>NC_059104.1:149964667-150315383 GCF_020740685.1 Jaculus jaculus
TGAGTGTAAGAAGCCAGCCTGAAATAGAGTGAGTTCCAGGTTACCCTGCGTTAGAGTGAGACACTACCTCAAACAAAATAAAATTAAACAGGGGCTGGAGAGATGCCTTAGTGATTAAGGCACTTGCCTGTGAAGCCTAAGTTGGACCCATGTGCAATTCTCCAGATCCCACATAAGCCAGACCACAGATGGTGATATAAGCGCACAAGGTGACACAAGTGTGCAAGGTCGCACATGTGCACAAGATGGCACACACATCTGGAGTTTGACTCCGGTGGCTAGAGGCCCTGGTGCACCAATTCTCTCTCTCGTACAAAAAATACAAAAAAAAAAAAAAAAAGAAAAAGAAACAAACAAACTGCATAGTAAAAAAAAAACATAAAAATCAAAGAGCAATACATCCAGTAAATATGATAGAAGGTCAGTATCATAAGACAGCTTAGAAAAATTTATAATATGGCTCTAAAAAGACAGGAAAACAGCAAGAGACTATATGGATAAGCAAATGAAACTGGTAAACAAACATAAGAAAATGGGCTGAAGAGATGGCTTAGCTAAGGTGCATACTTGTGAAGCCTAAGGACCCAGGTTCGATTCTCCAGGTCTCACATAAGCCAGATGCACAAGGTGGCACATGCATCTGGAATTCGTTTGCAGTGGCTGGAGGCCCTGATGTGCCCATTCTCAATCTCTCTCTCTCTCCCCCTGTCTCTAATAAATAAATGAAAATAAAATCTAAAAATAAAATGTGTGTGTACATATACATATACATATATATATGTATGTACATATATATATGTATGTATGTATAAAAGAAAATGTTCAACTTAATGGCTCAGCTGTTAAAAATGTTTCTTGAAAATGTTGGATTTGGCCAGTAATCAAACCAATATCGCTTTAAATTGTAATAAACATCAATAAGTTATAGATACGATACAGAAATTGAGAAAAGTTATTTATGAAATACAGTAATTGTTTAAAATCTGAATTTATAATTATAGCTACCTAAAAACTATGTCCTTACAGGTCAGTAGTATAGTGGCTAGGGGCCCTGGTATGCCCATTTTCTCTCTTTCTCTTTACCAGGTATAGTGGTACACAACTTTAATCCCAGCACTTGGGAGGCTGAGGTAGGAGGATCACTGTAAGTTCAAGACCCATCTAAGACTACACAGTGAATTCCAGGTTAGCCTGGGCTAGAGTGAGACCCTACCTTTTAAAAAAAAAAAAAAATGGGAGCTGGAGAAATGGCTTAGTGATTAAGGCTCTTGCCTGCGAAGTCTAAGGACCCAGGTTCAATTCCCCAAACCTACATAAGCCAGATGCACATGGTGGCACATGCATCTGGAGTCTGTTTGCAGTAGCTAGAGGCCTTGGTCTACAGTTGTCTCTCTTTCCCTCTCCCTCTCACTCAAATAAATAAATTAACAAATATAATTTTAAAAAATTAACTCTGGAGTGAAAAGGCTAGGGCTACCAACCTTTAAGACCTTGAAAGTACCCAGAAAATTCCTCCCATAAGTGTATTTATACTGCATCAAGTTCATATTAAATCTCCTTTTGCCTACGGGCCAGAATAAACAGTGTTTTTACAAGTACCTTCGATATCTCACTGGCCAGCACTTAAACCCCACAGCAACTCTATAATGCAGATTCCTCGTCTGCCAAGTGCATGTAGGCCCACTCCCTAAGGTTCAGCAGCTGGCAAAACCAGAATGAAAGCTCATGCATACCTGACCAGATGGAAAGTCTCATTATTTTCACTTCACCCAGATATCTTAGTATTTGGGATTTTCAAGGACATTTTAGACCTTTTAAGTTTGTTTTACTTAGTTATAAGTGTCATGAGAGTAGTTATGTGACTACTCTTAGTAATGACAGTTGTTAACCACCTTGACTACCTTATGCCAAACTACTATCCAATTTATTTATTTATTTAATTTTAATGTTACAGAATCTAGCCATAGCTAGGTCTGGCCTCCTGTCTTAGTCTCCCTTAAGTGCTGGGACTATTGGTATGCACTACTACACCCAACATTTCTTTTTCTTTTCTTTTTGAGATGGTCCCACATAGACCAAGCTGGCCTTGAACTTCCTAAGTAGCCATCGATGACCTTGAACTTCTAAATTTCCACCTGACATGTGTTTGAACTGAAGGCAACACTACCACACCAGCTTCACATTTCTTGATGTGTTTCAACGATGACACTAGATGAAGAGCTTTTGGCAACCACATTAGGAAAGCATGCACCTCTTTGTAACATTGTTATTATGTGAGAAGGTATTTAGTTTCAAGCACTTTAACAAATACAATTTTAAATGTAACCCATTTCTTATAAGAGTCTGTCCAAAACCCAAGTGGTGAGTCATGCCTTTAATCCCAGCACTCAGACTAAAATGGGAGGATTGAAGCATGTTTGAGGCCAGCACTGGCTAAAGTGAGACCCTGCCTTTAAAAAAAGGGGAGGGGGGCTGGAGAGATGGCTTAGCGGTTAAGCGCTTGCCTGTGAAGCCTAAGGACCCCGGTTCGAGGCTTGGTTTCCCAGGTCCCACGTTAGCCAGATGCACAAGGGGGCGCACAGGTCTGGAGTTCGTTTGCAGAGGCTGGAAGCCCTGGCGCGCCCATTCTCTCTCTCTCCCTCTATCTGTCTTTCTCTCTCAAATAAATAAATAAATAAAAATTTAAAAAAAAGGGGGGGGAGGGAATGAAGAGGTGACTTAGCAGTTAAGCACTAGCCTATGAAGCTTAAGGACCCCGGTTTGAGGCCTGATTCCCAAGAACCCATGTAAGCCAGATGCACAAGGTGACACATGCGTCTAAAGTTCATTTGCACTGGCTGGAGGCCCTGGTGCACCCATTCTCTCTCCCTCTCCCTCTGTCTGTCGCTCTGAAATAAATAATTTTTTAAAAAAAAGGACGGTCCATGGCAGTTCACACTAAATTAAACTTCAAGATATAGGTATTTCTATCTCTTACCAATTTAAGAATAAATTCCTGGGCATGGTGGTGCATGCCTTTAATCCCAGAACTCAGAGGAGTCTGAGGTAGGAGGTTTGCTATGAGTTTAAGGCCAGCCTGAGACTACATAGTGAATTCCAGGTCAGACTGGACTAGAGCAAGACCCTACCTCAAAAATAAATAAATAGGGCTGGAGAGATGGCTTAGCGGTTAAGGCATTTGCCTGCAAAGAGAAAGGACCTCAATTTGACTATCCAGGACCCACATAAGCCAGTTGCACAAGGTGGCGCATGCCTCTGGAGTTTGTTTACAGTGGCTGGAAGCCCTGGCACGCCCATTCTCTCTCTTCCTCTCTGCCTCTTTCCCTCTCTCAAATAAATTAAAAAATATATATATTTAAAAATAAAATAAAATAAAGAGGAAGAAGAAATGCCACCATATGCTTCTCCAATACTTAGAATTACATGAATGCTTTCAGTTCTAATCTCACCATGACAGTAAGTAGCTAAATACTATGGGCCCTGAACCAAACTACACAGGTTTTTTTTTTTTTTTTTAAATATATTTATTTATTTATTTGCAACCAGAGTGGGGGGGGAAGAGACAGAGAGAATGGGCACACTAGGGACCCCTGCCACTGTGAACAAACTCCAGATATATATGCCACTTTGTGCATTTGGTTCTACATGGGTAACGGGGAATCGAAACTGGGTATTAATTAGGCTTTGGAGGCAAGTGCCTTAACTGCTGAGCAATCTCTCCAGCCCATCCACTACTGTCTTTTGAAGTGACTAGTTTTCTCATGTGTAAAAGGAGTGTTTGGATTGGATGTTCTGGCACCAGCATTAAGGAGGCTGAGGCAGGAAGAACACAGTGAGTTCTAGGACAGCATGGGCTACATATAGGGAGATACTAGTTAAAAAAAAAAAAATTTTTGAAGACAGTCTTAGGTAGCTAAGGCTAGCCTCAGACTTGCCATTCCTTGTGCTGGAATTATAGCAGGCCACACACCTATTTTCTCTCTCCATCATGCTGCTGCTGCTGCTACTACTAATACTACTATTAATAATAATAATAATAATTGTCCTTCTAGATTTCTAGAAGCTAATGGGCATGCCACTCTTCCTAGTTACCTGGCCTATCTATCTTGTTTGTTTGCCTCTTAAATGTCTGTTTTCATGATCTCAGTGTCCTAGCCTAGAAATGTCTTGATGTTCCTGGAATTTTAATGCCATTTAGGAAGAGACCAACCCAGAAAATGTTCCCTGCCAACAATAAAGATGTATGCACAAAAGAGAATTTGTTCTCAAGAACAGATTTCTTTCCAACACACTTTTTAAGTTCTCCTCAGTCACCAAAGGTAAAGTGCTTCTATTTAATGCTAAACTCTTGTTAACACCTTGTACTGACAGCCACCAGCCACAGCCTGTACAGTCCCTCTACAAGGAGTATGTAGGGTCTATACCCCATAAACAGGGGTGGAGAAGGTAGTCCAGACAAAATTTGAAAGACTATACCATAAAATGTCTGAAAGAAGACATATTAATTAGACTAACTCAGGGAGTGCTAGAATTAACCATCTTCCCATGACCTGAGTTTTTCTCAACTTCTAAAACCACTCGTACTCTCTCAGCTTTGGCCTTCCTCCCTCTGCCCTGCCTGATATGTTATCCTTTTGTTTGTTTATCTTTTTACCCAAGCTGTCTTCTTTCTTTCTTTCTTTCATATTTTCCTGTCCAAGACCTGACTGCCTACATACTTCACATATTTCAACATCACCTTCTTCAACTGGGTGAAATAACATTCACCTCTCACATACAAGGACTCTTTAGCGAAAACAAATCTAAATCCCAATCAGAGCAGGCAAAAAAAAAAAAGGAAAAGGAAACTCTTACTTAAGTATGAACTTAAGAGGCTTCCTTTTATAGTCCTTGCTCTGCTATGCAGCCCATAGCAAAAAACCTTGATTCCAGCCAGGTGTGGTAGCACACACCTTTAATCTCAGCACTCAGGAAGCAGAGGTAGGAGGAGAGTTCGAGGCCATCCTGAGAATACATAGTGAATTCCAGGTCAGCCTGAACTAGAGTGAGACCCTAACTTGAAAAAACAGAAACAAAAAGCCTTGATTCCTTAAATCACTCATTATAACAGTAGCTTAATTTTCATATTGAAGCTACTTTTCAAACAAGCAAAAAAAATGTTATTTTCTATCATGTGCATGCTTTTATGAATATCACCCTTAAAATTCTCCCACCTAGCCTTTTAGGGAAATACAAATCCACACCCACAGCACACTCTAGTATCTTTACACACACAGACATGTGCACACACAGTCTCTGCACATTCATAATCCCTTTATACACATTCCTCTCTTTTCCCAAGAATGAGCTTGGTTAAAGGTACAAGGGAAAGGCACACAACAGGGCTGCTGTACTAAAAGGTGGAGCTTTCAGTAGGAGGAGCAGAGGGAGTATAAATAGAACCAAGGAGGGGAATCTTTTTCCCCAAGATTTCACTGATTTTTATTCCTGGCCTCAGAGCACTGTAAATCCCAGACCGTGGGGCTCTTCCAAGTTGAAAGGAAATAGGACCAGGCCAACCCAAGAAGGCAAACTGGGCCCTGTGCTAAAGGAAAAGAGGAGCCCTAGCAGTATACAGATGCAGCCCAGCTCCCCAAGTAAGGCAACAGAGCTAGGAGAGGAATCTTGACTAATTATGATTAGAGCTGTCAGGAGCCTCATTAGGGGACTGGTGGGAATCCTAGTCTTTTCTGACTATAACATTCTCAGGTTTCTTAGTTCTCTCTATTGCAAAATTTTATTTTTTGGTTTTTCGAGGTAGGGCCTTACTCTAGCCCAAGCTGATGTGGAATTCACTATGGAGTCTCAGGGTAGCCTCAAACTTGCAGTGATCCTCCTTCCTCTGCCTCTCAGTGCTGGGATTAAAGGTGTGCACCACTATGCCCAGCTGCAATTTTTTTTTTAATTTTAATTAATTTACTTATTTGACAAGAGAAAGAGGGAGAGAAAGAGAGAAAAAAAAAAATGGGCGCACCAGGGCCTCCAACAACTGCAAATGAACTCCAGACACATGTGCCTCCTTGTGCATCTTGCTAACGTTAAGGCCTAGGGGATCGAACCAGGGTCCTTTGGCTTTGCAGGCAAACGCCTTAACCACTAAGCCATCCCTGCAGCCCCCCAAGTTTTTAAATATTTTATTTATTTGAGAGAGAATGGCAGGGCCTCCTACCACTGTAAACAAACTCAAGACACATGCACCACTTTGCAATCTCTCCAGCCCCCAAGTTTTGTTTTGTTTTCAAGTATTTGTATTTATTTATTTGAGAGAGAGAGAAAGAGAGAGAGAAGGAAGAGTATGGGTGTACTAGGACTTCCTGACACTGCAAACAAACTACAGAATCATGTGCCACTTTGTGCATCTGGCTTTATAGGGATACTGGGGAATAAAACCCAGACAATTAATCTATCTCCCTCTATCTCCTCACAAATAAAAATACTTTTTTGTTTTAAGGTTTTAGCTGCCGAGCATGATGGCACACGCCTTTAATCCCAGCACTTGGGAGGCAGAGGTAGGAGGATCACTGTGAGTTGGAGGTCACCCTGTGACTACATAGTGAATTCCAGGTCAGCCTGGACTAGAGTGAAACCATACCTTGAAAAACAAAAAAAACAAACAAAAAAAAAGAAGCTCCTCATACCAGTATGGTGGAAATCCAGCACTGAAACAAAGGCAGGACAGCTGTGTGTGGGAAAAGGAAAGTAGCTGGATTTCTCTCATCTCAATTGACCTCAAGAGAGTGACTTCATCAAGCACAAGATGGTCTCTCAGACTGAAGCAGTATGCAATACTTTAACATTAACTAGAAGTCCACAATTTAAGTGACAGATGATTTAATATTTTTGTTCCTTTACAAACCTCTTCTCTTTCCTAATAACACACTCATCGCTATCTGAATGTTCATGTCAGGGTGCTGGGAATAAAGCTCAGTGGTAGAGCACGTGCTTGGCATAGATGAGGCCATGAGTTTGACCCCCTGCTTCACAGAAATTATAAATTTTCATTTATTAAGAAAGCATTATCAATAATGCTCATATAGATCATCACTAATATCCCTCTCTGACTTCCCAAGTGCTTGAAACTCTAAGAAGCAGCCTAAACTTAAGAAAACACCAGGGATGGAGAGATGGCTTAGTGGTAAAGGCATTTGCCTGCAAAGCCAAAGGACCCAAGCTCAGTTCCCCAAGACCCACATAAGCCAGATGGACAAGGTGGCACATGTGTCTGGAGTTTGTTTACAGTGGCTGAAAGCCCTGGTGTGACCATTCTCTCTCAAGTAAATAAATTTTTTAAAAATGATTTAAATCCAGAAGTGGTGGTACAATGCCTTTAATCCCAGAACTCAAGAGGCAGAGATAAGAGGATAGCTGTGAGTTCAAAGCCACCCTGAGACTACACAGTGAATTCCAGGTCAGCCTGGGCTAGAGTGAGACCCTACTTCGACAAACAAAAAACAAACAAAAAGGATTTAAAAATAAGTAAATAGGCTGGAGAGTTGGCTTAGCGGTTAAGGAATTTGACTTCAAAGCCAAAGGACCCAGATTGGATTCCCCATGACCCATGTGAGCCAGCTGCACAAGGGGGTGCATGCATCTGGAGATTGTTTTCAGTGGCTAGAGGCCCTGGTGTACCCGTTCTCTCAAATAAATAAAAAAAAAATTAAAAATAAATAAATAAATGAAAATTTAAAAAAGAAGACACCAAATGCATGTTAGTGGTTACCAGGGAGGAAGAACAGGACTGGGGTAGAGCATGGAGGGGACATTAACAGGAGTTGCTATGGCTTTTAGAGAAAGGGCAAGATTTGAAAGGCCTAGCCAGCGTGGTGGCACACACCTTTAATCCCAGCACTCGGGAGGCAGAGGTAGGAGGATTGCCATGAGTTCAAGGCCACCCTGAGATGACAGAGTTAATTCCAGGTCAGCCTGGACCAGAGTGAAACCCTACCTCGGAAAAAAAAAAAAAAAAAAAAAAAAGATTTGAAAGGCTGAGTGTTAGTTCTGGGACTTAAGTATGTTTGTTGTGTTGTTATCTGGACTTTCCTATAGCATTTTAAGAGAGAATGGTAAAAAAAAAAAAAAAAAACCAACCTTGCTTTACAGCCCCATTTGAAACATTTTCATTAAACTCTAATGACAAACACCTTTCCTCATCCCTCACTGACCTTTTCACCAAAGCTTACTTATAGGATATGTGATCTACAATTCTATCAACCCGAAACCTTGCAAAGGAACATAAGCAAAAGAACACCTGATCGCAAACTGACAACCTAAAATTAAGAGCACAAGATCCACAGCAGCCGCACTTCATAAGCAATGCAGAGGAACCGGGCATGGTGGCATATGCCCGTAAACCCAGCACCTAAAAGAGGAAGCAACAGTATCAGGAGCTCACAGCAAACCGTAGCTACGTGAATTTGAGGCCAGCTGGGCTACATACGACCCTGCCTCAAAAACCAAAGGAGAAGAGGAGAGAGAATACAGAGGATGCCATCAGTGAATATTGAGGATGGCTAGATCTACACCTGTAGCACTTCCCTGGTCAGACAAGGTTTTCAGTGTTTGTTGTTGTTTTTTATTTTTGCTTTTTTTTTTTTATTCCCGGTACTGGGGAATCTAACTCAGGGCCTTGGGTGTACGAGGTAAGCATTCTGCCACTGAGCTACACGCTCAGTCCTTTACACAATATTACATAGTAAAAGTTCCCAAAACCTAATACCTACTCCACAAGTTATAGGAAGAGGGAACTCAGCATATAAACCAAAGCCAGTGTAGAATTAGTAAAACATTAAGAATAAGAACTTTAAATCCCCAAAATGCAGTATTTCTCACAGCTGGAAGTACCCAAAATATTCACTATACCTAGAAAATTTTCAACATACACAAATATACATCATAGTGTTTCATGATACGCTCCCATGGCTACTTGATCCCATGAATCAACACTCTTCCTGCACTTATTCCTTCAACTACCAGCCTCACTGGTCACCCCGACAACACAGAGGTATCTTTGTGCTCACAAGGCATCACCCTTCTCCCCAGCCAGCCCATCTTTACCTCTTTGCTTCCTCCAAATGGCAAAGGTACTCATAAGCCACATTCTGACGTCTCCTTTCATCCATTTCTTCTGCGGTGAGTCTCTCATTATCCAGAACAGCTAAAACATGAAGGAAAGAATGTAAATACTCAAACCTGTACCTTCCTCAGCAATGAAAGAAGGCCATGGCCATCAATCAAGTTCCTGCTAGTCAGCGAGAGCCAGGACAGCTGAGCGGTAAGTAGATAGGCAGGGGTACCACAAAGACATTCCTTAAAAAACCATGTGGTTTCAACTATACTCATTTTGCTCCTTTTTAAAATGTTGGTCCTGAAGCTGGAGAGATGCCTCAGCTGTTAAGGCACTTACTTACAAAGCCTATCAGCCTGGGTTTGAGGTAGCCATGTAAAGCCAGATGTACAAAGTGGCGCATGTGCCTGGGAATTCATTTGCAATGGCAGGAGGCTTTGGCAACCCCTCCTTCCCACCCCCACCAACCTCTCTCTCTCAATTAAATAAATATTTTTTAAATCTTGTAGCTTTATTTTCATACGAACTATAATAGTTCACATTTTCTTATGGAAGAAGCCATCTTATATTTTATTTTATTTATTTATTTACAGAGAAAGAAAAAGATAGAAAGGGCGCAATAGGGTCTCTAGCCACTGCAAATGAACTCTATATGCATGCTTTACCATGCGCATTTGGTTACATGGGTAATGGGGAATCAAACCTGCATCCTTAGGCTTCACAGGCAAGTACCTTAACCACTATGCCATCTCTCTAGCCCAATAAATAAGGTTTTTTTTTAATTTTTATTTATTTGAGAGGGACAGAGAGAGTGAGAGAAAGAGGCAGAGAGAAACAGAGAGAATAGGTGCGCCAGGGCCTCAAGCCACTGCAAACAAACTCCAGATGCATGCGCCATCCTGTACATCTGTCTTATGTGGGTACTGGGGAATCAAGCCTCGAATCAGGGTCCTTAGTCTTCACAAGCATGTGCTTAATTGTTAAGCCCTCTCTCCAGACCTAAGATATTTTTTTAAAAATGTATGGTCCAGCCAGGCGTGGTGGTGCATGCCTTTAATCCCAGCACTTGGGAGGCAATGGTAGGAAGATTGCCATGAGTTCAAGGCCACCCTGAGTGTACATAGTGAATTCCAAGTCAGCCTGAGCTAGAGTGAGACCTTACCAGGACTGGAGAGATGACTCAGTGGTTAAGGTGCTTGCCTGTGAAGCCTAATGACCCAGGTTTGATTCCCCAGTACCCATATAAGCCAGATGCACCAGGTGTCACATGACCTGGAGTTCACTTGCAGTGTCTGGAGGCCTTGCCACACCCAGTTTCTTTCTAGCTGCCTTTCCCTCTCTCAAATAAATAAATAAAAATAAAATATTTTTTTAAAAAAAGAACGTATGGTCCAGGCTAGAGAGATGATTTAGTGGTTAAGGCACCTGCCTGCAAAGTCAAAGGACCCAGGTTCAATTCCACAAGAGCCACCTAAGCCACAAGGTGGTGCATGTCTGGAGTTCGTTTGCAGTGGCTGGAGGCACTGATGTGGCCATTTTCTCTTTCTCTGCCTTCTCTCTCTCTAATAAATAAATATTTTTTTTAAGAAAGATGCTGGGCATGGTGGCACACACCTTTAATCCCAGCACGCGGGAGGCAGAGGTAGGAGGTCCTCCATGAGTCCGAGGCCACCCTGTGACTACATAATGAATTCCAGGTCAGCCTGGGACAGAGTGAGACCCTACCTCGAAAAAACAAAACAAAAAGAAAAAAAGAAAAATAAAGACTTTAAAAAAAAAAAAAGGTATGGTCCTAGCTGGTCATGGTGGTACACACCTTTAATCCCAGCACTTGGAAGGCAACGGTAGGAAGACTGCCATAAATTCAAGGCCATTCTGAGAAGACATAGTGAATACCAGGTTAGCCTGAGCTAGAGCAAGATCCTACCTCAAAAAATAAAAGAGAAAAAAAAAAAGTATGGTCCTATGTACACGTTCTATTTAAGAAAGAAAGAGGCAGAGGGAGAATGAATGTTTACAATGGCTAGAGGCTCTGGGGAACCCAAACTCCAGAGGCATGTGCCACCTTGTGCATCTGGATTACATACATAGGTCCTGGGGAACTGAACCTGGGCCCTTTGGCTTTGCAGACAAATACCTTAACCACTAAGCCATCTCTCTAGGCCCATGTTCTTCGTTTTATTGTAACCTCAAAGTACTGACTAGAGATTTTGCCTTTGTTTGTCAGAAGTCTTTCTAATCACATATCTCATCATGCTTTCCCCTTTTATTAACAGCCACAGCCAACAGTTATTGAGAGCTAAGTGTTAGTAATTGTGCTAAGCATTTTACATGCATTCTCTCACCAAAGCCCACAACAATCCTGTGATTATTTTGACAGATGAGGAAATTGAGGCTGGGTGAACTTAGCCCCAGGGCTAATAAGAGGAAGGGGACTGGATCCAAATCCACCTGTCTCCAAGGCCTGTGGACTTAACCTTGAAGCTATCTGCCTCCTTCATGCTCACCCCAAACTATGGAATAAATTCCTAAAGCCTTGGAAAAGCAGACAAGGCTCTTCCCGGTCTGACCTCAGCTGCTCTTGGAAATGATTTTTACCCCTGTCTTTTGTCCTTCCATTCATCACTGTCCAGTCCTCACACTGACTCAGTTTCCAACACACACAGTGCCCTGTGTCCTCAACACTACATTTAGTTCAGCTGCTTCCTCTTTAAGTCATGTCTTGACCCCACCCTGCCCTACACAGCATCATTTCAAGCTCGGTTCAAATGTCACCACCTGACTTCAGACGGCTTCCCCCAGTCCCTTCTCCTCGCCCAAGTTACTCTTGACTACACCTAGTGAGCTCCCGCATCTTTTATCTTTACTGCATCTTGTCACTCATTTGTACACCTGTTTGTCTCTGTGATTAAAATTTTTCGAAGACACGGTTTTGTCTCACTCATCTCTAATTCCACAAACGTGGCAGTATCTCACACACACAAAACAAAAACTGTGAATGACTGTAAGGACCCTTTAAAAACACACTATTCCCAGAACACAAAATCGAAACCCTAGAGACCCCCCCCCCCAAGGACCCTCTTGCAGTCAATGGCAACTGTCCCACGTAGGGTTCATTGATGTTCCAGGAATGGCCACAGAGAATGAGGAAGTCAGGTTTTTGGAGAGTGAGTGTGTGTGTGTGTGTATGTGATTTTACTTCTGAAATCCTGACGAGTGAGCGAACCCCAAGAAATCTTATGTGGCTTGCTCAAACTGCACCTCGCAGGCAGCCTGAGGCGGCGCACGGCTAGCCCCGGCGTGGCTCTCGCAGGCACGGCACCTTCCCACCGAGCCCAGCACAGCCCCGATCTCGGAAGCCGGGGACACGCCCTGCACCGCACCGCGCTCCTGCCACCTCACCCCGGTCCTTCTTCCCCAATCTCGGTCGAGCCGAGCGGCACTGGCGCTGGGTGGGGCTCCTCGGCAGCCGCGCCAGGCGGGGCGCAGGAGGCCTCCGGGGTCCTAACCCGCCGCCTCGGGGCTGGGGGGGATGGGGGGCACGCGGGCGCAGCAGCGCCTGGCCGCCAGCCACCCAGCCGGGCCGGCTCTTCCGGGTCCCCGCGGCCCGCTGCCACCTGGCCGCACCCGTCCGGCCATGCTCCCCCCACAACCCCCGCCACCCCCGAGGGAACCCGACACGGCCGGCCCCCCACACACCCCAGCCCCGCACCGCGAAAGGCCCCCGCACTCACAGCCATAGTGCGGCCGGGCCACGCCCAGCCCATCGACCTCGTCCGCGGCGGACATGGCGGCCGAGCCCGGGTGTCTGGTGAGGAAGCGGTGAGCCCTCGAAGACGCGGGCGGCGGCAGCTGCAGCTCCTGCCTGGGTGCGCGGCTAGTCGCGGTCCCCGAGGCCACGCCCCGCGCCATTAGTCCCACCCCGCAGGCCCCACCCGAGGGCCCCCGCCCAGCCGCGCACCGCCCGGCAGAGGGCGGAAGGGGGCGTGGTCACATGTGTGGGTCACGCCCATTCCTCGAGGCCCCGCCCCGCCGTCCACGGAAGCCGGGAGGCGGAGCGCGCCCGACCGCAGCGGTCTTCGCGCCCAGTCGTGTCCCACAGCCGGGCACTCCCGCCACCGCCTTGCCGCTCCTCGGCTTTTAAAGCCTCCAGGCACTGTCAGCGGCTGCCCGGAGCCGCTCCCTTTCCCCGGCCTGCTGAGTTGAACCCTTCTGCACCGGGACTCGGAGACTTAAGGTCTCTGCTCAGGTGGCCCAGGGTGCTCCTGTTACACTTAATTTCAGGACCCAAACTGCCCTGAAGGACTTCCGATCCCAGGCTCCTCCACATGCTGTCAAGCTGGCCTCATTCCTCGCCCAGATTCGCCGGCGGTCGCCGAACTGTTGAATCATCTCGAGGGTTTTGAGATGGGGACTCCCTGCTGCTCTTTGCAATTAGTTCTTTCTCAAGGGGCTCCTCGCCGTGATTAGTGGTGCCTCTCTCCGCTGCCCTTCGGCCGGCCTGTCGGTATTCAATGGAAATAGGACCTCAACCTATTTTGGTTTTTCTCTGTCCCTTCCCAGTAACTTCAGGGTGTGGTGGCGCACGCGTGTGATCCCCGCATTTGAGGAGCGGAGGCTGGAGGATCAGCCTGGATTACGGAATGAAAACTTATCCTTAAAGGGGAAGGAAAGAAGAGGAGAGGGAGAGGAAAAGAAAAAAAATTTTAAATGGCCCCTGCTCGGCGATTTCAAGAGTATTTTACAATCCAGACCATCTGAAAGCCCTCAGTATTTTTCAGACTGTCTAATGAGCACTTTTCACCCCATGTGTCCTGCAGACACTTCACATTCCGCGTGTCACCCCTAGGGACCTCAGAGTCCAGGGGATGGGGAGATGGCCCAGCAAGTAAGAGCGCTTGTTGCTCAAGCAGAAGGATCTTGGTTCCATCCCAGGCACCCACGTAAACAGCCAAGCCATGACCACGCGTGCCTGTAACCCAAGCTCTGAGGGGATCCGAAACAAGGGGATCCCTGAGATTCGCTGGTCAGCCACTGGACATGAAGCAACATGCTCAGGTTCAGTGAGATGAGAGGCTCACTCTCACGGAAATGATACTGCGTGCATGGCACATGGTGCACACGTTTGTATATACAGCACATGCATACCCATTAGAATCTTTAAATGTTTTATTTATTTACTTATTTATTTGAGAGAGAGAAGCACATAGACGGAGAATAGGCGCCCCAGGGCCTCTAACCACTGCAAACGAAGTCCAGACACATGCACCACCATGTGCATGTGGTTTATGTGGGTACTGGGGAATCAAACCTGAGTCCTTAGGCTTCACAGGCAAGCGCCTTAATTGTTATGGCAGCCCATACACATTAGAATTTTATTCATTTATTTATTTTGCTTTTTCAAGATAAAATCTTGCTCTAGCCCAGGCTAACCTGGAATTCCCTATGTAGTCTAAGGGTGGCCTTGAACTCTTGGCGAGCCTCCTGAGTGCTGGGATTAAAGGCGTGCGCCACCACACCCAGCCAAATTTCTATTTTCAAAAAATTATATATTTATTTGAGAGAGAAAGAATGTGCATGCCAGGACCTCTTGCAGATGAACTCCAGACACATAATGCCACTTTGCGCATCTGGCTTTACACAAGTAAGAGGAAATTAAAACCCCCGCAGGTCGGCTTAACAAGCAAGTACCTTTAACTGATGAGACACCTCCTTTGCCTTTTTTTTCCTTGAGGAGGGAGATTTTTTTTTAAATTATTTTTTGTTCTTTTTTTTTTTAATTTATTTGAGAGTGACAGAGAGAGAGAAAGAGACAGAGAGAGAGAGATTGAGAAATGGCGCGCCAGGGCTTCCAGCCTCTGCAAACGAACTCCAGACGCGTGCGCCCCCTTGTGCATCTGGCTAACGTGGGACCTGGGGAACTGAGCCTCGAACTGGGGTCCTTAGGCTTCACAGGCAAGCGCTTAACCGCTAAGCCATCTCTCCAGCCCAGGAGGGAGATTTTTTTTTTTTAATTTTTTTTTTTTTTGAGAGCGACAGACACACAGAGAAAGACAGATAGAGGGAGAGAGAGAGAATGGGCGCGCCAGGGCTTCCAGCCTCTGCAAACGAACTCCAGACGCGTGCGCCCCCTTGTGCATCTGGCTAACGTGGGACCTGGGGAACCGAGCCTCGAACTGGGGTCCTTAGGCTTCACAGGCAAGCGCTAAACCGCTAAGCCATCTCTCCAGCCCAGGAGGGAGATTTTTGAGGTAGAGTTTCATTTTAGTCCAGGCAGACCTGAATTCACAATATAGTCTCATGATGGCCTTGAACTCACAGTAATCCTCCCACCTCTGTCTCCCAAGTGCTGGAATTAAAAGTATGTGCCACCACCATGCCCAGCTCTGGTGTGTTTAAAAAAAAAAACATTTTAATAAAGAGAAATTTAAGATAGAAGAGTAAAACAATGTTCCTTCATGGTGAGCTGCTCTCTGGAGGCCACCACATTGGCAAACTTCTGAAGTGTTGTTTTCAGTTTTTCATCTCTTTTTCAGACAATTCCTTTTAGCTCCTCAGTCTGCCTCCTTAGCAAGTTTGTCTGCCTTCAAGGCATCAGCCAATCTCTTCCTCACTTTCTTCACTTCGCCTTGTCTGCCTCAGGATGTCTGCAGAGTCACTCCTTGGCTGTAGAAGGATGGTGAAAGATGCCCACCTGGCATCACCTCTGTCCAACATAAGCGCTGGCCCTAGGTGAACTTGGACCTGGAGTCCCTGCAGACTTCTAATGCTCAAAGTTGCTGGGGGAAGGGAGGGGTCTTCTACTTCTCTTTTCATTGGGTGCACCTGATGTGACTGCCATTGGGTGCACCTGATGTGACTGCCAGGGTGGGAAGTTATTCTAGTGCCCACCTCTGTCAGATGCAGCTGGTCGTTCTCACAGGAAAACAGACTACACCAGCTCTGTACTTGGCCTTGGTGACCTGGACTTCTCTCTTCCTCTTTAAAGTCTTGGGTATCTTTTTTTTTTTTTTTTCTGAGCTTCTCCCCACTACCCTGACCCAGAAATGAAAAGTTTGCCTTACAAGTGAGTTTTTGGTGTTTTTTTTTTTTTTTTTTTTTTGAGTTTGTTCCTCTGGCTGAGATGCAGACTGGGTGAAAACTGCTAGAAATACATCCTGCTACATTCTCCGTTAACATGAGTACTCAAACACCAGACCCCGTCACACCCCAGCTTCCTTGCTTCACCTCATACCCTATATTCAACATATTGTATTTTTGGTTTGTGTCCAGCTTTTGTCCCCCTTGTGATGAAACTGTTTATAGTATCGGAGGGGCTGGGTGTGGCGGCATATACCTAGCTTATCACTATCTCTTTTTCTCCCTTTTGCCAACCAGATTCTCAGTCACCGGGTGCTCTTTCCAAACTGCAAATGCAGTGCTCTATTTAACATATATACATATTTTTTTCTATTACTTCCTTCACAATATGATTCAAATTCTTTAGCAGCTAAGTAAGCCCACTACTACTTCCTTCCAGGCTTTTTGCTCCAGCCATTTTCAATTCACTTCCTCTTCCTTCACGCTATCTTTCTGTGGTTCTGAGGATCCAGGCCATGCATGCTAGGCAGGTACTCTACTACTAAGCAATTATCAGAAGCCCTGAACTAGTTAAGTAAGAAGATACTTGAAACCCATAAGAAGCCAGTGTGGCAGCTCACACCTGCAATGCAAGTATTCTCAAGGCAGAGGCAGGATGCCTCCAGCAAGTGCCAGGCCAGCCTGGTTTTTTTTTTTTTTTTTTTTTTTTGAGACTGGATGCCATGAAGCCAGCTGACCTCCAATTCATCATGTAGCCAAATGTGACCTTGAACTATTGTGGCAGAGCAGAACATAAGGTGTCCTGCTTTCCTGCTCCATCACTGTTCCATCTTTTTTTTTTTTTTTTTTTTTTTTTTGAGGTAGGGTCTCACTCCAGTCCAGGCTGGCCTAGAATTCACTATGTAGTCTCAGGCTGTCCTCAAACTCATGGCATCCTCCCACCTGTGCCTTCCAAGTGCTGAGATTAAAGGTGTGTGTCATCATGCCCAGCCCACCTTGGTTTTTGTGAGTGTGAGTCTCCAGAGCTTGAAGGGATCCTGTGATTCCCAGACTGGGGTTACAGGTGAACATGACCACATTCAGCTATTTATGTGCAATCTAGAGATTTGATTCTGGGGGTCTTGGGCCCCCTCAGGCCCTCATGCCTGGGCAGAAAGTGCACTTAGCAGCTGAGCCACCTCTCTAGCCATATTCCTTGGCTTTTAAGGAATATCCACACATGAGCGAAAAGCTTTATATTTGTATTAACACTGATACTAAGCAATATAATATGAATGGTACATTTTTAACTTGTTCGCATGTGCATGTGCTGTTGTGTGTGTGATGTATAATGTATGCACATGTGTGTTCAGATATGTGCACCCCATGTCTGTGCATGTACAGGACAGAGGGACGTGTTGAGTGTCCTCTTATTGCTCATTCACATTTTCCTTTTATTGAGATGGACTCTCTACCTCACCCTGGATTTGTTGTCTGTCAGTGAGCCTCAGTGATTCCTCCATCTCCACCCTCTGCAGACCCATGCCCAAGTTTTTGAAAATACATTTTTTAAAAAATTTATTTGTGAGCTAAGAGAGCTAGAAGAGAGACAGACAGAACAGGTGCGGCAGGGCCTCAAGCCGCTGCAAACAGATTCCAAATGTGTGCAACACCTTGTGCATCTGGCTCTACGTGGGTACTGGGGAATCAAACTCCAGCCTTTAGGCTCTGCAGGCAAGTGCCTTAACTGCTGAGCCATCTCTTTAGCTCCATCTCCAGATTTTCATGTAAGTGACTTGGCATCTCTGGCTGAGAGGCCCTCATGCTGAAGCAGCAAGTGCTGTTAACCACTAAGCCATCTCCCCATTCCCCAATTTTAAATGTTTTTTATCACTCCTCCCCCCACACATTCAAAAAAATTTTTACACATATTATTACAGGTTATACTCTTTTATCCCCTCGCCCCTGCTCCCAATACCCAGGGCCCTTCTCAGTGGGGTTAAGGTATTCACTGTGAGGTCATGAAGGTCTGGGTCAGTTCCTGTTGTGGGGTAGTGTGGTAGGGACCATGCCTCAGAGTATTCCTACTTACTGTGTGACTCTTTCTATTTTTTATTTATTTATTTGAGAGAGAAGCAAAGAGAGAGAGGAGTGGGGAGAGAATGGGTGCACCAGAGCTTCCAGCCACTGCAAATGAACTCCAAATCTATGTACCACCTTGTCCAACTGGCTTATGTGGGTACTGGGGAATTGAACCTGGGTCCTTTGGCTTTGCAGGCAAGTCCCTTAACCACTAAGCCATCTTTCCATCCCTTGTTTTTTTAAATAGATTGTATTTTTATTTATTTATTTATTAGAGACAGAGGGAAGGAAAGAGAGAAAGAGAGCATGGGCACACCAGGGCCTCTAGCCATTGCAAACGAACTCCAGATGCATGTGCCACCATGTGCATCTGGCTTATGTGGGACCTGGAGAATTGAACCTGGGTCCTTATGTTTCACAGGCATGCTGCCTTAACCACTAAGCCATATCCCCAGCCTTCTCCATCCCTTTTTAAATTTTTTCTATGTATTTATTTAGTTGAGAGAGAGGCAGAGAGAAAGATAGAGAATGAAAGCTGGGCATGGTGGTGCACACCTTTAATCCCAGCACTCTGGAGGCAGAGGTAGGGGGATCACCATGAGTTTGAGGCCACCCTGAGACTATATAAGGAATTCCAGGTCAGCCTTGGCTAGAGGGAGATCCTACCTAAAAAAAAAAAGACAGAGAGCAAGTGAGAGGACTCTTACGATCTTTCTGCTCATTCTTCCTCAATGTTTCTTGGGCCATGACAGGCCTGTTGCCTGTCTGATTTAGTGTTGAGCTCTCTGTAGCCTCTGGATTTCTGCTTTGGTAGGTTTTGATTAATCACCATGTCTTTCACCATCACCCCAGAACTGGTTGTCAGGCTAGCAGTAAGAGTAGTATTCATGGGCTCTAGAGATGGCTTAGCGGTTAAGCACTTGCCCATGAAGCCTAAGGACCCCGGTTCGAGGCTCAATTCCCCAGGACCCACGTTAGCCAGATGCACAAAGGGGCGCCCGCGTCTGGAGTTCGTTTGCAGTGGCTGGAGGCCCTGGCGCGCCCATTCTCTCTCTCTCTCTCCCTCTTTCTCTCTCTGTCTGTTGTTCTCAAATAAATAAAATAAACAAACAAAAAAAGAGTAGTATTCATGTCTCTGCTTCTTCTGTTATTTCTCCTGAGCTCTGGCAGATGTGGTAGAGGTGGCATGCCTCATGGTGGGAAGTCAACAATCTTCTTGTCTTCTTGGATGGATCTTGGTTCACCTCCATTTTCTTTGTCAGTACTAAAATAAAGCAGATTCTCCAAACAAGAGTGAGAGCAGCTTGGGTTAAAGAGGTTATACAAAGTTATTTGAGATCTTTAGATTTTTTTTGTGTGTGTGGTAGCCCACTTTTCCTCTCCAGAGACCAGTAGAGGGTTCTCTCTAAAGTCTGAGTTTCCAGACCATGGGATTCTGACTTGGTTTCCAGTGCCAGATATGAGTTCTCTCCCACTGAGCCAGCCTCATGTCCAATCAGAGAATAGTTGGTTCCCCTCGGAGGCTGTGTGCCACTAATGTGTAAGTGTGTACTTGTCTGGCTGATTGATTTTGTAGTCTGCAGGGTCCCTGCTCATGCACGCTATTGGTGACCATTGTCCTCCTCTCCATTGAAGGCCATCTTAGTTGCCCAATTCCATAGCCTATAGAATGGCTTTAAACTGACTCAGTTCCTCTTTTCACCCCAAAGGTGCACCCACGAACACACACAGGTGGGCTGCCATCAGCTTAGATGCTGATCTATTAGTTCAATTATCTGTGATGAGGAGGCAGACCCAACTAAGGATAGAGAACCTAGCCAGGCGTGCTGGTGCACACCTTTAATCCCAGCACTCAGGAGGCAGAGGTAGGAGGATCGCTGTGAGTTCAAGGTCACCCTGAGACTACATAGTGAGATCCATAAGCTGGGCATTACAGATGGTCCCCACATGGCTCTATTTATGGTGGTACATATCTGGTAATCCAAGCACTTGGAAGACTGGTGCAGAAAGATTTCAAGTTTGAAGCTAGCCAAAGGCACTTAGTAAAATCCTGTTTCAATAACAATAACAAAAAAGACTTATAATACTTATTATGGTGTGAATGTGAAAGCAATACAGGTTCAGTAGGTACCATACTTTGGATTTTAAATTATAAGCTTGAGGGCTGGAGAGATGGCTTAGCAGTTAAGGTACTTTGCCTGCAAAGCCAAAGGTTCAATGACCCAGGACCCATATAAGCCAGAGGCACAAGGTGGCATATGCATCTGAAGTTCATTTGTAGTGGCTGGAGGCCTTGGCACACCCATTCTTTCTATATGCCTCTTTCTGTGTCTCTATCTCTCAAATAAATATATATGGTAAAAAAAAAAATAAAGTATAATCTTGAGCTAGAGATATTCAATAGATGCCCAACTTTAAATATTTTTTAAATTTTTATTTATTTATTTATTTGAGAGAGAGAGAGAAATAGAGGCAGATAGAGAGACAATGGGTGCACCAGGGCCTTCAGCTGGGGCAAACAAACTCCAGATGCATGTACCACCTTGTGCAGCTGGCTTATGTGGGTTCTGGGGAATCAAACCTAGGTCTTACAGGCAACTGCCTTAACCGCTAAGCCATCTCTTCAGGCCAGATCCCAACTTTATAATAAGGTTAGTGCTCTGGGCACTATTAGACTAGGTCATGACATCCATTAAGTTAGCTGTAATAAATACATTTTTTTAAATTTTTTAATTTTTATTAACATTTTCCATGATTATAAAAAAAATCCCATGGTAATTCCCTCCCTCTCCCTCCCACACTTTCCCCTTTGAAATTCCATTCTCCATCATATTACCTCCCCAAGTAAATACATTTTTAATTTTCCATGTTTTCAATTTATGTGAATATTTTTGGACATAACACTACAAGTAGAAGAACATCTATATTTCTTTAGTAAGAGACTGGCTAAGGCCAAGTGTGGTGGTGCAAACCTTTAAATTTTTATTTATTTATTTATTTGAGAGCGACAGACACAGAGAGAAAGACAGATAGAGGGGGAGAGAGAGAATGGGCGCGCCAGGGCTTCCAGCCTCTGCAAACGAACTCCAGACGCGTGCGCCCCCTTGTGCATCTGGCTAATGTGGGACCTGGGGAACCGAGCCTCGAACCGGGGTCCTTAGGCTTCACAGGCAAGCGCTTAACCGCTAAGCCATCTCTCCAGCCCAATGGTGGTGCAAACCTTTAATCCCAGCACTCTGGAAGCTGAAGTAGAAGGATCCCTGAGTTCAAGACCAGCCCGGGGCCACAGAGTGAGTTCCAGGTTAGCCTGGGCTAGAGTGAGACCCTGCCTTGGGGGATGGGGAGGAGGCTAGGCAAACAAATACAAATTTCTGATACAAAGCTTAAATAAAAATCACAAATCTGGGGCTGGAGAGATGGCTTAGCGGTTAAGCGCTTGCCTGTGAAGCCTAAGGACCCTGGTTCAAGGCTCGATTCCCCAGGACCCACGTTAGCCAGATGCACAAGGGGGCGCACGCATCTGGAGTTCATTTGCAGAGGCTGGAAGCCCTGGCACGCCCATTCTCTCTCTCTCCCTCTATCTGTCTTTCTCTCTGTATCTGTCGCTCTCAAATAAATAAATAAAAAATTTAAAAAAAAAATCACAAATCTGAAACTTACAAATGTATTATGAAACCATATTTGCAGCATAGTTTTTTCTCTTGTACTGCTAGAAATTGAATGCAGGATCTTGTGCATGGTAAGCAAGTACTCTACCATATATCCTCAACCTCTTTTTACTTTAAAAAAATATTTATTTGTATATTTATTTGACAGAGAGAGAATGGGCACACCAGGACCTCTAGCCACTGCAAATGAACTCCAGACAGATGTGCCACCCTGTGCATCTGGCCTATGTTGGTACTGGAGAATCAAACCTGGGTCCAGCCGGGCATGGTGGCGCATGCCTTTAATCCCAGCACTTGGGAGGCAGAGGTAGGAGGATCACCATGAGTTCGAGGCCACCCTGAGACTCCATAGTGAATTCCAGGTCAGCCTGGGCTAGAGTGAGACCCTACCTCAAAAAAATTTAAAAAAACCTGGGTCCTTTGGCTTTGCAACCAAGTGCCTTAACCATGCAACCATCTCACTATCCCTCTTTTTACTTTTATTTTACTTCATTTATTTATTTACTTATTTTTGGGTTTTTGAGGTAGGGTTTCACTCTAGCCCAGGCTGACCTGGAATTCACTATGTAGTCTCAGGGTGGCCTCAAACTCATGGCGATCCTCCTACCTTTACCTCCCATTAAAGGTGTGTACCACCACTCCCGGCTTCTTTTTACTTTTTATTTTGAGATGGAATCTCACTAAGTTGCCCAGGCTGGCCTTGAACTCATTCTATAGCCCAGGCAGTCCTTGAACTTGCTATCCTTCTACCTCAACCTTCCAGTTGCTAGAGTTAAAAGTTTATGACATGCTGGGCATGATGGCACACCATTGTGAGTTCAAGGCCAGCCTGAGATTACATAATGAATCCAGGTAAGCCTGGGCTAGCGTGAGACCCTACCTGGGGGAGGGGAAGTATTATGCCATTAGGTCTGAGAAATTTTTTACTTTTTTTTTTGTTTTATTTTTTTGAATTTTTTACTTTTTAAAAGTACATAATCAGCCGGGTGTGGTGGTGCATGCCTTTAATGCCAGCAATCAGGAGGCAGAGGTAGGAAGATCATAGTGAGTTCGAGTCCACCCTGAGACTCCATAGTGAATTCCAGGTCAGCCTGAGCTAGAGTGAGACCCTATCTTGAAAAACCAAAATCAATAATAATAAAAATAAATAAATAAAAGTACATAACCTTTTTTTACTCAGAGTTGCTAAGGTTTCCCTCACTTTTACTTCAGATCCCTTCAGTCTCTCCTAGTGTTAAATAAAAACTTGAGTCCACAGGTTTGATTATCCAGTACCCACGTGAGCCAGATGCACATGGTGGCACATGCATCTGGAGTTTATTTGCACTGGCTAGAGGCCCTGGTGTTCCCATTCTCTCTCTCTCTCTGTCCCCCCCCCCACTCACACTCTCAAATAAATAAATAAAAACTTTAAAAAAACTTGGGTTCAAAAATATAAATAAAAATAGGGTACACAGATAACTAGGCATGATAATATTCACCTGTAATCCCAGCACTTGGGAGATGAAGGCAAAAGGATCAGAAGTTCAAGGTCACCCTCACCTATATAGCAAGTTCAAGATCACCCTGGAATATATAAGACTCTTGTCTCAAAATACATACATACACATACACATATATAGAAATATGCATGTGAGTACAAAAAAGAAGCCAGAGGTAGATATGGTGGCTCCCCCCTTGTAATTCCAGCACTTGGGAGGCTGAGGCAGGAGGGTGGCCAAAAGTTCTAGGCCACCCTGGGCTATATGAAGTATGAATGTGTCTCTTTCTGACTCTTCCCCATACATGCACACACAACATAAGGAAAAGATAAGAAAATGGGCTGGAGAGATGGCTTAGTGGTTAAGGTGCTTGCCTATAAAGCCAAAGGACCCAGGTTCAATTCTCCATGACCCATGTAGCCAGAGGCATAAAGCAGTACATGTGTCTGGAATTTGTTTGCAGTGCCTGGAGGCCTTAGAATGTCCATTCTCTCTCTCTCTTTCTGTCTGTCTGTCTCTCTTTCCCTCTCAGTTTTTTTTTTAAAGACAAGCAAAAAGATGTAGTGATACATGTGTCCAATTCCTGCACTGGAAGCCCTAAGACAGGATGATGAGTTCAAGACCAACCTGAACTACATAGTTCTACCCTGAGTTAAAAAAGAAAAAAAGAAGGGCTGGGGAGATGACTCAGTGATTAAAGGCACTTGCTTGGAAAGCCTTGTGGCCTGGGTTTGATATCCCAGTACCCATATTTAGCCAGATGCATAAAGTGGTACTAGAAGTACTAGAAATATGGTTCTGCCAATAAACATATATTTGAATAAAATTATTCAATATAAAATTGATTGGTAAACAAAAGTTAAGTGACAAAATAGTGGGATATATGGTCATTTTAAGAAATAAAATTGGCCAGGTATGGTGGCTCACGCCTTTAATCCCAGCACTCAGGGGGCAGAGGTAGGAGGATCACATGAGTTCGAGGCCACCTAAGAGTACATAATGAATTCCAGGTCAGCTTAGGCTAGAGTGAGACCCTACCTTGAAAAAAGAAAGAAAGAAAGAAAAAAGGAAAGAAAGAGAGAGAGAGAGGGAGGGAGGGAGGAAGAAAATTGGTTCTTTTGGGGTTTTTTTGTTGTTTTTTTGAGGTAGGGTCTCGCTCTAGCTCAGGCTAACCTAGAACTCACTCTGTAACCCCAGGATGGCCTGGACTCATGATGATCTTCCTACCTCAGCTTTCCAAATACTGGGATTAAAAGCATGAGCCACCACTCCTGCCTTTTTAATTTATTTTTAATTTTTATTATTTATTATTATTATTAGTTATTTAGTTATTTTTGGTTTTTCAAGGTAGGGTTTCACTCTAGCCCAGGCTGACCTGGAATTCACTATGGAGTCTCAGGGTGGCCTTGAACTCACAGCAATCCTCCTACCTCTGCCTCCCAAGTGCTGGGATTAAAGGCGTGCGCCACCACACCAGGCTTATTTTTTAAATTGGTTCTTTCAGTTCTTGTCCTCAAGGAATTTACAAGCTGATGGGAGTGGAGCAATATGAACAGAATAGCTTGAGATAAGGACCATGATAGAAGTTTCCCTGGGCTTGGAATAACTAGCCTGTTGTCTGTCTGAGAAATACAGCTCAACTACCCAGACTCACCTCAAATGTCACCCCTTTCTCCTAAGTTAATCACTTCCTCATTCATTACCCAGTAACATTACTCAGCAATATAAAAATAAGTCTCAAGGTCTTTCACATTTAAATGCTTCTGAAATCAGGATAAGTCTTTGAATCAGTTTTTGTTTGTTTGTTATTTTGAAGCATCAAGATGGGCTGGGAAGATGGTTCAGTGGTTGAGTACTTGCCACTTAAACAGGAGAGGCCCTCTCTATCAGAGACCACCAACTTCAACTCCAGAACCCATGTAAAAAACTGGCCATGGCCATGCATATCTGTTACCCCAAAGTCCGGGGGCAGAAGAGACCAGAAAAATCTCTGGAGCTCTCTAAGTGACAGCAGCTTTGAGTTGAGGGAAAGATCCCCGAGTCAAGAAAATATGCAGGTGAGCACATGGCACTCTCTTCTGGCCCCCACATGCACACCTACCTTACACACACAAATGAAGCAGCAAGAAACTTTATGCAGGGCAAAGCTATAGTAAAGGTTTGAAACACAGCCGGCCACTTAAGTGAAAAGCATTCAAGGGCTAGAATCGGCATTTTAAAAACCAAGCTAGGGGTCTGGAGAGATGGCTTAGCGGTTAAGCACTTGCCTGTGAAACCCAAGGGCCCTGGTTCAAGGACCCACGTTAGCCAGATGCATAAGGGGGCTCATGCATCTGGAGTTTGTTTGCAGTGGCCTCAGTTAGGCTCCCCAGTTCCCACAGAAAGCCAGATGCACAAAGTGGCACTTGCATCTCTTTTTCTCTCTCTCTGTTTGCAAATAAATAAAAATACTTAAAAAATAAAGTGGCTGGGCATGGTGGCACACACCTTTAATCCCAGCACTAAAGAGAGAGAGAAGTAGAAGGACTGCTGTGAGTTCAAGGCCAAACTGAGACTACATAATGAATTTCAGGTGAGCCTGGGCTTGAGTGAAACCCTACTTCAAAAACCCAAAAGAAAAGGGCTGGAGAGATAGTTTAGTGGTTAAAGAGCTTGCCTGCAAAGCCAAAGGACACAGCTACAATTCCCCAGTACCACATAAAGCCAGTTGCACAAGGCACATGTGTCTAGAGTTTGTTTGCAATGACTAGAAGCCCTGGTGCACCCATTCTCTCATCTCTCTCTCTCCCTCTCTCTCTCTCTGTCTCTCTCTCTCTCTTTGCGCATTTCTTTTCTCTACCTATAAAATAAATAAATAAAATATTTTTTAAAACGAAAATAAAAAAGGAGGCTGTGAAGATTTCTCAGTGCTTAAAGTTGCTTGCTTGCAAAACCTGCCAGCCCAGGTTCAGTTCCCCAGTACCCATGTAAATCCAGATATACAGTGTGGCAAATGTGTCTGGAGGCGTGCCCATACTCTACATTCTACATCTCTATCTTTTTATCTCTATCTCAAATAAATAAAATGCTTAAAAAGTTCAGTGTCAATGGGCTGGAGAGATGGCTTAGTGGTTAAGCGCTTGCCTGTGAAGCCTAAGGACCCCAGTTCGAGGCTCGGTTCCCCAGGTCCCACGTTAGCCAGATGCACAAGGGGGCGCACGCGTCTGGAGTTCGTTTGCAGAGGCTGGAAGCCCTGGCGCGCCCATTCTCTCTCTCTCCCTCTGTCTGTCTTTCTCTCTGTGTCTGTCGCTCTCAAATAAATTTAAAAAAAAAAAAGTTCAGGGTCAAGCCAGGCGTGGTGGTACACGCCTTTAATCCCGGCACTTGGGAGGCAGAGGCAGGAGAATCGCTGTGAGTTCAAGGTCACCCTGAGACTATATAGTGAATTCCAGGTCAACCTGAGCTAGAGTGAGATCCTACCTCAGAAAAAAAGTTCAGGGTCATCCTTGGCTCCATAGAGAGTTTTTTTTAAATTATTTTTGTTTATTTTTATTTATGTGAGAGTGACAGACAGAGAGAGAAAGAGGCAGATAGATAGAGAATGAACGTGCCAGGGTCTCCAGCCACTGCAAACAAGCTCCAGATGCATGCGCCACCTTATACATCTGGCTTACATGGGTCCTGGGAAATCGAACCTCAAATCGAGGTCCTTAGGCTTCACAGGTAAGCACTTAATCGCTAAGCCATCTCTCCAGCCCTCCATAGAGAGTTTTGAGCCCAGCCTGGGCTATATGAGAACCTATCTAAAAAAAAAAAAAAAAAAGTAAATAGCGGGTGGAGAGATGGCTCAGCTGCTGTTCATTGCATTTCCCACACAAGCATGAGGGCCAGGTAAACAGAGGGGCGTGGCCCCATGCACCTGTAACCTTGCCCGGCATGGGAAGCAGAGATCAGGGAATTCCCCAGGCTCATGAAAAGCAGCAAGCTCCAGTGACACAGGCTTAAACAAGAATGGGAGGAAAGAGTGATGGAGTGGGACCCGACTTTCTGTTCTTGTCACTACCGACAAATGCCCAACTTGGGCATGGGATACTATCAGGACACCTATATGTGCATACACCGCAGGCACTTGCCCGCACACATGAAAAAAAAAAAACAAGACGAGTCAGTGAATGAAACCATGTATGTAAAACACTAGCATGTTTGGGAACATGGAAATAGTGAGAAAATGGCCGCGACACAAAAAGGTAAGTTAAATGCTTTTGTTCCTTTCTGCAAACTCAAGAGTTGAAAGATCTGAAGTTAGATCTGGCAGGAGCTGTGCCAGATGTACAAGATACGGGCTATCTGAGCACCCGAAGGATAAGGCAAGTTAGCTTCTCCTCAAGCAAAGGGTAATGGAGGGTTCTGCTGTGACGCTTAACACTTAGAAGCTTAACACTGGTGCTTGAAAGAGGCCTGTTTGGTGGTATGCTGTAATTTGCTATGTGGTGTTGAATTTATAGGCAGAGGAAAAAACAATGAGCTCAGAGATTGCCTACATTTATTATGGGCTGCATCACCCTGTCAGAGAGAAGCAGGGTGTAGAGCATAATCTTTTTTTTTCTTAAGCAATTAGCCTAAAAAAAAAAAAAAATATATATATATATATATATATATATATATATATATATATAAATTTTTTGTTTTGTTTTTTTGAGGTAGGGTCTCACTCTAGTCCAGGCTGATCTGGAATTCACTATGGAGTCTCAGGGTGGCCTCGAACTCACGGCAATCCTCCTACCTCCGCCTCCTGAGTGCTAGGATTAAAGGTGTGCGCCACCACGCCCGGCTTTTAATATATATGTATTTTTAAAATTTTTTGGTTTATTTTTATTTATTTATTTGAGATCTCAGGCAGAGAGAAAGAGGCAGAGAGAGAGAGAGAGAGGAGAGTGGGTGTGCCAGGGCTTCTAGCCACTGCAAACGAACTCCAGATATGTGCGCCCCCTTGTGCATCTGGCTAACGTGGGTCCTGCGGAATCGAGCCTTGAACCAGGGTCCTTAGGCTTCACAGGCAAGCGCTTAACTGCTAAGCCATCTCTCCAGCCCTTAATATATTTTTTTTATTAACAACTTCTATACTTACAGACAACAAACCATGGCATTTCCCTCCCCACCCCCACTTTCCCCTTTATAACTTTGCTGTCCGTCATATCCCCTCTCTCTTCTAATTTGACGTCATCATCTTTTTCTCCTAATATGAGGGTCTTATGAAGGAATTGCTAGGCACTGCAAAGTCTTGGATATCGAGGCCAAATTCTGTCCGGACAGTTGTATGTAGGGAGTGTCACCCTTCCTTTGGCTCTTACATTCTTTCTGCCACCTCTTCCACACTGGACCCTGAGCCTTGGAGGGTGTGAGATGTTTCAGTGCTGGACACTCCTCCTTTCCTTCTTCCATCCCAGTGGTCATCGCCATCTGAAAAGAGAAGCTTCTCTAACCAGAAGTGAGAGTAGCATTAATATATGAGTATGAACATTAAGTGTAGTGTATTCACGCAATTTGGTGAGAGTAATATATACATTTGTCAAGAGCAGGCTTTATATCCCTAAGGCTCATGACCTCCCCTGCCATCGGCTTTTGATTAGGTTTTCAGTATCAGGCATGTATTCCCTTTTGTTGTTGTTTGTTTTTTCGAGGTAAGGTCTCACTCTAGCCCAGGCTGACCTGGAATTCACTGTGTAGTCTCAGGGTGGTCTTGAACTTATGGTGATCCTCCTACCTCTGCCTCCCAAATGCTGGGGTTAAAGGGATGAGTCATCAAGCCCAGCTCATGGTCTTCTTTGTACAAATTTTTTGAAACATATTTAGCAACTCTATTTAGAAACTACCCTAAACTTCTCCCCAAACATCCAATGCCCTTAGGGACATGGGTTAGTTTTCTATTGAAATCAGATAGGCTTTATCCCCCAGATTTTTTTTTTTTTCTGTTCTTTGATTTTTTTGAGGCAGGGTGCCTCGAACTCACTGCGATCCTCCTACCTCTGCCTCCTGAGTGCTGGGATTAAAGGTGTGCACCACCATGCTCAGCTTCCCTCAGTTTTTTTTATTTTAAATATTTCATTTATTTATTTAAGGAAGAGGGGAAGGAAGGGGAGAGAGAGAGGGAGGGAGGGAGGGAGAAGCAGATAGAGAGAGAATGGGCTCACCAGAGCCTCCAGCCCCTGCAAACAAACTCCAGACACATGTGCCCCTTGTGCATCTGGCTTATTTGGGTCCTGGGGAATTTTACCTGGGTCTTCAGGATTCGCAGGCAAATACCTTAACTGCTAAGCCACCTCTCCGGTCCCTTTCCCCAGCTTTTTGAGACAGGATCCTGTGTGTGTGTGTGTGTGTGTGTGTGTGTGTGTGTGTGTAGGTTGGAGGACAACTCTCCTTTTACACTTCATAGCTCAGGCTGGCTTCAAGTCCTGCAGTCCTCCTGCCTTTACCTCGTGAGTGTGGGATAGCAGGTATGCAACACCATTCTCAGCTTAGGCAGTGCTGGAACTTTGGGCAAGCTGGTGTGTAAGCACCCGACCAGTTGAGCAATACCCAAGCCTGAATTCACATGTCTTTAAGCAATGACAATTAGGTTTCCTCATCTATTTTTTATTTGAGAGCAACAGACAGAGAGAGAGTCAGAGAAAGAGAGAGAATGGGTGTGCCAGGGCCTCCAGCCACTGCAAACAAACTCCAGATGCATGTGCCACTTTGTGCATCTGGCTTTATGTGGGTCCTGGGGGATTAAACTTGGGTCATTAGGCTTTGCAGGCAGGAGCCTTATTGGCTGAGCCATCTCAACAGCCCACTTTTTTTTTGTTGTTGTTGTTAGTTTGTTGTTGAGATAGGGTCTCACACAAGCTCAGGCTGACCTGGAATTCACTCCATAGTCTCAGGGTGGCCTTGAACTCATGGCAATCCTCCTACCTCTGCCTCCCGAGTGTTGAGGTTAAAGGCATGTGCCACCACACCTGGCACCAGGCCACTTTTTATTTGGCCTGGGTCCCCAGCCCATGGAATGGTGCTGCCCATAGTTAGAGTGGGTCATCTCACTTGAATCAACTGAATCTAGAAACTCCTTCACAGGCAAGCCTAGAGCTTTGCCTCATAGGTGATTCTAGATTCAATCAAATTGACAGTGGAGATAAACCATCATGCCACAGTTTTGTGCATGCAAGGCAAGCACTCTATCAACCAACCTATATCCCAGCCCTACACAAGGTCTTATTTAATCCTCATAGTAACTTGTAAAATGAGGAAATTGCAACAAAGCAGTTAGGTATTTTGCTCAAGGCCATAGGCGTTAGAGTTGGGAATCAAGCCCAGGCCTTTATGATCTGAAATTGCTCACAAATCATCATTGAACACCACCCGTCATTGTAGGGACAGCGTATCAGAGAGAAGGCTGTGTTCTCTAGAAAAGCTGTACCTGTGTTGAGGACTCTGCAGACTGGCTGATTAGAACATCGTGACCTGGAAGATTGGAATGTTGCAGATCCAGAGCCACAATGATATTGGGCTATCTTTAATCCTCTTCTTAAATTTTTTAAGCATTTTATTTTTATTTATTTATTTGAGTGAGAGGGAAAGAAGGAGAAACAGAGAGAATAGGCACACCAGGGCCTCCAGCCACTGCAAATGAATTCCAGATGCATGCACCACCTGTGTATCTGGCTTACTGGGTGCTAGGGAATCAAACCTGGATCCTTTGGCTTCACAGGCAAATGCCTTAGCCACTAAGCCATCCCTCCAGCCCTCTTTAATCCTAATAACCATTTATCTGCCACTTTGACACTGGCCTAACATTCCCTCTTCTGTGAGGCAAAACCTTTGGAATACATTTTTTGTTTTTGTTTTTGAGACAGTTTCATACTGTAGCCTAGGCTAGCCTGGAAGTCACTATGCCGCCCAGGCTAACCTTGAACTCCTGGCAATCACCCTTCCTTAGTTTCCATTGTGTTGGGATTACAGGTATGAGCCACCACACTTGGCTCTTGATATTCTACTCAGGTTGTTATTATATGGTCAGAGGAGCAAAGTAGTAAATTCTCTCACATAGCCTTAAGTGGAATGGGGGACGGTAGAGACAGCAGGATCAGGAGTTCGAGGGCATTCTCAGCTACATACTGAGTGACCAGTCTGAGCTATGTGAGGTCCTATCTCAACCCCTACATCCCCAATAAGTGGAGGGAAGAAAAATCTTACTGGACCTCTCATAAGATTAAAGACAACCGGGGGGGGGGGGGGGGAGGCAGAGGTGGGAGGATCACCATGAGTTCAAGGTCACCCTAAGACTACATAGTGACTTCCAGGTCAGCCTGAGGTAGAGTGCGACCCTACCTTGAAAAACCAAAAAAAAAGAAAAAAGACAACTGGGGACATTTCTACACCAATTAATATTGCCAAACGAGGGCAATGCAGAATTATTGCAGGAATTAGGTCACCATTGAGTCAGTAAAGACTGACAGAGAGGGCTGGAGAGATGCCTCAGCAGTTGCATAAGCATGAGGACCTGAGCCTGGACCCCAGCACCCGCATGATAAGCTGGGTGCTATGGTCACACCTATATCTATGTAAATATAATACACATATATACATATGAGTAAAATATATATATTCCAAGCTGGCCTCAAACCCTCACACTCACTCTGTAGCCAAGGATAATCTTGAACTCCTGATCCTCCCCTCTCCACCTCCCCAACATTGAGCTGACAGGCGTGCATCACCACATCCAGTTGTAGTTGGTAGCCAGGTGTGGTACTGTGAACCTATCAGTCAAGTACAGTTTTATTCGGTGCTGAGGGTCAACCCTACTGCTTCAGTCATGTTGGGCAGGCGCTCTATCAACCGAGCTACTTGCCCAGGCCTATGTTTAAGTTTTTTTTTTTTCAGGAATATAGAAAGAGGCTAAGAATGTGACTCAGTGACTAAGTATTTAACATGTGCAAGGTTCTGGATGCAATTTCTAGAAAGGAAAGGAAAGGAAAGGAAAGGAAAGGAAAGGAAAGGAAAGGAAAGGAAAGGAAGGGAGGGGAGGGGAGGGGAGGGGAGGGGAGGGGAGGGGAGGGGAGGGGAGGGGAGGGGAGGGGAGGGGAGGGGAAGGGAGGGGAAGGGAGGGGAAGGGAGGGGAAGGGAGGGGAAGGGAGGGGAAGGGAGGGGAAGGGAGGGGAAGGGAGGGGAAGGGAGGGGAAAGGAGGGGAAGGGAGGGGAAGGGAGGGGAAAGGAGGGGAAAGGAAGGGAAAGGAAGGGAAAGGAAGGGAAAGGAAGGGAAAGGAAGGGAAAGGGAGCAAGCATGAGTAACAGTTCAGCAGGAAGAACTCAAACAAGAAGTCAAAGAGCTGGAGAGAGGGCTTAGCAGTGAAAGGCACTTGCTTGCAAAGCTGGATGGCCTGGGTTTGATACCCCAGTACCCATGTAAAGCCAGATGCACAAAGTGGTGCATGTGTCTAGAGTTTGTTTACAGTGACAGGAGGCCCTGGTGCACCCATTCCCTCTCTTTTTCTTTCTCTCTTCTTTGTCTCTGTCTCTCTCTCCTTGCAAATAAAAAGTATTTTAATTAAAAAAAAAGATGTCATTTTAGCGGGTTATGGTGGCACATGCCTTTAATACTAGTACTCGGGAGGCAGAGGTAGGTGGATCACCGTGAGTTCAAGGTCACCCTGAGACTACATAGTGAATTCCAGATCAGTCTCGGCCAGTGTAAGACCCTACCTCGAAAGGAAAAAAAAAAAAAAAAAAAGTAAATGACTTTCTCAAAATCCAATAGTCAAGTTTCTGATTCCCTATCCTGCATTGAGTTCACAAATAACCGCCAACAGGATAAATACAAGAAAGCAATTAACAGGAAAAATAAACGTTCAGTCTCTCAAGTAATCAAAGAAATGTAAGTTAAAACCACATGTAAGAATATCTATGCAGGGCTGGAGAGATTGCTTAGTGGTTAAGGCACTTGCCTGCGAAACCTAAGGACCCGGGGTTCAATTACTCAGTACCCCCATAAGCCAGAAGCACAAGGTGGGGCATGTGTCCGGAGTTCATTTGCAATGGCTACAGGCCCTGCCACACCATTTTCATTCTCTCTCTATATATATACATATGTGTGTGTGTGTGTGTGTGTGTGTGTGTGTGTGTGTGTATACCTCTTCCTCTCAAATATTTAAACAGAATATCTGTGTAATTTCATATCTATGAAATTAGCAAATTTGTTTTTTAAAGCTGAGGGTGTGGTAAAACCAGCAGTCATTCATTTTGCTGATAACATTGTGAACTGGTACAATACATTTAGAAAATGATTTGGCAGCAGCTAGAGCTGCAAAAATGCTCACACCCCATGGGAATAATGTAAAATGGGGAAATAGTTTTTCCCAGAGGGGAAACAACCCAAGCTGTTCACATGAACCATGCTAACACAGCAGGCACCTCCTATTCGGCCAGCAGGTCTAAGTTGGGTTATTTATAGATGTGTAAGCTTTCAGTCTTCTCAACGGGCACTGACTGACAGACATAAAGGATGGCTTGGTATGTGTGACTCAGACGCAGCTTGTTTAGCGTGTGTGAAGCCCCGGGTCCAGTCCCCTGCATTATGGGAAACTAAAAGGGTCAGGAGAAGGGAAGCTGTTGGTGTCTGTTCTGAGGCCCAGGAACATGGATTGCCTTGCCCCACCCCTGGTATAACTCAGCTTTATGAGATTCAAATAGAAAAGGTCAGTCTTTGGAAGTCTGTTCTGTTTTCCTGTTTGTTCTTTGTTGTTGTGTTTGATCCCCCCCCCCTTTTTTTTTAGGTAGGGTCTCACTCTAGCCCAGGCTGATCTTCACTATATAGTCTCAGGGTGGCTTTGAGCTCACAGTGATCCTCCGACCTCAGCCTCCCGAGTGCTGGGATTAAAGGCTTGTACCACCACGCCTGGCTGTGTTTGATCTTTTGGGACAAGGTCTTGCTAAGCAGCATTGGCTTCATGGAACCGTGCAGAGCAGGCTGGGATGAGCCTGCTAGATCCTCTTGCTTCTCCCTCCTGAATGCTTGGATTAGAGGTGTAAGCCACCATACCCACCTCTCCTCTTTAGATTTTTTTTGCTTGTTTGCTTTTTTTTCTTGTAAAATATATTACACATGAAAGGTACATAGACTACCTAATAACAATGTGAACGATTATTTGAAAAAGGAAACTAGTGTGGCCAGCACCTAGCACAGGAAACAGAAATTTAGTTTCCTTCTCCTTTATTCCAGTTAACCATGATCTTAAAGTTTGTATTGGTAAATTCTTTGATTTTTTTTTCTTCTTTTTTTTTTTTTTTTTTGGTTTTTCGAGGTAGGGTCTTACTCTAGCCCAGGCTGACCTGGAATTCACTATGTAGTCTCAGGGTGGCCTCGAACTCATGGCAATCCTCCTACCTCTGCCTCCCAAGTGCTGGGATTAAAGGCACGCGCCACCACGCCTGGCAATTTTTTTTTTTTTTTTTTTTGAGGTACAGTTTCACTCTAGTCCAAGCTGACCTGGAATTCACTATGTAGTCTCAGGGTGGCCTTGAACTCATGGCAATCCTCCTACCTCTGCCTCCTGAGTGCTGGGATTAAAGGCATGTGCCACCATGCCCGGCAACTTCTTTGATTTTCATGAAAATTTGTGTGCATCATACTTGGCTTAAGTAAGATTCTGTCTAATTGTGCCCTTTAAAAAAAACACTATTTTTATTATATTTATTTGAGAGAGAGATAGAATGGTATACCAAAACCTCTTGTAACTGCAAACCAATTCCAGATTTATGCACCACTTTGTGCAGCAGGCTTTACATGGGTTCTGGGCAATCAAACCAGGACCATCAGACTTTGCAAACAAATACCCTTTACTAGTAAGCAACCTCTCCAGTCAACATTTTTTCCCCCTCTGTTGCATTTTGCCTCTACTATAGTACATTTTTTGCAGGGGTGAGGGTTTCAAGGTAGGTTCTCACTCTAGCTCAGGCTGACCTGGAATTCACTATGTAGTCTCAGGGTGGCCTCAAACTCATGGTGATCCGCCAACTTCTGCCTCTCAAGTGCTGGGAATAAAAGCATGCGCCACCATGCCCAGCTTGCATATATTTTTTCTTATTTTTATTTATTTACTTATTTGAGAAAGAGAGAGAAAGAAAGAGGTACAGAGAGAGGAAAAAATGGGCATGCCAGGGCCTCCAGCCACTGCAAACAAACTCCAGACACATGTGCCACCTTGTGCATCTGGTTTACGTAGGTCCTGGGGATTAGAACCTGGGCCTTTTGACTTTGTAGGCAAATGCCTTAACCACTAAGACATGTCTCCAGCCCTTGCATATATTTTTCTGTCTTGTCTTCTTTTTTTGTGGAAGGAAGATGTTCTGATATGTCATGTAGTCCAGGCTGACCTCAAACTTGGTATGTAGCCAAGGATAGCCTTGAACTCTTTATCTTCTTCCTCTGTCTTCTTGTATTCATCTCCCAGTTGCTGGGATGCATCACCATACTTGGATGTCTTGCTTTTTGAATTCAGTGTTGACTTTCCAGTGTTTATCTGTATTAGTGGTTGGAACTAGAACTCATTCCTTTCCCTGGATATATAGTATTTCACAATGTGAATTGCCAACTACTTCAAAGTTGAAGTCACTAAGTACACACTTTGAACTAGCACCCAGGTAAAATTGACATAGGTTGTATTTAGCCCACATTTTGAGAATTTGTGTCTTAGAGGACGAAGTCCAAATTCATACTTTCAATCTCCTCTTTGCCTCAGTCTTTTAACTTTATTTATACTGTTTCACTCCCTTTTCCAAAAAAGCATCTGTCCAAAAAAGCCAGGTGTAGTGGTGCACGCCTTTAATCCCAGCACTTGGGAGGCAGAGGTAGAAGATCCCTGTTAGTATGAGGCCAGCCTGGGACAACATAGTGAATTCCAGGTCAGCCTAGGCTACCTCCTCCTGGGCATGAGCCACCATGTCATCTCTTTACCTAGTTATCCTTCCAGCCTCCCCATTAAACTGGAAGTCCCTCCACGGCAAAAGGTCATCATTAGTGCTGTTGTCACTGAACATTTATGGAGCAGATATGACATGCCAGGTGCTGTGCTGGCTCTCTGTTATCTCATCAGTCCTCACCCAGGCCCATGAAGAAGGCACAGTGACTACCCTCATTTTACAAAGAAGTAAGTAAGACCAAGCGACTCGCCCAAAGCTAAGCAGTGTTTAAGTGCTGACCTCTCTCTCTGTCTCTCTCTTTCTCCCTGACTCACTCTAGCCCAGGCTGACCTGGAATTCAGGGTGGCCTCCCACTCACAGTGATCCATCTACCTCTGATTCCCGAGTGCTGGGATTAAAGTCATGAGCCACCACGCCTGGCTCCTTCTTCTTTTTCCGTTTTTTTCCCCCAGATCTCTTGATCTAGCTTGTTCTCACACCTCCAGGATCTAGGGCAGGACTTGGTGTGTGGAAGACACTCAAGAAATGTTTGTTGATCTGGACTGAAATGAAAAGTCAAGGAGACCAGATGGAAACCCGTTCCTATGGTTCAGATCATGGCCGTGGGAATGGAAAAGAAGCGCTGGAAACATGATGCAGCATGCTGGCCTGACATTCAGGGAGTGAGACTCGGGGAGAGACAGGGGAAGGCTAAAGGCATTTCCAGGGGCAGAAAGAGTGTTAGAGCCGCAAATTGAGACATTACACACAGAGTCATTGCTTCTTCCCCGTAACTGATTGCTACCCCCACAATGCACAACCCACAATCCCCATGGGGATAACTGGTATCCCCAATGAGGAGGGTCCCTTTGGAGGGGGGCAGGGATGAGTGCAAGGATAGAACCAACATGTGCTGTTTACATACGTCCATAACTAATAAAAAATACATAACAAAAAAGGCATTTCCATTCTCTTATCTTGGGCACTTTTGTATTTTAAAAAATTTACAACAGGGCTGGAGAGATGGCTTAGCGGTTAAGGCATTTGCCTGCAAAGCTGAAGGACTGCGGTTTAATTCCCCAGGACCCACGGAAGCCAGATGCACTGGGGGGTGGGGGGGCAAGCATCTGGAGTTTGTTTGCAGTGTCTGGAGTCCCTGGCGCACCCATTCTCTCTCCCTTTCTTTCTCAAATAAATAAATAAACAAATAAAAACTTAAAAAAGAGGCCGGGCATGGTAGTGCATGACCTTAATCCCAGCACTCTGGAGGCAGAGGTAGGAGGATTGCCATGAGTTCTAGGCCACCCTGAGACTGCATAGTGAATTCCAGGTCAGCCAACAGACACGTTACGTTACAATGCTTATAGAAAGAAACAATGTAGAGGCCGTGCGGTTACCTTCGCATTGCTGGCACACAGTATCTGCTGAAAGTAGCTCATGGAAGGAAGGGTTTATTTTGGTCTACAGTCTTAAGGGGAAGCTCCATGAGGGCAGGGGAAAGATGTTCAAGCAGAGGCTGGACATCAACTCCTTACCAACATCAGGGGACAACAACAGCAGAAGAGTGTGCCCACTAATACTGGCAAACTAGGGGCTAATAAACCTCAAGATCTGCCCCCCGCCCCAATGACACCTCGTCCAGCAAGACTCTACCTCTCAAATTGTCACCAGCTGGGGAGCAAGATTCTGAGAGGACACCTGGTTCAAGCCACCACATGCAGACACTACAAGACTTGGCACCAGCAAAATAAAGAAAACACGGAAGAAAAAGACTCCCCAAGCTGAGCAGGAGGTCTCTACAGAATAGCAAACACCATGGGGAGGCATTGGGAGGAGAGCCTGACTGCCATTGGAGATTCTAGGTTTGAGAGGCAAGCAAGTCATCTGTTTTAAAATATTTTGTTTATTTGAGAGAGAGAGAGAGAGATGAGAGGCAGATAGAGAGAATGGGTGTTCCAGGGCCTTTAGCCACTGCAAACAAACTCCAGACACATGTGCCACCCTGTGTATCTGACTTTATGGGTGTGGGGGGAATCAAACCCGGGTCCTTTGGCTTTGTTGGCAAGTGCCTTAACCACTAAGCTATTTCTCTACTTCAAACAAGTTATTGTTAGCAAGTATTTCCCAAGCAACTGGACTTATAGGTCTGAAGTCCCAGATCGGCCAAGCCAGGTCATGTCCCGAAAGATAATAGTCAAAGCCATGAGACTGGTGTGTAAAAACAGAAAATGAAAATGTAGAAAGATGAAAAAAAAAGAAAATATACAGGTGAATAAAAATCACTGTGTAGGCTGGGCGTGGTGGTGCACACTTTTAATCCCAGCACTAGGGAGGCAGAGGTAGGAGATTGAGCTTGAGGCCAGCCTGAGACTACATAGTGAATTCCAGGTCAGTCTAGGCTAGAGAAAAACCCTATCTCAAAAAACAAAAACAAACAAAAAAGACTAGCTGGGCATGGTGATATAGCTTTCAGTCCCAGCATGCAGGGGACTGAGACAGGACGATCAGCAAGCATTTGAGGCCATCCTGAGCTACAGGGTCAGTCTGGGTTAGAGTAAGACCCTACATAAAAAAAAAAAAAAAGAATAAAAAGGAGAAGACAAAAGACCAAAATGGGGGTGAGTCGTATCTAGAAGAAGAGGAGGAGCCAGGGAAAGGTATCTGAAAAGGACTAGCAAGAATACAGAACTTGGGCTGGAGAGATGGCAGAGAGGAAAGTTGGTACCCAGGTCCTAACCTTGTCATGACCAAGGAACAAAGAGCGCCGAGGCACAAAAAGGGAAGATAGCATCAGAAGAGGCTGGAGTGGCTGAGTGTGGAGGCACATGCCTGTGATCCCAGCACTGAGGAGGCAAAGACAGGAGGCTCAGGAGTTCAAGAGCATCTACAGCTACATAGCTATGTAGGGAGTTCAATGTTAGCCTGGGCTACATGAGACCTCATCTCAAAAAAAACAGGGAGAAAAAGAAAGAGGCAGAAGAGAAGAAGGCTGAAGGCACCTTGAGACTACATAGTGAATTCCAGGTCAGCCTGAGCTGCCTCAAAAAACAGCAACAACAAAAAATGTGAGTGTTCATCTTAAAGTAACGGCAAGCTATTGATATTAAGCAGAGAGGGGATGTGATTAGATTTAGAGGTTTCAAAGATCAGCCTTGATCTGTGAGAGGATATTAATGCAAAATGAAATTTAGAAGCTCAGGAGGCTGCTGCAGTTCAGATAAGAAACTGGTCACTTGAGACCAATATAGTAACGGCAGCGATAGGGAGACTTGATTGACTTGAGAGGATTCTGACAGGCAAAGCTGAGAGGGCTGGGTAATGACTTCAAGTTTAAGGTGAAGGACAGAGAATTTGTGGAGCATGTGCAAAACACTAGCCACCGGTGCATATGCTAGAAAAAAAAAGAAAAGCATGGAAAGGTAGTTATCTCTTCTGTCATAAATAGCATTTATTATTTTCTTTTAGAGAGAGAGAGACAGAGAGAGGAGAGATAGAGAATTGGCACACCAGAGCCTCAGCCACTGAAATCAAACTCCAGACACTGTGCCATCTAGTGGTCATGTCTGACCTTGCACTTGCCTCACCGTTGTGCATCTGGCTTACATGGGATCTGGAGAGTAGAACATGGGTCCTTAGACTTCACACGCAAGCACCTTAACTGCTAAGCTATCTCTCCAGCCCATGAATAGCATTTAAATGTTCCTGGCTTGGACTTGTGGTATAACTCGGTGGTAGAGCACTTGTCTAGCATGCACAAGATCCTGGGGTCAATCCCTAGCATCACAAAAAAGTAAAAATTATTTCTGGGGGCTGGGGAGATGGCTCAGTGGTTAAAGCGCTTGCTTGTGAAGCCTAACCACCTGGGTTTGATTCCCCAAAACCTACATAATACCAGCTATATAAGGTGGTGAATGCATCTGGAGTTTGTCATAGCTAGAGGCCCCCCGTGCTCCCATTCTCTTTCTATCTTGTAAGTAACTAATTAAAAATAAAATATTGGCTGGAGAGATGGCTCAGTGGTAAGGCGTTTGCCTGCAAAGTCTAAGGACCCAGGTTTGGTTCTCCTGATCCCACATAAGCCAGAAGCACATGGTGGTGCATGTGTCTGGAGTTTGTTTGCTAGAGTTCCTGGTGCACCCATTCTCAATCTTTTGCTCTCTCTCTTTCTCTCACTCTCTCTGTCTCTAATAAATAATTAAAAATAAAATCTAGAAAAAAATTAAAAACTAAGCCAGGCATGGTTGCACACACCTTTAATCCCAGCCGTTGGAGGCAGAGATAGGAGGATCACTGTGAGTGCAAGGCCAGCCTGATAATACAGAGTGAATTCCAGGTCAGCCTGTGCTAGAGCAAGACCCTACCTACCTCCAAAACAACAACAACAACAACAACAAATATATATATATATATATATTTTTTAATTATTTCTATTCATGACATTGTGGGGAATAGCATGGAGGAGAAGGCGGTGGCAGGACCACAAAGCAAGTTCATACATTGTCTCTCAAAAGCTCACATATAGGTTGGACATGGTGGCTCATGCTTTTAATCCCAGCACTTGGGAGGCAGAGGTAGGAGGATTGCTGTAAGTTCAGACACCCTGAGACTACATAGTGAATTCTGGGTCAGCCTGGGCTACAGTGAGACCCTACCTCAAACAAACAAATAATCAAAAAAGGGTGGGGTTGTCTGCTGGAGAGATTGCTTAGTGGTTAAGGCACTTGCTTGCAAAGTCAGAGGATCCAGATCACAAGGTAGTGCATGCATCTGGAGTTTGTTTGCAGTGGCTGGAGGCCCTGATATTTCTCTCTCTCTCCCTCTCTACCTCTCTACCTCTCTGATTTTTTCTGTCTCTCTCATATATATATACATATATATGAGAGAGACAGAATATATATTTAAAGGAAAGGGGGCTAGAGAGATGGCTTAAGGGTTAAGGTGCTTGCCTGCAAAATCAAATAACCCAGGTTCAATTCCCCCACATAAGCCAGATGCACAGGTGGCACAAGTTTGTTTGCAATGGTTGGAGGCCCTGGTGTGCCCATTCTTCCCCACCCCCACCTCTTTCTCTCTCAAATAAACATATAATAAATATTTTTTAAACTTTTATTTTATTACTTATTTGAAAGAGACAGATAAAGAGAGAAAGAATGGGTGCTCCAGGGCCTCCAGCCTCTGCAAATGAACTGCAGATACATGTGCCACCTTATGCAGCTGGTTTATGTGGGTCCTGGGGAATCGAACCTGGGTCGTTAGGATTTGCCTGCAAGTACCTTAACCTCTAAGCCATCTCTCCAGCCCCAATAATGATTTTTAAAAATTTTTTTTGGTTTATTTTTATTTATTTGAGAGCAACACACAGAGAAACAGGCAGAGAGAGAGAGAGAGAGAATGGGCGCGCCAGGGTCTCCAGCCACTGCAGATGAATTCCAGATGCGTGCGACCCCTTGTGCATCTGGCTAACGTAGGTCCTGGGGAATCAAGCCTCGAACTGGGGTCCTTAGGCTTCACAGGCAAGCGCTTAACCGCTAAGCCATCTCTCCAGCCCTGATTTTAAAAAGAAAGAAAGAAAAGAAACCACTCAACACATGTGAAGTCCACTAAGCTGTGTTTCCTTAATTTGGAAGGGATCTGGCAACTTTACTGGCAGCCTTGAGCTTTCACCTCTGCTCTAGGGGCTAGGGCAAGCTGATTAGTGGGAACCAGAGAGGGAGCGGGGCTCGGGGCTCCCTGCTGGTGCCTTTTCTGTGTATAAAGCTGTACATGTTGAAGAGCCTTCTCACATCGCGGGGCGTACTGGGCTCTGGAGAGGAATCTTTATCTGATTTAGCAACCGACTAATGCCTAGAGCGACGAATTTCTCTGACAAAGACAGCTGGCTGGTGTAGAGCTGCATCCAAAGTAGAAGCTGAGCCGTCAGCCCCCTTGCTTCTGGGTGGCTCCCATGCCCTGCCTCCTAAAGCTGGGATCCCTCACAGGCAATGACCACAGTGACATTCTTTTTTTGTTTTTGGTTTTGGTTTTAGTTTTAGTTTTTCGTTTTTATTTTATTTCATTTTATTTAGTTTTTAGTTTTGCAAAGCCAAAGGATCCCAGTTCAACTCTCCAGGTCCCACATTAGCCAGACACACAGTAAAGCAAGGGCACAAGGCTGCGCCCATTCCTCCCTCATAAAAAAGGGGGGGCTAGAGAGATGGCTTAGTGGTTAAGTGTTTGCCTGTGAAGCTTAAGGACCCTGGTTTGAGGCTCAATTCCCCAGGACCCACATAAACCAGATGCACAAGGTGGCGCATGCATCTGGAGTTCATTTGCAATGGCAGGAGGCCCTGGCATTGAGAGATGCCTGGCATCTCTCTCTCATTCTCCCCCCCCCCCGCCTCTTTCTCTGTCTGTCACTCTCAAATAAATAAATAAAAACAAACAAAATTTTTATTAAAGGCCAGTCTGTTGGACTTGCCTCAAAAATAAATGAATAAATAAATAAAAGACACTGGAGGGATGGAGACATGGCTTAGCAGTTAAGGCACTTGCCTGCAAAGCCAAAGGACCCAGGTTCAATTCTCCAGGACCCACATAAGACAGATGCACAAGGTGGTGCACGTGTCTGGAGTTCATTTGTGGCAGCTGGAGGCCCTGGTGCACCCCTTCTCTTTCCCTTCTCTTTCTCTCTTTCTGTCTCTCCAATAAATAAATAGAACTCTTTTTAAAAATATACTGGTTAGCCGGGCGTGGTGGCGCACGCCTTTAATCCCAGCACTCGGGAGGCAGAGGTAGGAGGATCACTGTGAGTTCGAGGCCACCCTGAGACTACATAGTGAATTCCAGGTCAGCCTGAGCCAGAGTGAGACCCTACCTTGAAAGACCAAAAAAAAAAAAAATATATATATATATATATATATATATATATATGTATATATAGCGGTTATAAAAGAATATGGGACCCTGGAGAAATAAAATTTCTTGGAAAAAAGGCATTAGCAGAAGTACTGTACCATTAAACTTCAGAGACATTATAGCTATTTAACAACAAAGTGTGTGTGTGTCTGTGTGTGTGTTTGTCCCTCAACACAATCTTGTGAAGTTGATATGGTGGGCCTAAGTTGGGACTGAAAGGTATCTGGGTCAGACTCAAGCACTTTACCTTTGCAGTGTAGCCAGTATCTTTTTTGTTTGTTTTTTCAAGGCAGGACCTTCCTCTAGCCTGTGCTAACATGGACTTCACTCTATATCCCCAACCATGCCTAGGCATAGCATTATTTTTGGGGGGGGGGGGTTGCTGTTGTTTAGGTTTTTTTAAATATTTTTTCAATATTTTATTTATTTATTTCAGAGAGAGAAAGAGGCAGATAGAAAGAAAGAATGGTGAGTGGGTGCATCAGGGCCTTTAGCCACTGCAGACAAACTCCAGACGCATGCACTCCCTTGTGCATCTGACTTACGTGGGTCCTGGGGAATCAAACCAGGGTCTTTAGGCTTTGCAGGCAAACACCTTAGCTGCTAAGGCACTTCACCAGCCCGTTGTTTGGGGTTTTTGTTTTTGTTTTTCTATGTAGGGTCTCACTCTAGCCCAGGCTGACCTGGAATTCACTATATAATCTCAGGCTGGCCTTGAACTCACAGGGATCCTCCTACCGCTGCCTCCTATGTGTTGACATTAAAGGCATGCACCACTAGGCCCAACAATAAAGTTCTTTTTTTTTTAATTTTTGTTTTGCGGCAAAGTCTCAGTCTAGCCCAGGCTGACCTGTAATTTATTCCATTGTCTGAAGCTGACCCTTGAACTTGTGGCTTTGCTCCCACCTAAGCCTCCAGTCTTCTTTGAGACAGGATCTCATGTATCCCAGGCTGGCCTCAAACTTGCTATGTGGCCAAGGATGACCTTAAAATTCCAGTGCTCCTACTTCCTCCCCCCTGACCACACTCTCTCCCACATCTGACCCTCATGAGCTGGTCTCTCTTGTTCATCACTTAGTGGTATCTCTCCCATCTGCACCCAAATATTAGCTACATCTATGAATAAATACTGCATTTGCCCATTCAAAAATTATTTTAAAATTATCTTTTACTGTCTGCCTCCAGCCACTCCTCCACAGTGAAAGTGAAATCAGAAAACTGTTTTATATCTGTTACTCTAGAGGTAACAGAGGCTCTACAATGTCTGTGAAAGGGGTTTTTTTTCTTTGTTTTTTTCCTGAGGTACGGTCTCACTCTAGCCCAGGCTGATCTGGAAGTCACTATGTAGCCTCAGAGTGGCCTCAACCTCACTACAATCTTCCAACCTCTGCCTCCTGAGTGCCACCCAGCTAGGATTTTTAAAAAATATTTTATTTTTATTTATTAGAGAGAGAGAATGGGCACACCAGGACCTCTAGCCATTGCAAACGAACTCCGAACACGTGCTGCAGCTTATGCGCTTGGCTTATGTGAGTGAACCTAGGTCCTCCTGCTTTGCAGGCAAGCACCTTAACCACTAAGCCATGTCTCCAGCCCCTGGCTTTTCTTTTTTTTTTTTTTTTTTTTTTTTTTTTAGGTGTTGGAGATCAAATCCAGTGCATCCCACATGCCAGGCAAGCACACTACCAACTGAGCTACCTCCTTAGCCCCAAAGGCAGTGTTCTTTCCATCATACTGACTTCTCTCACCTTACTTCAATTAAATGCAGAAATGGACTCATGCATAAAAGGAATGGCCCCAAAGGGATCAGAGAGTGTGGCGTTCACACTAAAGAGCCACAGTGACCCAGCAACTTTAGAAAACAAGAATTGCTTCCTTTGGCTAAACGCCAAAGGAAGGAGCCCTGGCCTCAGCAGTTCTGCTTCCACAACTGAACTCCTCCAGGTCCCCCTGGCTTGTTCACCAGAGGATGTTTACTACACTCGGATGACAGCGAACCTTTGGCAAAAGCACCGTCCACTGCTGTACCAAGAGCTTCTGGGATCCTTTCATCGTCTAAGTCACAAAACCACAAACATCCGCTAGCATGCTTCTGCCTGGGCACGGCAATGAGAGCGGTGGTGACTAACGCCGGCATACGGCATAGCACTGCCGTGGGAGTTTCCATTTTATTGAATCTACGTGTTTAGACCCTTCTAGTTCCAATCTACGTTCTTGCAAATTCAGGACTTGGATGGTTGTAATAAGGTTCATTAAAATAACCACACTCATTACTGAGAATATTTTAAAGGCCAGGAACTGCACGAAAGGTATTTTCTGATTTCTTTTCTTTTTTTTTTTTTTTTGAGTTAGGATTTCACTCTCGCTCAGGCTGACCTGGAATTCACTGTCATCTCAGGGTGGCCTCAGACTCACAGCCATTCTCCTACCTCTGCCTCCCGAGTGCTGGGATTAAAGGGATGCACCACCACCCCCCGGCTCTATTTTCTGCTTTTTTCATGATACTGGGGGTTGACTCCAAACCCACTCACATGCTAGATGAGTAGCCCATCACTAAACTACACACCCAGCCACTGGCAGAGACTGAGATGGGGTCTCACCTTGTCATTGTGAAGGCCTGGAATCCCAGCACTCGGGAGGCTGATGCAGGAGGCTCGCTGAGACTTTGAGGCCAACCTGAGGCTACAGAGTGAGTTCCAGGTCAGCCTGGACTAGAACGAGACCCTATCTTGAAAAAGAAAGAGTCAGACATATGCACTTAATGAATGTATTTTGTGTTTAGGACGTTATTTGGACCCTGTAAGTTTGGCTGGTTCACTATAACAGAAAGGAGAGAACAGATTGGGGCCTGACAAGTCTCTCATGCTCAGGCTTGCTCTACTTGGGATACTGGAAGACAGAGGCAGTGGAGATTTGGAGGGAGCAGCAGAACCATGAAAGACCACTTCCTAAACCAAGTGCTGTTTTTGTTTGTTTTTTTGTTTTACGAGGTAGGGTCTCACTGTAGCCCAGGCTGAAGTGGAACTCACTATGTAGTCTCAGGCTGGCCTCAAACTCAGTAATCCACCTACCTCTGCCTCCTGAGTGCTGGAATTAAAGGCGTGCGCCACCACACCTAAATAAATAAAATATATTTTATTTTTATTATTTGTGTGTGTGTGTGTGTGTGTGTATGAGAGAGAGAGAAACAGAGAGATTGAGAATGGGCACACCAGGGCTTCCAGCCACTGCAAATGAATTCTGTATGCATATGCTACCTTGTGTCATCTGGCTTATGTGGGTCCTAGAGAATCGAATCTGATTTCTTTGGCTTTGCAGGCAAGAACCTTAACTGCCAGGCCATCTCTCCATCCCTAAACCAAGTGTTTTTATGGCATAAAAGAGGCGCTTTCTTAGGTCAGGCATGGTGATGCATGCCTTTAATCTCAGTACTCAGGAGGCAGAGGTAGGAGGATCGCTGTGAGTTTGAGGCCAGTCTCTGAAGCCTTCCTGCTTTGTGGACATTGAAAAGGCCACTCTCCTGCGTGGGTGTGTTAGTGCTTAATTGAGTGTGAGCTCTGGCTACAATGCTCCCACAGTGGTTACACATATAAGACTTCACCCCTGTGTGGATTCTGTGGTGGTTGATTAAATGGGAGTTTCAACTAAAGCTTCTATGACATTCAAGACATGTGTAGGACTTCTCCCCTGTGTGGGTTCTCTGGTGCATGTGATGTGGCCTCAGCCCTAAGGGCTTCTTGAATTCTGGGTATTCAAAGGGTCTCTCATCTGCGTGGGCATCTCTGATGTTTGATGGCTGTTGAGCTGTCACTCAGTTTGTTTTTCTCATATCCTCTGCATTGGTAAGGCTGCCATCTGGGTTGAATGACAAAAATTTTAACTCTGAAGCCTTTGCCACACTCAGTGCATTAAAAAAAAAAAAAAAAGCCCTCTCACTGGTCTGAAGAGATGGCTTAGCAATTAAGGCTCTGCCTGCAAAGAAAGGACCTAGGTTCAATTCTCCAGTACCCATGGAAGCCAGATGCACAAAGTGGTACATGCGTCTGGAGGCTGGACTTTGTTTACAGCGGCTACAGACTCTGGCAGTTCCATTCTCTCCCTCCCCCTCTCTCTCCCTCCTTATCACTTTTAAATAAATAAATGAATTCTCACCGGTATGGGTTCTTAGGTGTTGTTTCAGGAAACATTTCCCCTGAGGAGACAAATCTTCACCCCAAATAGGGATCAGATAGCAAAGTATGACCACACTAATACCAGTTTGGTGAACCAACAAATTTATTGGGATTACTTACAGAGTAAGAAGAGGAATTACATATAGGAATGTGGAACCTCCCAAGCAGCCACTTTGATGGGGCCTCCTGGGTCAAGAGTACTCCTCGGCGCTCCTCCCTCAGCCTCAGGATGAAGTCTTACTTATAGAGCATGGGAACCCCAGAACAGCCTCACCACCAAGAAGTCTCATCCTATCTTGAATGAAAACTTCCCTGTGGTCACTTCAATGAGCTCCTTGTCCCTGTCCAAGAGAATGGGAGTGCAGAGCAGCACTTCAGTTACTATGTTGGGATTACCCTCACCACCATCACAGATGCCCCTCCCTCAGTCTCAGGAGGAGGGCTTCAGAGCATGGAGACTCTGAAGACACTACTTAGATGGAGTTCCTCATTCCTTGATCTTTTACCCTCTATATACTTTACATGTCCCCCTGAGGCCACAAGACCTCATGTACCTGATGACCCTCCCCATGCCTTCTCTTGTGAGTTGTCCCAGCTGCTTTGGATAAAAGCTGGCAAAGTTGTTCACTGCTTTTAAAGCAGGGGAATTTTGCCATAAAACCGGTGTCTTATGAGATAGGAACTCTGATTAAAGCTTTCCCCACATTCTACACACACAGGCTTATTTCCTACATATCCATCCAAGACCATGTTTAAGACTCTTATGCCAAGGGCTCCTGCTCTCCCTCTATGGGAGGGCTCCATGTTGCCCCCTCTTTTTTTGTGTGTTTTTTCGAGGTAGGATCTCACTCTAGCTCAGACTGACCTGGAATTCACCCTGTATTCTCAGGCTGGCCTCGAACTCACAGCAACCCTCCTACCACTGCCTCCCCAGTGCTAGGATTAAAAGCATGTACCACCACATCGGCTGGCTTCTCTCCAGCCCTTCTCATACTTTTTTATTTGAGGCAAAGTCTTACTGTAATCATGGCTGACCTGAAACTCATGTCGCCCAGGCTGGCCTCGAACTCAGCAATAGTCCTATCTAAACTCTTCTGAGTGCTGGGATTAAAAATGTTCACCACTATGACTGGCTAATCTTTTATACTTTATTTTTCCCACCAAATCACCTGTTTACTACATCAACACACACACACACACCCCTTTTTATGTATTTACTGACAATGCTATATTGATTATTTACAAGGCACTGACGTTTTAAGACCCCATCCCCACAAACAAAACCAATGAACAATTTCGTCTCTCCGGGTTAAAACCTTTACAAACATAAAGGATATTAAGGAGGTTAAAAATTGTAATGGAGGTTTTAAATATAGATATTATTTTTCTTATAATATTCATAACGAAACAGGCCACTTGCCAGAAGACTGAGGGAGAGGAAACGACTGGTCATGTTTGTAGAAACTAACGCCTTCCCTCTGTACAGGTTGCCCCAAAGGCACTATTACGCCGAGCTGCCGGTGCGATGACTAAGTGCCATTGCGAGAAGCACAGGTTTATTAATAACAGGACCATGACCGCACCGGAGGGGCCGAGCTCGTCCGCGAGGGGCTCCGGACCTTAACAGTGGAGCGGCGGGCAGCGGTCACCGAGACAGGCTGAGACCCAGGGACCTCCGCAGAGGAGCCTGGCGCCGAAACCGCATCTCCACTGCCGGGGATCCCTACCCCCGCACCCCGCAGACAGCCAGGGCCCCGGGGCCCAGCCCGGGATGGAGCCGGTCCAGCAGGTCCTCCCGCGGAGAGCCGCACCCAGCACCCCCGCCGGAGCCGCTCCCTCCCAGATGAGACCAGGATTCACCACCACTGGGCCCTGGGGACTCAGGTGGGACTCTAGGTTCCACCCCTGCCTTCTTGCCATTGGCTTTTAGCTCACCAGATTATTCCCCCGTCTATTGGGTACGGTGGCTGTCAGTCACCGTAGAGCCTCATGGGAAACGTAGTCTCTGACTGGACTTCAAAGGCCTGGGAGTCTTGGGATACCCAAGTTTCAAGCAGTGGCAAGTGGAAGTGAGCTGCGGATTAAGCTCAGTATTTGAAGCCGTAGGTTCAGTCAATTGAGAGGGAGGAGTGGGGAGAGATGGAGGGAGAACAAGTGGCCGACAAATGCTAAACCCAGAGTTGCTGTACTTCCAGAGTAGGGCCTGAGAGGAGAACCTTCTGGCCTCACCAAATTACCACCCACCAGCGACCCAGCATGTCCTCCGCTCCCAGGTGCTGAACAGTTTACTGCTTCGACCTTCGAAGTAGGGTCTCTCTCTAGCCCAGGCTGACCTGGAATTCACTGTGTAGTCCCGGGGTGGCCTTGAACTCACCCAATCTTACTACTTCTGCCTCCTGAGTGCTGAGATTAAAGGTGTGCACCACCACACCTGGTTTAGGGCTGGCGTTAAAGATGGTTATGTGGACTGGAGAAATGGCTAAGCGGTTCAGACACTTGCCTGCAAAGCCTAAGAACTCAAGTTCGAATATCGAGGTCCCACACAAGCAGACGCACATTAACACAAAGGGAGCAATGCCGCACATGCGCACACATCTGGAGTTCGTTTGCAGGTGCTGAAGGCCCTGGCATGCCCATTCGCTCTTTCTCTCAAAAATAAATAATAAGGAGCTGGAGAGATGGCTCAGAGGTTAAGGCGTTTGCCTGCAAAGCCAAAGGACCTCAGTTTGATTCTCCAGGACCCATATCAGCCAGATGCACAAGGTGGTGCATGCATCTGGAGTTTGTTTGCGTTTCTGGAGTCCCTGGTGTGCCCCTTCTCTCTCCCTGTGTCCCCCCTCCCCCCGTGCTTCTCTCTCATATAAATAAAAATTAAAAATAAATTAATAATAATAATAATAAAACACTTTATTAAAGATGGGCATGTGACCCAAACTGAGCCAATTATAGGACCATTCTGCCTTGTCTATAACAATTGTCATAGGTGATTCAAGCTGAACTCATTCCCTCTGAAGGTAAAGATGGGCTGGAGGTGAGGCTTCAGGCTACAGAGGTCATGTTTCCTGACAGCTGACTTGCAGCCTGAGGGAAAGGAATGGACTCAAAGAGAGCACAAGCTGAGATACTCCCAAGAGCATTTGAGTCCAGGATCACTGAGGCCAGAAATAACCCTGACGTTTTGCAATCCCAGCATGTGGAAGATAGAGACCCAGAATCCTCCATGAAAGCAGGCTGGCTAGACTAGCTGGATCAGTGAGCTCTGGGATCAAGTGAGAGACCCTGCCACAGAAATAAAGAGGAGGGGACTGGAGAAATGGCTTAGTGGTTTGCCTGCAAAGACAAAGGACCCAGGTTTGATTCCCCGTGACACACGTAAGCTGGGTGCACAATGTGGCACATACATCTGGAATTCATTTACAGTGGCTGACGGCCTTGGAGTGCCAATTCTCTCCTCCTCTCTCTTTGCTGCTTTCTATCTCTCTCTCAAATAAATAAAAATAAAATAAAAGTTTTTAAAAAAAAGAAATGAGGAGAGCTATTGAGGAAGACACCCATCATCAATTTCAGGCCTCCACATGCATGTGCACACACGTGGAACACACACACACACACACACACACAAAGACAAGGAGAGATTTCTAGAGGGCTTCCTACCATGTCCTGCCAAGATCTGAGAACCAACTTCCTTCTCTGCCCCTGAACCTCATATTTTTTATAAAAGACTTCTTTGTTGCTGTGATCACTATGAGGAAGTCTTTGTGACCCTAATACACTAATTTCTACAAGACAAGAAATTCTTTATTCTCTGAGATGCATGTTTAACTCACATAGACCACCATAGGGAGTTTCTCGTTTCTTCTTATGGGACATTTTTATGGTTGTATAAAGTATTTTATTTTTATTTATTTATTTATTTGAGAGAGGGAGAGAGAGAGTGAATGAGTGGGCATGCCAGCGCCTTCAGCTGCTGCAAACTAGCTCTAGATGCATGTGCCACCTTGTGCATCTTATGGTTGTATAAGTAATATAAGTTCATTTTAAATTTGTATTTATTTATTTGAGAAAGAGAGAAAGGGAGATAGAGAATGGGCACTCCAGACACATGTGCCAACTTGTTCATCTGGCTTTTAAGTGGGTACTGGGGAATCGAACCTGAGTGCTTTGTTAGTAAGCACCTTAACCTTAATTGCTAAACCATCTCTCCAACCACAAAGTTCATTTTGTTAAGAACTACAGTGCTGGTGCCAGGCATTCTGGCTCACACCTTTAATCCCAGCACATGGGAGGTAGAGGTATGAGGATTGCCATGAGTTCGAGGTCACCTTGAGACTACATAGTGAATTCCAGGTTAGCCTGGGTTAAAGCGAGACCCTACCTCAAAAAAACAAAAACAAACAACAAACAACAAAAACCCCAGAAATACAAGGCTGGAGGGCTGGAGAGATGGTTTAGCGGTTAAGGCAATTGCCTGCAAAGCCAAAGGACCCAGGTTCAACTCCCCAGGACCCATGTTAGCCAGATGCACAGGGGGCGCATGCATCTGGAGTTTGTTTGCAGTGGCTGGAGGGTCCGGCACATCTATTCTCTCTACCTGCCTATTTCTGTATCTCTCTCTTTCAAATAAATAAGTAAATAAAAATAAAATATTTTAAAAATTAAAAATAAAAAGAAATACAGGGCTGGAGAGATGGCTTAGAGGTTAAGGCACTTGCCTGCAAAGCCTAAAGATCTATGTTCAATCTCTCTCCAGATCCCACATAACCCAGATGAATAAAGGTGATGCAAACATAAGGTCACACATGTACACTAGATGGTACAAGCATCTGGAGTTTGATTGCAGAGGCTGAGACCCTGGTACTCCAGTTTTCTTTCTTTCTCTCTCATTCTCTCTCTTAAAAAAATGAAATATAGATAAGTAAAAATGAGAGAAATACTACCATCCAAAAAACAAAAAAACAGCAATTCATTTTTATTGTCTTGCTGCATATATTTCCTGTAATAGAAAACTTGAGGGCTGGAGAGATGGCTTAGCGGTTAAGCGCTTGCCTGTGAAGCCTAAGGACCCCAGTTCAAGGCTCGGTTCCCCAGGTCCCACGTTAGCCAGATGCACAGGGGGTGCACACATCTGGAGTTCGTTTGCAGTGGCTGGAGGCCCTGGCGTGCCCATTCTCTCTCTCTCCCTCTATCTGTCTTTCTCCCTGTGTCTGTCACTCTCAAATAAATAAATAAAAAATGAACAAAAAATATTTAAAAAAAAAAAAAGAAAACTTGAAGGCTGGACATGGTGGTGCATGCCTTTAATCCCAGCACTTGGGAGGCAGAGGTAGAGGGATCGCTGTGAATTTGAGGCCACCATGACATACATAGTGAATTCCCGGGCAGCCTGTGCTAGAGTGAGACCCTGCTTCAGAAAAACAAAAAGAAAGAGAGAGAATTGGAGGCCAGCCTGGGTACATGAGACCCTACCTCAAAAAACAACTAAGAAGACTTCCGGTTAATTTGGTGGCGTAGGTACCATGCCAAAGCAGCCTAGAAGGGAGAAAGACCAAAAAACTCAGCAAAATACACACTTTTACTGAAAAGCGAGATGTTTAGGAAATTGAAACAGCAGCGGAGAAGTAGAAGAGATCCAGAGCATCCAGAGCCCGCACAGGCTGGCAAAAGCGGCTCCGGCAGCTCCGCCAACCAGGGCGGCTGCAGCGCAACAGAAAGTGGCCAGGCAGGAAAAGCCAGGTGTAGGAGCTTCCCCCACACCAGAGCTCTCTGCAAACTCTAGAAACGTAAAGGGAGAGCAGCAGTGAGCAACGGAGGAGCAGATCACAAGGTAGAAAAACACGTATAATAGAGAGAGAACTAGAGCAGCATCAGCACCCTCCCCTCCCCCATCACCTGTGCCCAGCTCCAGTGAACAGAGTAGCAGTCCTGGGACCCGGCCACGCCAACTTGAGCAGACAGTGGGACCCAAGCAGGAGCACAGTCCAGCAGCAACATCAGCGGCTCAGGCACCAGCAACAGCAGCCCCAGGGCAGCAGATCCAGCAGTGGCAGCTTCAGCGGCAGCAGCAGCAGCAGCAGTGGTGGATCCAGCAGTGGCAGCTTTAGCAGCAGCGGCGACAGATCCAGCAGCAGCAGCAGTAGCGGTTCCAGCAGTGGGGGTGCCCATCTGCAGGGCCAAAGTTGCCAGGCTCGGTTTGCCCCGCAGGAAAAGCCAGTGCCCAGCTCCAGAAATCAGAACAGCAGCCCAACGACCCAGCCAGCAACTTGACTGAGAACAAAATCATCCAAAAAGGTAACTGGGATTGCACCTGGGAAGGGTGTCACTTGGTCACAAGCTGACTTGGATCCCTCAACAGACCAGAAATCTTAACCTCTTTGTTGATAGAGGATCTGGTTGTTATAATAACTATTCTTGCATAAGTATTTGGTGCTGATTTTGATTGAATGTGTACAGTGTTTAGTTAAATTTTAGAATCTACCTGTATTTTATTCCATTCAGCCTACTTGAATACTCCCACAGCAGGGAAACTCAACCCCTAGAAGCACCTTTGTAGATACTCTGAGAGTGTTAAGAGCCACACCTAACACCTTAAGCTCTTACCCTGAAGATATATAACATCAGATCAATTGATACAGCTAAGAATACCCAGCTAGCTAGAAAATCCAAGCATTAACTTAATCCAAGATGCAAAAATATATACATTATAACACAAGAAACACTAAAAAGCAAGACAATATAAATCCACCTAACAGTATTAATGCATCAGAAATGACCTCCAGTGAGAACGAGTTAGAGGGAATTCCTTGAGAAAGATTTAAAAGAATGATTGTAAATATGTTCAAAGAAGTCAAAAAACAAATCAAAGGGATCAAAGAGGAAATCAAAGGAATCAAAGAAGACACAGGACACCAATTTAATGAAATAAAGAAGGCAATACAAGACATAAATAAGGAAATAGAAATAATAAAGAAAAACCAGTCAGAATTACTAGCAATGAAGAACACAGTTAATGAAATAAAAAACTCTGTAGAAAATCTCACCAGTAGAATGGATGAAGGAGAGGACAGAATATCTAAGCTAGAAGACCAGGTGGCAGATCTAATACAGTCCAACAAAGAGAAAGACAACCTTATAGAAAAGTATGAGTGGGAATTTCAAGATATTCGGGACACTATGAAAAGATCCAATATAAGAATTCAGGGCATAATAGAAGGAGAAGAATTCCACTCCAAAGGCATAGTAAGCGTCTTCAACAAAATCATAGAAGAAAACTTCCCCCAAATTAAGAAAGAGGTGCCAATGCAGATACAGGAAGCCTTTAGAACTCCAGCCAGACAAAACCTGGAAAGAACTTCTCCTTGCCATATTATAATCAAACTACCAAACACACAAACCAAAGAAAAAATGTTGAAAGCAATTAGAGAGAAAAATCAAGTTACCTACAAAGGCAAGCCCATCAGGATTACAGTGGATTATTCAACACAAACTTTAAAAGCCAGAAGGGCTTGGAGTGATGTATTCCAAGTTCTGAAAGATAACAACTGTCAACCAAGGTTACTTTGTCCTGCAAAGCTATCCATTCGAATAGACGGAGAAATAAGGACATTCCATGACAAAAGCAGGTTAAAGGAGTATTTGAAGACAAAACCAGCTCTACAGAAAATACTTGAAAGAATCCTCCATGCTGAAGAAAAGGAAAAGCACACATATAAGGAACCTGGAAAAAACAAGCAATATTCAATACTAGTTAACACAAGAGAGCAAAGGTAGAACCGGAACCACACACACACACAAAAGAAAAGGCAAACATAAATACACACCTTTCAATAATATCACTTAATATCAACGGCCTCAATGCCCCAACCAAAAGACATAGGTTTGCAGACTGGGTTAAAAAGCAGGATCCTACAATTTGTTGTCTCCAAGAAACTCACCTTTCTACAAAGGATAGACATTATCTTAGGGTGAAAGGTTGGAAAATGGTGTTTCAAGCAAATGGGCCCAGAAAACAAGCAGGGGTTGCTATCCTAATATCTGACAAGGTAGACTTCAGTCCAACATTAGTTAAGAAAGATAAGGAAGGTCACTTTATATGGATTAAGGGCACACTCCAACAGGAGGACATTATAATCCTAAACATATATGCACCTAACATGGGGGCTCCCAAATTCCTCAAACAAACGCTATTAGAACTGAGGTCACAGATAACACCAAACACAGTGGTGGTGGGTGACTTTAACACCCTACTCTCATCAATTGACAGGTCATCCCAGCAAAAAATAAACAGAGAGGCATCTGGACTAAATGAGGTCATAGAAGGAATGGACCTAACAGATATATACAGGACATTTCATCCAAATGCTACAGAATATACAGTGACAAGTCCCCAAATCTGATAATTCTAACCAGCAACAAGTCTCTGGAGTTCCAATTCTGCCCCTCCAGCTAGGCTACCCACAGACCTGGACAACTTCATCAGAGCTGGCAGCTTTCCTTAGCAGCCATCTCATGATCCCGGCATCTCCACTGGGTCTCCACTGAAACCCATGGTTCATCCTCATGGCCCCATGGGGGTCTCCATGCAGGCATCCAGCAAACCCGCTTCACACTGCCCATGGCTGTTTCCAAAACACAAGACCACACTGAAAACTCAATGATCCTCTTTCCTCCATTTCTTATACTCCACAATACCAGGTAGGGTGCCAATTTGTTAATCCAGGGGGGAAATAAAGCAGACTTTGAAGAACAGGAAACTCTTTGAGCACCCAGGCCCCTTCAAAAGACTCTACATTTTTCCCATTGCCCCAATGCAGGTCAGCTGGTCCAATCTCAATGGTTGTAATCTTTCATACAATTTGCAGGTGAATAGGCAGCAGTTTAGGCACAAAGATTTCCTTTTTTTTCTGTGCCATATCCCTCTTCTCATGCCAGTTCATTCCGACGCAAAGCAACCCTGCACAAGTTCTCAGGACATGGGCATAACAACAAGCTTTTCATAAAACTGCCTCTAGCCCAGTCCAAGCAAAGCTCTTTCTCACCCTCATAAGCCAAACCTCACAGTCCATAGTTCTTACTACATTTAGCTCTTTCAACTCTGACCAGAATAGTCCATCCAGTTATACTTGCAGCACTGCAAGGTATCTCTTAGGCCAAGGTTTCAAATCCTTTCACATTCCTCTTGAAAATCAGCTCCAAAAGTTCAAAGCCATACAGTCAGGTGTCTAACAGCAATCCCGGTCCTCCATACCACTTTACTGTTGCAGTTGGTTCACATTGCTGGTAGAAATCACCCGACTAACAGCGGCTTGTGGGAAAAAGAGGTTTATTTTGGCTTACAGGCTCGAGGGAAAGCTCCATGATGGCAGGGGGAAACAATGGCATGAGCAGAGGGTGGACATCACTCCCTGGCCCACATAAGGTAGACATGGGAACAGGAGAGTGTGCCAAATACTGGCAAGGAAAAGCTGGCTACTATACCTATAAGCCCGCCACCAACAATACACTGCCTCCAGGAGGCATTAATTCCCAGTTGCCATCAGCTGGGGAGACTAGTATCCAGAATACCTAAGTTTATGGGGGACACCTGAATCAAACCACCGCACTATAACTGCTAAGCCATCTCTCCAGCCCAGGATATGTGGTTTGTGGTTTCTTAACACTGGAGTAGAAAAAGGATGTGAGGAGTTAGAATGAGGTGGGGGAGGGAGACGAGAGAAAGTAATGGTCGTGTGGCCTAAAGGACGGAAGTGGAGTGCAGCCTTGGCCCTTATATACAACACTATACCCAGCTTCTTCAGGCCTCCTCTCTCCTTTAGTTTAATTCTAACATATCGGATTTTGACAAATGGACTGTCTCAGTCTTCAGTTAGAATGTAAGCTCAGTGAAGGAGAGGCACTGCTGGGTTACCCATGGCTGAATCATCAGCATATCCCAGTCCAACATACCTAATATACGACATTTTTGAAAATACAGATACCCCGGGCGTGGTGGTGCATGCCTTTAATCCCAGCACTTGGGAGGCAGAGGTAGGAGGATCGCGGTGAGTTCGAGGCCACCCTGAGACTACATAGTGAATTCCAGATCAGCCTGAGCTAGAGTGAGACCCTACCTTGAAAAGCCAAATAAATAAATAAAATTAAAATTAAAATACAGAATAGCTCTCAATTTCACAAATTATCTAAATATATATTTTTCATATTTTTATTTATTTATTTGAGAGAAAGAAGCATATAGAGAGAGAATGGACGTGCCATCATGTGCGTCTGGCTTATATGGGTCCTGGGGAACTGAACCTGGTTCCTAGGCTTTGAGGCAGGCTCCTTAACTGCTAAGCCATATCTCCAACCCTACGTGGTTTTTTTTTTTTTTAGTACTGGGGGTGGAACCCAGGGCCTTGCACATCCAGAAAAGCACTCTACTGCTGAGCTATATCCCCAACCTATTTTGGATTTCTAATTTTGAAACAGGATTTACTGGATTTCCCATGCTAACATTAAACCTGCAACGTGACCGCCTCAGCCTCCTGAGTAGCTAAGATTACAGGCTTGTACCTCCATGTCTGGCTTACTATACTTTTTTTTTTTGCTTGTTTTGAACAAGTGAGTAATCCATCTGAATGAATTGTATCTCAACTGCAAACTCAGGTGAGGAAAAGTGGGGAGCGCTTTACTGACTTGCCCCCAACTCCAAGAGCAATGCCATGTTAGCAGGACCCCTGCACAGCCTCCCCATTGCCACCCACCAAACTCTGCTCCCACCCGCACCCCCAGGGCTCCCATCATCTCCAGTTGGATTTGCAGCTGCTACGTGGGCGATGGAACGATTCAGCTCTGGCACAAGTTCTGAGGACGCCCCAACCTCCTGCGCATATGACCACAGCCGTCTGCTGTGAGGTGTCAGCGGAGCGCCTCTGCTTGGTCCATTGTGCGGCACCCACCCTTCCTTCTTCCCTCTCTCCCTCAATTGTCTCTCCTTTCCTTTTGTTATTAAAATATCTTATTATTTTATTATGAGAGAGGGAGGGAGAATATGGGTGTGCCAGGTCACCTAGCCACTGCAAATGAACGCCAGATGCATGTGCCACCTTGTCCATCTGGCTTATGTGGGGTTCTAGGGACTTGAACCTAGGTGCTTAGGCTTTGCAGGCAAGCGCCTTAACCACTATGCCATCTCTCCAGCCCCTCTTCTTTCCTTTTGCAAAAAAAAAACCAGGAAGTATTTCGGAGCCAGATGTGATGGCACATACCCTTAATCCCAGCATTTGGGAGGTAGAGGTAGGAGGATTGCCATGAGTTTGAGGCCACCCTGAGACTACATAGTGAATTCCAGGTTGGAGAGATGGCTTAGTCGTTAAGGTGCTTGGCTCTTACAACTATTTTTAATTGACAACTTCCATAGTTATAGACAATAAATGATGATAATTCTCTCTCCTCCCCATTGACTCATTTAAAAAATTTAAATATTTTATTTATTTATTTGAAGGAGAGAAGAGAGGCAGAGAGAGAGAGAGAGAATGGGAAAACCTGAGCCTCCAGCCACTGCAAAAAAAAAAAAAAAAAATCCAGACACATGTATCACCTTGTGCACCTGGCTTATGTGAGTACTGGGAAATTGAACCTGGGTCCTTAGGTTTTGCAGGCAAGCACCTTAACCACTAAGCCATCTCTCCATCCCCTTTTTAAAAAAAATTTTTATTAGCATTTTCCATGATTATAAAAATATCCCATGTTAATTCCCTCCCTCCCTCCCCCCTTTTTTTAACTTTATAAAAATATATTGTTTGTTTATTTGAGAGAAATATATAGAAAGAAATAGGCAGGGGGGCACATTAGGGTCTCTAGCCATTGCAAACAAACTCCAGACACATGCTCCCTCTTGTGCATCTGACTTTACATGGGTATTAGGGAATCAAATTTGGGTCCTTAGGCTTTACCAGCAAGTGCCTTAACTGCTAAGCCATCTCTCCAGCCCTAATTTTGAACTTTATTTTTATATATAAAATAGAACTTTATATATATACATATATATATATATATATATATATATATATATATATAAATAATTTCTTTTTTCTTTCAAGGTAGGGTTTTACTCTGGTCCAGGCTGACCTGGAATTCACTATGTAATCTCAGGGTGGCCTTGAACTCACAGTGATCCTCCTACCTCGGCCTCCCAAGTGCTGGGATTAAAGGTGTGTACCACCACGCTCAGCCAGACCTTGAACTTTTGATCCTCTTACCTCCCGTAGTGCTAGGATTGCACACATGGCCACTACGCTGGGTTTTATGCAGTGAATCAAGCTCAGGAGCTTTGGGTAGGCTAGGCAACTGAGCTACATCTCTGCTCCTCTTTCTTTTGAAGATGGAGATGGGTTCTCACTATGTTGCCCAGGCTGATCTCAAACTCCTGGGCTCAAGGGATCTTTCTACCTAGAGGTCCTGTTCTCCAGCTTTCTAATCTACTCACAGCATCATCTCCAAGTAGAGTATTCCCCACCACCTACTTCTACAGCTTTCAGGCTGGTAGACATGGCCTCCACATGCCCAGAGGGGCATGACCAGCCAGCACAGCTCAAGCCAGATTCCATACAGTCTCTTTCCTCCCAGCTGTCAGGGGCCTTGTCATCTGACTGGCCCGAGGAGTGGAGAGGAGATGGAGAAAAATTCAAAAAGGATACAAACATCCTGGGATCAGTGCCTTGGGCTACCTGGCCTAGGGCAGATTCTTCTCTCACCTGTGCCCCTTCCAGTCCTCCCTGTTTCACTTCCTTCCTTCTTGAGACCTGCAAGCTTCCCTTATTTGTGCATAAAAACTTCCATGTCGGGCTGGAGAGATGGCTTAGAGGTTAAGGCGTTTGCTGCAAAGCCAAAGGATCCTGGTTCAACTCTCCAGGACCCATGTGAGCCAGATGCACCAGGGGTCACATGTGTCTGGAGTTCATTTGTAGTGGCTGGAGGCCCTGGTGCACCCATGCTCTATCTCTTTCTTTCTCTCTCTCAAATAAATAAAAATAAAGCTAAAAAAAAAACTTCCATGTCACTTTCTTTCTTTCTTCTTTTCTTTTTTTCTGAGGTAGGGCCTCACTCTAGCTCAGGCTGACCTGGAATTCACTATGTAGTCTCAGGGTGGCTTTGAACTCATGATGATCCTCCTAGCTCTGCCTCCTGAGACCTGGGATTAAAAGTGTGTGCCACCACGCCCAGCTCATCCTAGTATTTCTTGATGCTGTAATTAAGAATGTCAGTTGGGGGCTGGAGAGATGGCATAGCGGTTAAGCGCTTGCCTGTGAAGCCTAAGGACCCCGGTTCGAGGCTCAGTTCCCCAGGTCCCACGTTAGCCAGATGCACAAGGGGGCGCACGCGTCTGGAGTTCGTTTGCAGAGGCTGGAAGCCCTGGCGCGCCCATTCTCTCTCTCACTCTCTATCTGCCTCTCTCTCTATGTCACTCTCAAATAATCAAATAAATAAATAAAAATCTTTTTAAAAAAGAATGTCAGTTGGGCCTGGACCAGAATGAGACCCCACCTTGAAATACCAAAAAAAAAAAAAGAATGTCAGTTGGAGGCTGGAGGGATGGTTTAGTGATTAAGGCGATTGCCTGTAAAGTCTATAAGTCTAATGATCCAGGTTCAATTCTCCAGATCCCAGGTAAGCCAGATGCACATGATGGTGCATGCATCTGGAGTTCGTTTGCAGGGCTAGAAGCCCTGGTGCACCCATTCTCCTTCCTCTCTCTCTCAAATAAATAAATAAATCCACCCCCCCCAAAAAAAATCCAGGCATGGTGGCACATGCCTTTAATCCCAGCACTCAGGAAGCAGAGGTAGGAGGATCACTGTGAGTTCAAGTCCACCCTGAGACTCCCTAGTGAATTCCAGGTTAGCCTGGGCTAGAGTGAAACCCTACCTTGAAAAAAAAAAAAAGCCAGTTTGGTGGCTGAAGAGATGACTCAGCAGTTAAGGCACTTTCCTGGAAAGACTAAGGACCCAGGTTCGATTCTTGGGACCTACATAAGCCAGATGCACAAGATGGTACATACATCTGGAGTTGGTCTACAGCGGCTGAAGGCCCTGACATGCCCATTCTCTGCCCCCCTCTCTCTCGTGTAAATAAATAAAATAAAAATATTTTTAAAAATAAAAATAATAATGTCAGTGTGGTGGTTTGAGTCAGGTGTCTCCCATAAACTTAGGTGTTCTGAATGCTAAGTTCCCAGCTGTTGGAGATTTGGGAATTAACGGCTTCTGGAGGCAGTGTATTGTTGGGGGTGGACTTATGGGTGTTATAGTCAGTTCCCCCATGCCAGTGTTTGGCACATTCTCCTGTTCCTGTTGTCCACCTTATGTGGGCCAGGGGGTGATGTCCACCCTCTGCTCATGCCATAATTTTCCCCTGCCATCATGCAGCTTCCCCTGGAGCCTATAAGCCAAAATAAACCTCTTTTTCCTACAAACTGCTCTTGGTTGGGTGATTTCTACCAGCAATGTGAACCTGACTGCAACAGTAATGTGGTACCAGGAGTGGGATTGCTGTTAGACACCTGACTGTGTGGCTTTAGACTTTTGGAGCTGATTTTCAAGAGGAATGTGGAAGGATTTGAAACCTTGTAAGTACAGCTTGATGGACTATTCTGGTCAGAGTTGAAAGACCTGAATGCAGTAAGAACTATGGACTGTGAGGTTTGGCTTATGAGGGTGAGAAAGAGCTTTGCTTGGACTGGGCTAGCAGTTTGTGTGAGAAGCTTGCTGTTATGCCTGTGTGCTGAGAAGTTGTGCAGGGTTGCTTTACGTAGAAATGAACTGGTGTGAGCACAGGGATATTGCACAGAAAAAAAGAGAAATCTTTGGGTGGACTTCTGCCTGCTCAGATGCAATTGAGAGATTATAACCTTTGAGATTGGGCCAGCTGACCTGCACTGGAGCAACAGGAAGAATGTAGACTCTTTTGAAGAGGCCTGAGTGCTCAAGGAGTGTCCTGTTCTTCAAACTCTGTTTTATTTCCTCCTGGCTTAACAAATTGGCACCCTACCTGGTATTGTGAAGTATAAGAAATGCAGGAAAGAGAGGGTCATTGAGTTTGCAACAAGGTCTTGTGTTTTGGAAATGGCTGTGGACAGTGTGAAGCAGGTTTGCTGGTTGCCTGCATGGAGACCCCCATGGGGCCATGAGGATGAACTATAGGTTTCAGTGGAGACCCAGTGGAGATGCCGGGACCACGAGTGGCTGCCAAGGAGAACTGCTGGCCCCAGATGAAGTTTCCCAGGACTGTGAGTATCCTAGCTGGAGAAGCGGAATTGGAACTCCAGAGACTTGTTGCTGGTTAGAATTATTGGACTTGGAGACTTGTCACTGGCTAGAGTTGTTAGACTTGGAGTTAGTTTGATGTTTGCCCCTGTTTAAATCTTGTATTGGTTGCGTATTTCTTTGCTATTTCCAATGTCCTCTTTTGCAGTGAATTTGCTCTGTGCTATTATGGGTTATGGGGGGGATTTTTTTCTGGTATAATGGCTCAGTTAAAAGATCTTGGACTATGGGGATCTTTGAACATCATTGGGATTCATAAAAACTTTGGGGACAGCCGGGTGTGGTGGTGCACGCCTTTAATCCCAGCACTCGGGAGGCAGAGGTAGGAGGATCGCTGTGAGTTCGAGGCCACCCTGAGACTACATAGTGTATTCCAGGTCAGCCTGAGCCAGAGTGAGACCCTACCTCGAAAAACCAAAAAAAAAAAAAAAACTTTGGGGACTTTTAAAGTTGGATGAATGCATTGCATTTTAAATCATATATGGTTATCAGTTTATGGGGGCCAGGAGCAGAATGTGTTTGATTCAGATGATCACCACAAACTTAGGTGTTCTGAATGCTAGGTTCCCAGGTGATGGAGATTTGGGAATTAACACCTCCAGGAAGCAGTGTATTATTGGGGGCAGGCTTATGGGTGTTATAGCCAATTTCTCCATGCCAGTATTTGGCATACTCTCCTGTTCCTGTTGTCTACTTTATGTTCATGCCAACATTTTCCCCTGCCATCATGGAGTTTCCCCTAAAGCCTATAAGCCAAAATAAACCTTTTTTTCCCCAGAAGCTGCTCTTGGTTGGATGATTTCTACCAGCAATGCGAACCTGACTGCAACAATAGTAAATTCCAGGTCAGTCTGGGCTAGAGTGAGACCCTACCTTGAAAAGCCCCCCAAAGTTCATATATATATATATGTGTGTGTGTGTGTGTGTGTGTGTGTGTGTGTGGTGTGTATACATATATATACATACATATATGCATATACATATATACAGGTGTGGTGGTGCACACCTTTAATCTCAGCACTTGGAAGACAGAGTTAGGAGGATCACTGTGGAGTTTGAGGCCAGCCTGGGACTACAGAGCAAGTTCCAGGTCAGTCTGAGCAAGTGTAAGAGAGGGACAATATGAGTGCACCAGAGTTCACACACACACACACACACACACACACACGCTCACACATAAAATGCCAGGCATCATCGTGTGTCTATATAACCCCAGCACTGAGGAAGTAGAGACAGGAAATCCCGGGTAGGTAAGAGGCACTCACTAGCTAGCAAGTCTAACCATATAGGTGAGCTCTAAGTCCCCCCCCCCCGCGCCCCAAAGACCCTATCTCAAAGTGGAGAGCAGTTGAGGAAGACATCTGACTTGACATTTGGTCTCCACACACATGTGGTTATGCATACACATATGCATACCACACACACTTACACAAGAAACTGTAATTACTATGTGTGTGTGTTGCTAGGCTGTGTTCCATGCTGGGCAAACACCAAGCAGTAAGGTAAATATTCCTTGTTGGTAGTTCAAATAGTACAAGCTTTCTAGGAATTCTTTTTTTTTTAATTTTAGAGAGAGGATTGAGCCTTAGCCCCTGCAATCAAACTCCAGTCACTTGTGCCACCTAGTAAGCATGTACAACTTTCTGCTTGCATCACCTTCATGCATCTGGCTTATGTGGGATCTGGAGAGTTGAACATGGGTCCTTAGGCTTTGCAGGCAAAAGCAATTTAACTGCTAAGCCATCTCTCCAACCCTAGGAATTCTTACAATGTGAAGAAAGGTACTTACAAGGTGCTGAGGAGATTGCCCAGTGGCTAAGGGTGCTTGCAAGCAAACCCTGATGGCCCAGGTACAACTCCCCAGTACCTACATCAAGCCAGTTGCATAAAACAGTGCATGCATCTGGGGTTTGTTTGCAGATGCTCTGCCAGACCCATACTCACTCTCTCTCTGTGTCTCAAGTAAATAAATAAACAAATAAAATAAGTGCTTACAAATGATTTTAATTTAGTAATTCTAATACTAGTTCTCTCACGAAGAAACAGGTAAGGTGGCAGACTCCTGTAATGCCGGCAATTGGGAATTAGAGGCATGACAACTCTCTGTCTGCTTCTTTCCCTCTGTTTAGCTCTTAAATAATTTTTTTATTTTTTTGGTTTTTCAAAGTAGGGTCTCACTCTGGCCTAGGCTGACCTGGAATTCACTATGGAGTCTCAGGGTGCCTTGAACTCACAGCGATCTTCATACCTCTGCCTCCCGAGTGTGGGGATTAAAGGCATGCACCACCATGTCTGGCTTTGTTTATTTTTATGTATTTATTTGACAGCGACAGACAGAGAGAGAAAGAGGCAAATAGAGAGAGAATAGGCACACCAGGACCTCCAGACACTACAAACAAACTCCAGATGCATGTGTCCCTTGTGCATCTGGCTTACGTGGGGAATCTGGGGAATCGAGCCTTGAACAGGGGTCCTTGGGCTTCACAGGCAAGTGCTTAACCTCTAAACCATCTCTCCAGCCCTTAAATAATTTTTTTTTAAAGAAAACAACACAAGCTGGGGATATAACTCAGCTAATGAGCACCTGTCTAGTATGTAAGATGCCCTGAGTTGGATCCTTGGCACCTATCAACCTGATGTGGTGGTACATGCTGTATCCCAGCACTTGGAAAGTGGAGACAGGAAAATCAGGAGTTCAAGGTCATCTTCAGTTACATAGCAAATTCAAGGCCAGCCTGGGCCAAATGACTCTGTCTCAAAAAAAAAAAAAAAAAAAAAAAAAGAGCTGGGGGTGGTGGCAGACACCTTTAATCCCAGCACTTGGGAGGTAGAGATAGGAGGATCACCGTGAGTTCGAGGCCACCTTGAGACTACACAGTGAATTCTGGGTCAGACTGGGCTAGAGTGAGATCCTACCTTGAAAAAAAACAAAACAAAACAAAACAAAAAAGTCATCTTTGAGGGTTGGTAGAATTTATATCTCTATGGTCCAGTAGGGATGACAAATAAATAAGACTGGATTTAAGGGTTGAAAACCCCTGGACAAGAAAGAGAAAGTCTGAAACTGCTGCTTGTCTGAGCCAGTTCTGAGATGGCGCTGGAGGAAGTGGGAAGCCGTGGAGTGGGAAAGATGGTAAGGACGAGAGGGTCAGAATCAAGCCTGGGGACCTGTAAGGGGCTCGAGTCAGCTGCGCAGAGTGGGACCTCACTGGCCTGTCTGCGTCTACGGCCATGTCAAGTCACCCTGGTGGGAACTTGCAGGAGCATCAAAGAGTGACACCTTGTGGTGGCAGATAGCAATGACAGAAGCAGCCACAGTCCAATGCTCAGGATACCTGGACAAATTTTCTCAGTAGGTGTTGAGAGTTCACCACAGGTCTCCTTTGTGAATTGCATTGCTCCTCAGCCCTGGGCAATCCTGGAGAAAGGACAGCTGCAAGAAAGGTAATTGGCCAAGTGTGGGTGGTGCACGTCTTTAATCCCAGCACTTGGGAGGCAGAGGTAGGAGGATCGCTGTGAATTCAAGGCCACCCTGAGACTACATAGTGAATTCCAGGACAGCCTGGGCTACAGTGAGATCGTACTTCAAAAAAAAGAAAAGAGAAAAGAAAAAAAAAAGAAAGAAAGAAAAAGAAAAGAAAGGTAATTGGCTAATGGCTGAATTAGCTAAAATTAGAATTGGCTTTAATTTCATTTATTTGAGAATTTGTTTTGTTTGAGATAGTGCTTCACGCTAGCCCAGGCTGGCCTTCAACTAAAGATTTTTCTGCTTTAGTCTCCCCAGTGGTTGGATTACAGGTATGCACCACCAGGCACACCTATTTTTGAAAAAAGAAAAAAATCTATTAAAACAGCCCTGAAACTGGGTGTGGTGGCACACACCTTTGATTCCAGCACTCAGGAGGCTGAGGTAGAGGATTGCTGTGAGTTTGAGGCCAGCCTGAGACTACATAGTGAGTCCATGTCAGCCTGGTCTAAAGTGAGATCCTACCTCAAAAAAACAAAAACAAGGGCTGGAGAGATGGCTTTATTGGTTAAGTCATTTGCCTGCCAAAGCCAAAGACCCTGGTTCAATTCTCCAGGACCCATATAAGCCAGATGCACAAGAGGGTGCATGCATCTGGGGTTCGTTTGCAGTGGCTAGAGGCCCTGGCACACTCATTCTCTCTCTCTTTTTTTCTCTCTCTCTCCTTTTTTCTCTCTATTAAATAAATAAATAAAATGTATTTTAAAAGAACCAGAACTGAGCTAGGCGTGGTGATACACTCCTTTAATCCCAGCAATTGGGAAGCAGAGGTAGAAGGATTGCTGTGAGTTGTGAGGCCAGCCTGTGTCCACAGAGTTCCAGGTTAGCCTGGGCTACAGTGAGATCCTACCTCGAAAAAGAACAAAAAATAAAAATAAATAAATAAATAAATAAAAAAGAACCATCCCTGAACGTGGATATAGCTCAGTGGTAGTGCGTACAAAGAAAGGTGGAGCCTGGAGAATTCTAAAAGCTTGCAGGTCGGCTAGGCTGGCATGGGCAGCACTGAACAAGAGAGAGAAAGCCCGCCCCAAACAAGGTGGAGGGCAAGGACTGACATCTTTGACCTTCACACCTGTACAGTGGAGTGGTCGTTTGAATGTCATAAAGCAAATGCACGGCCCCATAGGCTGAGGTGTTTTACTAAAATTCGCTGAGGGGCAGTGAGTGGATCTGAATTTCAGCCCAAATTTGTGTGGAGAGCAATTTGAACGCTGGTGGCTTGTGCTTTCTGCTTTATGGTGATGGCTGGCTGTTGGTGGTTTCCCTCTGCTTGGATCTATGAAAGGGAACCAGCTTCTTCCTCCATTGATGGAACTTCCCCTGGATCTGTGAGCTTGAAATCCCTTCCTCCCGTAACTGTGTCTGGCTGGATGCTCATCCCAGCAACATGGAGCTGACTGCAACAAGTAGCATGCATGCATGCACAAGCACACGCACATGCACACAAAGTCACTATTTACCCCTCAACAAAAGTAACCTACTCTAAAACATCAGAAAAACAATAAAATCCCAAAACATTCAAACTACAAGTGAGTTTGAACTTCCCCTGCCTCTCTTGTGGCTTGTTTATCCTCAGCCTTTGTTCATTTTTGTGCTCATTTGTACAAATTCATAGTAATTCGCCCTTTATCTTGTGTTACAAATAGTTCCCCTAGTTTGTCGTATGTCTTTTGATTTCATTTATGGGTTCTCTTCCCCCTTTACTTTGTTGGGTTTTTTTTTAAGTTTTCAAAAAGTATTTTATTTTTATTTATTTATTTGAAAAAGACAGAGAGAGTGAGAAGAGAGAGGGAAAGAAGGCATACCAGGGTCTTCAGCTGCTGTAAATGAACTCTAGACACATGTGCCACCTTGTGCATCTGGCTGGCTTATGTGGGTACTGGGGAATCGAACCTAGGTTCTTTAGCTTTGCCAGCAAGTGTCTTAACTGCTAAGCCATCTCAATAGTACATCCTCCCTTTATTTTGAATGGCCTTGTAGGATCAAACCAGGGCCTCCCTCATATTAGGTAAATATGCTGTGCAGTGATTGTATCCAATCTACTTTTTAATTGTTTGGTGGATTTAGGTGACCTTTTTTGCTTTTTTGTTTTTAAATATTTTACTTAGTATTTATTTGAGAGAGAGAGAAAAAATGGGCACATCAGGGCCTCTAGCCACTACAAACGGACTCTAGACACATGTGCCACCTTGTTCATATGGCTTTATGTGTGTACTGGAGAATCAAACATGAACCCTTTGGCTTTGCCAACAAGTGCCTTAACCACTAAGCCATCTTTCCAGCCTCCCCCCCCCCCTTTTAAATACAGGATCTCAGGTAACCTAGGCTAGTTTCAAACTCCCTATGTAGTTGAGCCTGGCCTTGATCTCCTGATCCTTCTACCTCTCAACTAGTGAAATTACAGACATGTGCCACCACACCTGGATGCTCTATTTTGTTTTTTTCACCTTTTTTCTTTCTTTCTTTATTTGACATAAAGATAGAGAGATAGAAAGAGAGAGAATGGGTGCTCCAGGGCCTCCAGCCACTGCAAACGAACTCAGATGCATGCGCCCCCTTGTGCATCTGGCTAACGTGGGTCCTGGTGAATCAAATCTGGATCCTTTGGTTTTGCAGGCAAGTGCCTTAACCACTAAGCCATCTCTCTAGCCCTCCTTTTTATTTTCTCATTTAATATTTTATTTTATTTATTAGAGAGAGAGAGAGAAAGGCAAACAGAGAGAATGGGCATGTCAGGGCCTCTAGCCACTGCAAATGAACTCCAGACACATGCACCACCTTGTGCATCTGGCTTACATGGGTATTGGGGAATCAAACCTGTGTCCTCAGTCTTCACAGGCAAATGCCTTAACCACTAAGCCATCTGTCTAGACCCTGATTTTTCCTTTTTCTTAAAATATTTTATTTATTAATTTATTTTTGAGAATGAGAGATAGAGAAAGAGGGGGGGAGAGAGAGAGAGGGAGAGAATGGGTGTGGCAGGACCCTGAGCCACTGAAAACAAACTCCAGATGCATGGGCCATCTTGTGCATCTGGCTTATGTGGGCACTGGAGAATTGAACCTGGGTTCTTAGGCATTTCAGGCTAGTGCCTTAACCACTAAGCCATCTCTTCAGTCCTTGTTTTTTGTTTGTTTTTTTTTCCAAGTAGAGTCTCACTCTAGTCCAGGCTAACCTGGAACTCACTCTGTAGCCACAGTCTGGTCTCAAACTCACAACTATCCTCCTTCCTCAGACTTCCCAGTGCTGGGTTTAAAGGTGTGCACCACTATACCTGCCTTTGCAGCTTCAATTATTATTTTTTTTTTAGCTTCAGTAATTTTCACAGGGTTAGCTTATGACAGCATCAGGCTTAACAAGCTGGTTCGGGAACTTGTATGGAAACTGCTTTTGCTACAGGCTATATGATTTCTTTTCTTCCTGTGGCCAACTATTTTAGGAACAATTTTTTTTTCTATAGCAAAGGGACCATGTGTGGGTATGTGTATGTTACTTACATTTAGCCTTCTTTTTATTTCCTTCCTATCTTTATAATTAGTCTTTATTTGTAATAGTTTAAAGAGCATTGTAGATTATGGAAAGAAATCCCCTCTAAAATGCACGCTGTCCCAAGCCATCTCTGGCGCCACACTTGTCTCCATGTCTTGGCAAGAACCATTTCTTCCTGGGGCTGCCTCTGAGTCATTTTGTGTAGCCCAAAGCACTCTTGTGCCTTCCCACAATTATCTTTGAATAGAGTAGTTCAGAATAGGGCATGGGAACCAGCCGGAGGTTGTAAATCCATTCTCCTCCCTCCTCTTGGCAGGAAAGGGCTGGAACCAGGCCTGAGTGTCCAGTCCCAGAGAAGCCTAGGCCAGCACAGGACAATTTAGAGAAAATCCAGCAGCCCCCCGAGGAGTAACACAAGGTCCAAACGGTGAAGGCAAAGCGTTAAGAAAAAGCAAAAAAAGCTGGACCTGATGGTAAACACTTTTAATTCCAGCATTCGGGAGGCTGAGGTAGAAGGATCACCGTGAGTTCAAGTCTAGCCTGGGATACAGAGTGAGTTCCAGATCAGCCTGAACTAGAGGCATACCTTGCTTCAAATAAATAAATAAATAAATGAACAAGGAGCGGGACAATACAGTGGTTTGGTGGATGACAGCATTCCATTCTTAGAAAACCAGAAAGAGCATGGCATAGTGGCATTTATCTGCAATCACAGCACTCAGGAGGTAGAGGCAGAAGTATCGTAACAAATCAGAGGCCAGCCTGGTTTACACAGGGTCTTTTAAGGCCAGTGGGAGCTACACAGTGAAACCCTGTATCAAAAGAAACAAGACTAGGGGCTGGAGAGATAGCTCAGTGATTAAGGCACTTGCCTGCAGAGCCTAACGACCAGAGTTCTATTCCCCAGTATCCATGTAAAGCCAGATGCACAAGGTGGAACATGTATTTGGAGTCCATTTGCAATGGCTAGAAGCCCCGGCACGCCCATTTTCTCTGTCTGTCTCTCCTCTATCTCTCTCTGCTTGCAAATAAATAAATAAATATAAAAAAAAAAAAAAAAAAACAAGACTAGGAGACTTCCAGTTAAGAACCACGCCAAAGCAGCCTAAGGGAGAAAAAGTAGGGGAAAAAAACCAGCAAGATACACTCTTGTACTGGAAAGTGAGATGTATAAGAAATTATCAACCACAGCAGAGAAGTAGGAGAGACCCAGCGCATCTACAGACCACAGAAGCAGGTAGAAATGGCTCCAGCAGCGCCGCAGGGGGTCCGTGGCGTGCAGGAAGAGCAGGTGATAGGATTCTCCACTCACACCGACCTGCTTGCAAACTCAAGAAACATGAAGGGAGGACAGCAGGAAACAATGGAGCGGCTGTAAGGAAGAGGATCTCAGGGACCAGTGGGAGAACTTCAGCCACCACCCACAGCCTCCCCTCCCCCACCACCAGCACAACCGCCAGCAAGCACCAGAGACCTGGGGAAGGGCGCACACAGCACCCGGGACAGGCGATCAGAGCAGTGATCCAGCGACCCAGCCAGCCTACCTGAGCCCATAGCTCAGCAAAGGGGGATCCAAGTGGGCACACAGCATAGCTGAGCCCAAAGCCATCCCAAAAGGTAACTGGGATCCCACCAGGTCAGGAACCGCCAAAACAGCCTGGTATGTAGGCTAGCATTGAAAGTGCCAATTGCACCTTCTATGTCAGGGTAAACTACGTGTTAAATCTGATGGATGGTTGTATTTGTAACTCTTAAATAAGCTATATTTTGGGCTTGTTATTTGTTGCTTCCTGACTTAGAGTGCTTTTGTCTCTTCTTCTGTCATTCATTGGGGAAGGGTTTCACTTGGTCACAAGCTGACTTGGAACCCTCTACAGACCAGAAATCTCAGCCTCCCAGTTGACAGAATTCAGGGTATGGGACAACATACAACCTTAGGGACTGTGACTTTGTTAGAGGACCTGGTTGTCATAATACCTACTCTTGTATAAATACTTTGTGCTATTTTTCATTGAATGTGTATATTGTTTAGTTAAAATTTAGAATTTGCCTGTATTTTGTTCTACTCAGCCTACTATAATACTCTTACAGCAGGCAAACTCAACACCTAGGGTCACTTTTGTAGTTACTCTTAGAGTCTTAAGAGCCACACCTAGGACCTTAAGCTCCTACCCTGAAGATATATAACATCAGATTAAGTGATACAGCTATTAATACTGCAGATAATTAGAAAACCCAAGCATTAAATTAATCCAAGATGCAAAAATATCTAATTTATAGTACAAAAAAAATCAAGACAATATAAATCCACCAAAAAGTATTAATCCATGAGACATGACCTCCAGTGAGACTGATTTAGAGGAAATGCCTGAGAAATAGTTCAAAAGAATGATTATAAATATGCTTGAAGAAGGGTTGGAGAGCTGACTTAGCAGTTAAGCACTTGTCTGTGAAGCCTAAGGACCCCGGTTCAAGGCTCAATTCCCCAGGACCCACGTTAGCCAGATGCACAAGGGGGCGCATGCATCTGGAGTTCATTTGCAGTGGCTGGAGGCCCTGGTGCACTCATTTTTTTTCTCTCTCTCTCTCTCTGTCTATCTGCCTCTTTCACTCGTTTTTTTTTTCTCTCTCTCTCTGTCACTCTCAAATAAATAAATAAAAATGAATAAAAAATATTTTTAAAATGCTCAAAGAAATCAAGGAAAAAATAAAAGGAATCAAAGAGAGACAGGAAACCAATTTAATGAAATAAGGAGGTCAATACAAGACATGAATAAGGAAATGAAAATAATAAAGAAAAACCAGTCAGAAATATGAGCAATGTGGAACAGTCAGTGAAATAAAAAACTCTGTAGAAAGGAAGGGTGAAAGGTTGGAAAACAGTGTTTCAAGCAAATGGGCCTAGCAAAGAAGCAGGGTTCACTATGTTAATATCTGACAAGTAGGCTTCAGTCCAACAGTAGTTAGGAAAGATAAGGAAGGTCACTCTAACAAGAGAATATCAAAATCCTAAACATATATGCACCTAATGGGGGGCTCCCAACTTCATCAAACAAATGCTATTAGAACTAAGGTCACAAATAACACCAAACACAGTTGTAGTGGGTGACAACACCCCATTCTCGTCAATTGACAGGTCATCCCAGCAAAAAATAAACAGAGCCATCTAGATTAAATGAGGTCATAGAAGAAATGGGCCTAACAGATCTATACAGGACATTTCATCCAAATGCTGCAGAATATACATTCTTTTCATCAGCACATGGAACATTCTCTAAAATAGATCATATATTAGGACACAAAGCAAATCTTAACAAATACAGTAAAACTGAAATAATTCCTTTCATTCTATCTGATCACAATGGGATCAGACTACAAATCAATAGCAAGATAAGCTATAGAGCATACACAAAATCATGGAAACTAAACAATACACTACTAAATGATGAATGGGTCGATGAAAAAATTAAGAAAGAAATTAAAACATTCATAGAGTCAAATGATAATGAGAACACAACATACCAAAACTTTGGGACATAATGAAGGCAGTCCTGAGAGGGAAATTTATAGCTTTAAGTGCCTATATTAAGAAATTAGGACAGTTTCAAGTAAACAACTTAATGCTTCATCTTAAAGCCTCGGAAAAAGGAGAACAAGGCAAACTAAAAAAATCAATAGATGGGAATAAATAATAAATATTAGGGCATAAATTAATGAAATAGACACCTCCCCCCCAAAAAATCCAAAGAATCAATGACAAAGAGTTGGTTCTTTGAAAGGCTAAACAAGATTGATAAACCTTTAGCAAATCTGACCAAAAGAAAGAGAGAAGAGACACAAATTAATAAAATTAGAGATTAAAAATGCACCATCACAACAGATATCAGAGAAATTTTAAAAATCATTGGGATACACTATAAGAACATATATATTCCACAAAGTTTGAAAATCTAAAAGAAATGGATGGTTTTCTTGATTTATATGACTTACCTAAATTAAATCAAGATGAGATTAACCACTTAAATAGACCTATAACAAGTACGGAGATCCAATCTCCCAACTCCTACCTTGAAAAACTAAAAAAAAAAAAAAAAAAAAAAAAAAAAATCTTCCAACTAAAAAAAGTTCAGACCCAGACAGATTCACTAGTAAATTTTGCCAGACCTTCATGGAAGAACTAACACCAATGCTTTCTTAAACTTTTCCATAAAATAGGAAAGGAAGTAATCTTACCAAACTCCTTTTATGAAGCCAGCATCACTCTGATACCAAAACCAGACAAATATAGAATAAAAAAACAAAAATTACAGACCAATCTCCCTCATGAACATAGATGCAAAAATTCTCAATACTTGCAAACAGAGTACAAGAATACATCAGAAATATCATTCACCTCGACCAAGAAGGCTTTATCCCAGAAATGCAGCGATGGTTCAATATACTCAAATCTATAAGTGTAATACATTATATAAATGGACTGAAGGACAAAAATCACATGCTCATCTCATTAGATGCAGAAAAAGCACCTGACAAAATCCAACATCCCTTCAGGAAAAAAAGTCCTACAGAGACTGGGAATAGAAGGAACATATCTCAATATTATAAAGGCTATTTATGACAAGCCTACAGCCAACATATTACTAAAAGGAGAAAAGCTTGAAGCTTTTCTACTAAAATCAGGAACAAGACAAGAGGGTCCGCTGTCCCCACTTTTATTTAATATAGTACTGGAAGTCTTAGCCATAGCAATAAGGCAAGGGTCACACATAAAAGGATACAAATTGGCTGGGCATGGTGGACACACACCTTTAATCCCAGCACTCGGGAGGCAGAGGTAGGAGGATTGCCATGAGTTTGAGGCCACCCTGAGACTACAGAGTGAATTCCAGGTCAGCCTGGGCTACAGTGAGACTCTACCTCGAAAAACAAAACAAAAAGCCAAAAGTACTCATTGGAGAAAAGACAGCCTCTTCAGTAAATGGTGCTGGGAAAACTGGATATGTATCTGTAGAAGGATGAAAATAGATCCTTATCTTTCTCTATGCACAAGAATTAAGTCCAAGTGGATCAAAGACCTTAATGCCAGAGCTGAAACTCTGAAACTGCTAGAGGAAAAAGTAGGGGAAACCCTACAACATATTGGTCTTGGCAAAAACTTTCTGAATATAACCCCAATGGCTCAGGAAATAAAAACACAGATAACTACTGGGACCTCATGAAATTACAAAGCTTTTGTACAGCAAAGGACACTGAATAGAGCAAAAAGGCAACCTACAGAATGGGAGAAAATCTTTGCCAGCTATATATCTGACAGAAGATTAATAACTAGGATATACAAAGAACTCAAAAAACCTAAATAACAATAAAACAAACAACCCAATTAAAAAGTGGGCTATGAAACTGAGCATGGAGGTACATGCCTTTAATCCCAGCACTTGGGTGGCAGAGGTAGGAGGATCGCTGAGAGTTTGAGGCCACCCTGAGACTACATAGTGAATTCCAGGTCAGCCTGAGCTACTGTGAGACCCTACCTCAGAAAACTGAAAATAAATAAATAAATAAATAATGGGCTATGGTTCTAAATAGAGTTCTCAAAAGAAATACAAACGGCATATAAACATCTGAAAAATAAGTTCTACATCCCTAGCAGTTAGGGAAATGCAAATTAAAACTACATGGATATTTCCTCTCACTCCTGTCAGATTAGTTTCCATCATGAAAACAAATGACCATAAATGCTGGTGAGGATGCGGAAAAAGAGAAATCCCTCTACACTGCTGGTGGGAATATAATCTGGTCCAGCCATTGTGGAAATCAGTGTGGAATTTCCTGAAACAGCTAAAAATAGATTCACCATCTGACCCAGCTATACCACTCCTAGGCATCTATCCTAAGGACTCATCTCATTACCTTAGAGATACTTGCTCAGTCATGTTTATTGCCACTCTATCCACAATACCTAGGAAATGGAACCAGCCTAGATGTCCCTCAACTGATGAGTGGGTAATGAAGATGTGGCACATTTACACAATGGAATTCTACTCAGTGGTAAAGAAAAATGAAACTATGAAATTTGCAGGAAAATGGATGGATCTGGAAAGGATTATACTTAGGTAACTCAGGCCCAGAAAACCAAATATCACACGTTCTCACTCATATGTGGATCCTAGCTACAAATGATTGGACTTCTATGTGAGTAGGAATAAAACTCAGTGGCAGAAACCAGTAAGCTAGTGTGGTGGTTTGGTTCAGGTGTCCCCCATAAACTTAGGTGTTCTGAATGCTAGGTTCCCAGCTGATGGATATTTGGGAATTAATGCCTCCTGGAGGGAGTGTATTGTTGGGGGTGGGCTTAAGGGCTTTATAGCCAGGTTCCCCATGCCAGTGTTTGGCACACTCTCCTGTTGCTATGGTCCATCTTATGTTGGCCAGGGGGTGATGTCCACCCTCTGCTCATGTCATTGTTTTCCCCTGCCATCGTGAAGCTTCCCCTCGAGCCTGTAAGCCAAAATAAACCTCTTTTTCCCAGAAGCTACTCTTGGTTGGGTGATTTCTACCAGCAATGCGAACCGGACTGCAACAGCTAGAAAGGAGATATAGGGCTAGAGAGATGGCTTAGCGGTTAAGCGCTTGCCTGTGAAGCCTAAGGAACCTGGTTAGAGGCTCGATTCCCCAAGACCCACATTAGCCAGATGCACAAGGGGGCGCACGCATCTGGAGTTCGTTTGCAGTGGCTGGAAGCCCTGGCATGCCCATTCTCTTTTTCTCTCTCTCTCCCTCCTTCTCTCTGTTGCTTTCAAAGAAATAAATAAAAATAAAACAAAAAAAATAAAATAAAAGAAAGGAGATATAAAGGGAATAGAAAGGGAGGGAGGGGGCACTTAATATTATGGTACCGTATATACTTAAGTAAAAGAACAGATTAATGGGGCTGAAAAGGCCTAAGTGAGGTCAGGGGAAGAGAATGGGTAAAAGGTGGAGGGAGGGCTACTCAAAATCTAAGAGGATATAAATAAGTCATATGGAAACCTACTTTTTTGGACAATGGAACATTCAGAAGCCATATATTGTTACTAGAAAATTTTCAGTGACAGGGATAGGATGCCTTCCAGTGAGTTGTTGGCCAGGGAGGTCCCTGGTACCTCCCAAAACATTAGAGGCCATTGCCAAGGCTCTTGGTTTCCCAGCAAGAATAGATGGTAAGACCCTATTGCTGAAGACTCCACATACTTGAGCTGCAAGGTGGGCTGGAGCTGAGCTGAAAACCTCTTCCATGTAGACTGGCTGGCAGAAAGCTGGAAAAAGCTATGCTACATGCAGTTCAACAGCAGAGAGAGAAATCACAGTGGATCCTGCAAGCCTTAAATTTGGCCAGCAAGGCCAAATGAGCCAATGGGTGAAATAGTGGCATGTCTGTTATGGGGGAACCAACTGCTCTCTAACTGGACTGGAGGCCTGCTCCATGGGAGCTGTGGTGGTTTGATTCAGGTGTCCTCCATAAAGTTAGGTGTTCTGAGTGCTAGGTTCCCAGCTGATGGAGATTTGGGAATTAATGCCTCCTGGATGTGGTGTATTGTTGGAGGCACGCTTACGGGTGTTACAGTCAGTTTCCCCATGCCAGTCTTTGCCACATTCTCCTGTTGCTATTGTCCACCTTATGTTGGCCGGGGGTGATGTCCACCCTCTGCTCATGCCATCATTTTCCCCTGCCATTGTGGAGCTTCCCCTCGAGCCTGTAAGCCAAAATAAATCTCTTTTTCCCAGAAGTTGCTCTTGATTGGGTGATTTCTACCAGCAATGTGAACTGGGCTGCAACAGTAAAGTGGTGCCAAGGAGTAGGATTGCTGCTAGACACCTGACTGTGTAGCTTTGGCCTTTTGGAGCTGATTTTCAAGAGGAATGTGGGAGGATTTGAAACCTTGGCCTAATAGATGCTTTGCAGTGCTATAAGTACAGCTTGATGGACTGTTCTGGTCAGAGTTGAAAGACCTGAAGGCAGTAAGAACTATGGACCATGAGGTTTGGCTTATGAGGGTGAGAAAGAGCTTTGCTTGGACTGGGCTAGCAGTTTGTGTGAGAAGCTTTCTGTTATGCCTGTGTGCTGAGAAGTTGTGCAGGGTTGCTTTGCATAGAAATGAACTGGTATGAGCAGAGGGATATGGCACAGAAAGAAAAATCTTTGGGTGAACTGTTGCCTGTTCAGCTGCAACGGAGAGATTACAACCTTTGAGACTGGGCTAGCTGACCTGAGCTGGGGCCGTTGATTCTTTTGAAGGGGCCTGAGTGCTCAAGGAGTGTCCTGTTCTTCAAAGTCTGCTTTATTTCCTCCCTGGATTAACAAATTGGCACCCTACCTGGTATTGTGGAGTATAAGAAATGCAGGAAAGAGAGGATCATTGAGTTTGCAACAGGGTCTTGTGTTTTGGAAATGGCCATGGGCAGTGTGAAGCAGGTTTGCTGATTGCCTGCATGGAGACCCCATCGGGCCATGAGGATGAACCATGGATTGAAGTGGAGACCCAGTGGAGATGCCGGGACCACGAGATGGCTGCCAAGGAGAGTGGCCGGCCCCAATGAAGTTTTCCAGGACTATGAGTAGCCTAGCTGGAAAGGTAGAATTGGAATGCCAGAGACTTGTTACTGGTTAGGATTATTGGACTTGGAGATTTGTCACTGGCTAGAGTTGTTGGACTTGAAGCTAGAGTTTGATGTTTGCCCTGGTTGTTTTAAGTCTTGTATTGGTTGGATGTTTGTTTGCTATGCCCAATGCCATCTTTTGCAGTGTGAATATTTATTCTGTGCCATTATAGGTTTTTTGAGGTTATTTTTTGGTATTATGGCTCAGCTAAAAGATCATGGGAGTTGTTGGCCAGGGAGGTCCCTGATGCCCCCAAAACATTATAGGCCATTGCCTAGGCCCTTGGTTTCCTACCAGGAATAGATGGTAAGACCCTATTGCTGAAGACTCCACATACTTGGGCTGCAAGGCCACTGAGAAATCTTGCTGGAACTGAGCTGATAACCTCCTCCATGTAGACCAGCTGACAGAAAGCTAGAAGAAGCCATCCTGCATGAAGTTCAATGGGGGAGAGAGAGAAATCACCAGTGAAGATACTTAACAGTGGACACTACAAGCCTTATATTTGGCCAGCCAGGTAAAATGAGCCAACGGGTGCAATAGTGGCACATCTGTCATGGTGGAAACCAACTGCCCTCTAATTGGACTGGAGGTCTGCTCCATGGGAGGGAATACATCCCTGATACTGAAAACTTAAAACAGGTGTAGTCATGAGCTCTAGAGGTGTAACATCTGCTGATGTCTGGATAAATGTATATATTATGCTTATCAAACTGCCCAGTAAGCACTTCTGGTAATATTCATACCCTTATATTAATGCTACTTTATCTTTGGGTAGAGAATCTTCTCTTTTCAGATGGCAGTGACCTTGGGACAACTCAGAAGGTGTCATGGTGCTGGAAAGAAGTGACTGGAGTACTGAGTAACATCTTGATCACACCTTCCAAGGCTGAGGATCTAATGCGGAAGACGTGGCAGAAAGAATGTTAAGAGCCAAAGGGAGGGTAGGACTCCTTACAACATGCTCCCTCCAGACATAAAATGGCCTGGATATCCATGACCTCACAGTGCCTGACACTACCTACACAAGACCATCATAAGAGGAGGTAAAGATCATGACATCAAAATAAAAGAGAGACTGATTGAGATGGGGAGGGGATATGATGGAGAATGGAATTTTAAAGGGGAAAGTGGGAGGAGGGAGAGTATTATCATGGGATATACATATATATATTTTGGTTTTTTGAGGTAGGGTCTCACTCTAGCCCAGGCTGACCTGGAATTCACTATGGAGTCTCAGGATGGCCTCGAACTCATGGTGATCCTCCTACTTCTGCCTCCCAAGAGCTGGGATTAAAGGCATGCACCACCACACCCGGCTTCCATGGGATATTTTTTATAATCATGGAAGATGTTAATAAAAATTGAGAAAAAAAAAAGAAAGCAGGGCTGGGAAGATGGCTCACAAGTTAAAGGCACTTGCTTGCAAAGTCTGCCAGCCTGGGTTCAATGCCTCAGTACCCATGTACAGGCAGACACATGAGTCTGGTATTTGCAGTGGCAAGAGACCCTAGCATGCCCTTACACACACACATACACACATGCAAATAAATAAAAAAGATCCAAGCATGGTGGCACATGCCTTTAATCCCAGAACTCAGGAGGCAGTGGTAGGAGAATCGGCATGAGTTCAAAGCCACCCTGAGACTACATAGTGAATTCCAGGTCAGCCAGGACTAGTGCCAGACCCTACCTTGAAAGAACCAAAAAAAAAAAAAAAAAAAAAAGACTCATGTTCAACACAGTGTGACACAGCATGCAAGGTCGCACATATGCACAAGGGGACTCATGCATCTGGAATTGTATTACAGTGGCTGGAGACCCTGGCATGCCAATTTTTTTGTTTTGTTTGGTTTTGAGGCAGGGTCTGGGAGATGGCTCAACAGTTAAAGGCACTTGCTTGCAAAACCTGTCGTTCCAGGTTCAGTTCCCAGTACCCTTGTAAAGCCAGGTGCACAAAGTGGCTCATGAATCTGGAGTTCATTTGCAGTAGCAACAGGCCATATTTTTTTTCTCTCTCTCTCAAATAAATAAATAACGAGACTGAAGCTAGGCATAGTGGCACACAGCTTTAATCACAGCACTTGGGAGGCAGAGGTAGGAGGATCACTTGAGTTCGAAGCCAATCTGGAACTATATACAGTTCCAGGTAAGCCTGGGCCAGAGTGAGACCTTACCTTGAAAACAAAACAAAACAAACAACAGCAACAAGAACAACAACAAAAAGACTGAATAACAACAAAAAAGAAAATTCTCTCCAGGTCAGCCTGGGCTAGAGTGAATGAAACCCTAACTCAAAAATACAAAAAAAAGGCTGGAAAAAATGGCTTAGTGGTTAAGGCATTTTCCTGCAAAGTCAAAGGACCCAGGTTCAATTCCTCAGGACCCACGTAAGCCAGATGCACAAAGGGGCACATCTATCAGGAGTTCATTTGCAATGGCTAGAGGCCCTGATGTGCCCATTCTTTCTCTCTCTCTCTCTCTCTCTCTCTTTCTGATTACAAATAAATAAATAAATAAATAAAATTTTAAAAAAGAAAGAAAGTTCTCCTCTAGTCTTTTCTTCACCTATTATGTCACGTTGTGTCATGTGGCATTTCACAATGATTCAGTGACACTTCCTTAAACTGAGTTTTACTCTTCCCTCCTTAAGATAAGTATTTCCCTGAACTTTCTGCCCAGTTTCTCAGAATTTTCACAATGAGTGATCCTTCCTTGTCTTTTCATTTTCCCTGGGCTGGTCTTACCTCTTCCTTCCTACACCCTGGCCATTTAAATGTTTTTTTCCAAGTCACATTTATTTATTTGTTTTGGTTTTGTGAGGTAGGGTCTTACTCTAGCCCAAGCTGACCTGGAATTCACTATGTAGTCTCAGGGCGGCCTTGAATTTAAGGTGATCCTCCTACCTCTGCCCCCTGAGTGCTGGGATTAAAGGAGTGCGCCACCACACCTAGATGCAAGTCATATTTAGTAGCTTTGGGTCTACCCCATAACTAGCAAAAATGAGACCCCTTGGGCCAGATGTGGTGGCTCACATATTTAACCCAGTGCGTGGAAGGTGGAGATAGGAGGATCATGAATTTGAGGACTGGGTCCCAGAGAGTTCCAGGTCAGCCTGGTCTGGAATGAGACCCTGCCTCAAAAAAAGAGAGGGAGGGGGCTGGATAGATGGCTTAGTAGTTAAAATGCTTGCCTGCAAAGCCTAAGGACCCATGCATGTTCGACTCTCCAGGTCCCACATAAACCAGATACACAAGGTGATGCAAACGTGCAAGGTTGCACATGTGTACAAGGTAACACATGAGTTTGGAGTTTGATTGTAGTGGCTGGAGGCCCTGATGTGCCAATGTGCCAATTCTCTCCCTCTCTTTGTCTCTCTCATATAAAAAAAACCAACAAAAACAAACAAACAAAAAACGGCAGCTGTTTGTGGTAGCGCACACCAGTAAGATATTGCTAAAGAGGCAGAGGCAGAGGCAGGAGGATCAAGAGTTCAAGGCCAGCCTAGGCTACACATTTAAAAAAAAATTAAAGAAGGCCAATCTGTTAGGCTTGCCTCAAAAAGAGAGAGAGGGAGAAGGCTGGAGAGATGGCTTAGCAGATAATGTGTTTGTCTGCAAAGCCTGACGACCTGGGTTCAATTTCCCAGCACCCCTGTAAAGCCAGATGCACAAAGTGGCACATAAGTCTGGAGTTTCTTTGCAGTGGCTAGATGCCCTGGCGTGCCCATTCTCTCTCTCTACTTGCAAATAAGTAAATAAAATATATTTAAAAGAGAGAGAGAGAGAGAGAGAGAGCCCCTCTGTATACAACCATAAGAGGCTCCCTTCCTTCTCTGACATTGGGGAAATCAGTTGATTAAGCAATGATGGGGTGTTAGGTAGAAAGAAGTACCGTCGGCATATGCAGGGCCTGAGCCTCATCTCCTTGGGGTTCTTGGGTCCTGATTGTGACCAAGTGTCATGAGAAGTAGGCACTCCTTGTCCCTACTCCTTACTTCCCTCAAATCTAGATGAACTAAGGACCTCAGAAGGACTTGGGCTGGGCATTTTTTGAGGTGAAGTTCCTTCTTATTTATTTATTTTATTATAATTATTATTATTATTACTTTCATTTTTTGAGGTAGGGTCTCACTCTAGCCTGGGCTAACCTGGAATTCACTATGTAGTCTCAGAGTGGCCTTGAACTCATGGAGATCCTCCTACCTTTGCCTCCTGAGTGCTGGGATTAAAGGTATGTACCACGACACCGGCTTACTTTTACATTTTGAGAGTAAGTTGTGAACTTACTGGAAATGCATGAAAAGTGCTTGTCCTGCAGAAACTTCCTATCTGCTCACTGGATCCCCCAGTTTTAAGGCCTTGAGGAGAGATGAAAGGTGGGGGAAAAAATCACAGAACTAGAAAGACTGTCGTATATGGACCTTCACCTCGTTTTATTTATTTATTCTTTTGGGTTTTTCGTGGTAGGGTCTCACTGTAGCTCAGGCTGAACTGGAATTCACTATGTATTCTCAGGGTGGCCTGGGACTCATGGGGATCTTTCTACCTCTGCCTCCTGAGTGCTGGGATTAAAGGCGTGCGCCATCATGCCCGGCTGTGAGGTCCCTTCTTGCTCAGCATCTGAAACATAAATGATGACACATGTAGTTTCTGCTTGTCTAGCTGTTTCCTCAAAGGCCTTCAGTCTCTGGGCTGTAGACTCTGCTTTAAAGTAGAGTGTTAGGGCTGGAGAGATGGCTTAGCGGTTAGGCGCTTGCCTGTGAAGCCTAAGGACCCCGGTTCGAGGCTCGGTTCCCCTGGTCCCACGTTAGCCAGATGCACAAGGGGGCGCACGCGTCTGGAGTTCGTTTGCAGAGGCTGGAGGCCCTGGCGCGCCCATTCTCTCTCTCTCCCTCTACCTGTCTTTCTCTCTGTGTCTGTCGCTCTCAAATAAATAAATAAATAAAATTTAAAAAAAAAAAAAGAATAAAGTAGAGTGTTAGAGAGGAGAGGCTGAGGGCCAGACCCAACCCCCTTCTCCACTTGACACATCCAGGGGGTGGCCATGTGATTTAGACTCAGCCTACAAAATACTCTTCCTCGCCACTCATAAAGTAAGGAAAGCAGGGAAACAGACGTGTATGGGATCCCCATGCTCATGGACCAGGCAGGCTGCACTGCTGCTAAGAGATGGTTATTGTGGTTCTTGGGGCCTTATACTTTGTTTCTTGGTTCCCAGACATTCTCAGACTTGCCTCTCCAGCTCCCATCTATTCCTTGAAAGACATTCAATAAGTCTCTTTTGCTTAAATTAGACCAACGAGTTCACTATACCATCAAATCTTTTGCATTTTATGTAAATTTCTATTTCTGGTGAGGATGACTAGGTGAGAAATAAATCCTTGTTAATATAAAATCATTCCCTCAATCATCTTTAGATCTCCCTCTCTGAGTACGCTGACGCCAGAAGGGGAACTTGCACCAAGGAACTTAATTCTCAGGCTGGCCTGGAGATGGCGGTCTTTACATGTGCTCAGTTTAGGCTTAATAAAGCAAGACTCCATCAGGGTGTAGCCACTGGTGATATGGTTCAATCCTATCTCCAGTAACAAATCTAAATTAATGAGGTTAATTAATGAAAAATGTGAATTTCAAATGATCTTGGTAGTGGCACAGAGCACTTTCTAATACAAAATTCAGAAGCTACACAAAGAGTGAGCTCTTCCCTTCAGCAGCCATCGCCAGAGTGGCAGCTCCAAAACAAAGTTCAATCCCTTTGTGACTTTTTGTTTTATTTTGTTTTGCTTTCTGAGATAGGGTCTCGTTTTATCCGAGGCTGACCTGGAATTCACTATGTAGTCTCAAGCTGGCCTCGAACTCATGGCGATCCTTCTACCCTGCCTGCCCAGTGCTGGGATTAAAGGTGTGTGCCACCAGGCTGGAGAGATGGCTTAGTGGTTAAGGTGTTTGCCTGCAAAGCCAAAGGATCCTGGTTCGACTATCCAGGACCCATGTAAGCCAGATGCACAAGGGGCACATGCATTTGGAGTTCATTTGCAGTGGCTGGATGCCCTGGCATGCCCATTCTCTCTCTCTCCCCCTCTCTCCCTCCCTCTTTCTCTCTCTCAAATAAATAAAATATATTTTAAAAATGAAAAATATATCTTAAAAAGTGTGTGCCACCAGGCCCATTCTCTCTCTCTCTCTTTCTCCCTCCCTCTCTCTGTATGTAATAAATAAATAAAAATCAAAAGGACGATGAAGTTCAGGCTGTGGGAGGACACTGTAAAGGTCAGCAGATGGCAAAGTAGCCCAGGTTTACAGGAAGAAGCATGCCATCTATACTGAATGGGTACAGAGGGAAAAGGCTAATGGCATGACTGTCCATGTGGGCATTCACCCCAGCAGGGTGGTTATCACCAGGCTAGAATGGATAAAGATCAAAGGAAGATCCTGGAACTGAAAGCGAAATCATCCCAAGTAGCACAGGAAAGGGGCAAAAACAAGGAGAAAACACTTGAGAAGATGCAGTCTTGTGTACAGCTTTCACTGAGCATGTTGGTTAAATAATCCATCGGTTGTTTTTTGAAAAAAGAAAAAGAAAAACACTAAGACCCTACCTTGAAAACGGTTGTGTTTGGAAAAAAAGAAAAAAGAAAAAGAGTAAGACCCTATCTTGAAAACACCTTTTAAAAATCTACCCCCCACCCCAAATCACGGCTTAAAACTTCAAATTTCTGAGCCGGACCACCCTGAGACTACATCGTGAATTCCAGGTCAGCCTGAGCTAGAGTGAAACCTACCTCTAAAAACCAAAAAAAATTTCAAATTTCTATTCTTAAAAAAAATAAATTTATTATTATTTGCAAGCAGGAAGAGAGGGACAGAGAGAGGGAGAGAAGCAGAGAGGGAGAGAGAGAAAGGGAGAGGGAAAGAATGGGCACTTCAGGGCTTCTTGCCACTGTATGGAAACTCGCAATGCATGTATCTCTTTGTACATCTGGCTTTATGTGGATACTAGGGATTCAAACCTGGGTCATCAGGCCTGCAAGAATGCACCTTAACCACTAAGCAATCCCTTCAGCCCAAATTTCAATTCTTTTTATTTATTTTTTATTTTTTTATTTTTTGAGGTAGGGTCTCACTTTAGCCCAGGCTGACCTGGACTTCACTATATAGTCTCAGGCTGGCCTCAAACTCACTGTGATCCTCCCACCTCTGCCTCCCGAATGCCTCCCATGTGCCACCATGCCCAGACCAAATTTTTTTTTCAGCCCAAATTTCTATTCTTGATAAACCATGAAAAAGCAAGCAACAGACTGAGAAAAATAGTAGTGATTGTGACAAGGAAATACTTTTTAAAAATTATTTTTATTTATTTATTCGAAAGTGACAGAGAGAGAAAGAGGCAGATAGAGACAGAGAGGATGGGTGCGCCAGGGCCTCCAGCCACTGCAAACGAACTCCAGATGCGTGCGCCCCCTTGTGCATCTGGCTAACGTGGGTCCTGGGGAATCGAGCCTTGAACCAGGGCCCTTAGGCTTCATAGGCAAGTGCTTAACCACTAAGCCATCTCTCCAGCTCAAGGAAATACTTTTACTTTTTTTTTTTTTTTTTACTGTTATGGGGTTGGGGGGAGAGTCTTCAGTTGCTTCTGGTCTCAACCCCAGCAGTATTCTGGGGTCATGTACACCTGAAAGAGAAAATTTCAGATGGGGCATAGTAGTAGAGAAGCAGCTAAGAGTTTAATTGGAACAAGCAAGGAAGCAAGAAAAAGTGGGGCCAGGTCACCACAGCAAGCCCCACTCTTTTTCTTTCTTCCTATGCCTTTAAGCCTAACACTTGTGAGGCAAAATAAGGAGAATCACCCTGAGTTCAAGGCCACCCTGAGACTACGTAAATGCCAGGTCAGCCTGGACTAGAGTGAAATCCTACCTCAAAAATAAAAATAAATCCGGGATATCCATGACCTCACAGTGCCTGATGCTACCTATACAAGACCATCATAAGAGGAGGAAAAGATCATGACATCAAAATATGAGAGAGACTGATTGAGATGGGGAGGGGATATGATGGAGAATGTAGTTTTTCAAAGGGACAAGTGGGGGGAGGAAGGGTATCACCATTGGATATTTTTTATAATCATGGAAGTTGCTAATAAAAATTTGAAAAAAAATAAATAAAAATGAGCTGGGTGTGGTGGCGCACGCCTTTAATCCCAGCACTCGAGAGGCAGAGGTAGGAGGATCACCGTGAGTTCGAGGCCACCCTGAGACTCCATAGTGAATTCCAGGCCAGTCTGGGCTAGAGTGAGCCCCTACCTCGAAAAACCAAATAAATAAATAAATAAAAATAAAAAAGCCGGGTGTGGTTGTGCACACCTTTAATACCAGCACTTGGGAGGCAGAGGTAGGAGGAGGATCGCTGTGAGTACAAGGCCAGCCTGAAACTACAGTGTGAGTTCCAGGTCAGCCTGGGCTAACGTGAGACCCTACCTCAAAAATACCCTCCCCCCTAAAAAAAGAAAGAAAGAAAAAGAGTACAATGGGATGAGTCAAGCAGTAGTGGCTCTGGCAGGTGTATTTCTCTTCTCCCTGTTATCCACTCTTGTGCCTCCCCCCTGCACCCCGGTAGCATTTCCAGGAAGGGGATGTGCTTTTCTAGGAAGCCAACTGTACCCAGAATGTAGTCTATCATAAATAAATGTATACAATGCAAGAATATGTACAGACTTTTTTTGTTGTTGTAGTAGTTGTTTTGAGATAGGGTCTCACTCTAGCCCAGGCTGACCTGGAATTCACTCTGTAGTCCCAGGTTGACTTCAAACTCACAGTGATCCTCCTATCTCTGCCTTCTGAGTGCTGGGTTTAAAGGCATGCAGCACCATGCCAAGCTACTATATAGAGATTTAAGTACCCCTGCAATTGAAAAGTTCACTAGAGAAGGAGACTCTGCATGCTTCCTTGGTGAGGAAGTCCTTCCAGCTGCTCTGAGCTGGTCCCTCTGTAGTTGACCCTCTTAAATTCCTGTTCTTACATCCTGTTTTGTTGACCAGCATCACTATCTTTACTTCCTGTTTTTGGTCCCTGAGCTGGCCCATTACCACCTACTATTGTTCATGTCTTATTTCCAGGGCCTACTAGTCAGTCCCTCTTGGAGATAACCTCCTGCTTAACAATACTATACAAAGAGTCGGGCTTGGTGGTGCATGCCTGTAATCCCAGCACTTGGGAGGTAGAAACAGGAGAATCATGAGTTCAAGGCCATTCTTTTTTTTTTTTTTTTTTTTTGGTTTTTGAGGTAGGGTCTCACTCTAGCCCAGGCTGACCAGGAATTCACTATGGAGTCTCAGGGTGGCCTCGAACTCATGGCAATCCTCCTACCTCTGCCTCCCGAGTGCTGGGATTAAAGGCGTGCACCACCACACCTGGCTTCAAGGCCATTCTTAACTACACAGTTATTTCAAGTCCAGCCTGAGGTACATAAAACTCAAAAAACAAAACAAACAAAAGAATTTGGGCAAGGTAGCACACATTTAAGAAAGAAAAGAAAAAATAATAAGTCCAAATAGCTTTTTTAAAAAACATATTTTTTTAGGGCTGGAGAGATGGCTTAGCGTTAGTGATTAAGGCACTTGCCTGCAAAGCCTAAGGACCCATGTTCGACTCTCCAGGTCCCACATAAGCCAGATGCATAAAGTGACACAAGCGTGCAAGGTTGCACGTGCACACAAGGTGGCACATGCATCTGGAGTTCCATTGCAATGGCTGGAGGCCCTGGCCTCCCATTCTTTCTTTCTCTCTCTCTTAAAATATGTTTTTATTGCCGGGCGTGGTGGTGCACACCTTTAATCCCAGCACTTGGGAGGCAGAGGTAGGAGGATCAGCAAGAGTTCAAGGCCACCCTGAGACTACATAGTGAATTCCAGGTTAGCCTGAGCCAGAGTGAGACCCTACCTCAAAAAAAACAAAAAACAAAAATAATAATATGTTTTTATTTACTTATTTGAGAAAGAGAAAGGCAGGGAGAGAAAGAGAGAATGGGCACACCAGGGCCTCCAGCTGCTGGAAATGGACTCCAGACACATGTGACATATCTGGTTTACATGGGTCTTGGGAAATTGAACCTGGGTCTTTTGGCTTCACAGGTAAGTGCCTTAACCACTAAGCCATCTCTCCAACCCCACACAGCTTTTAAAATTTTGCTCTTTTTAAAAGTTTCTTTACTTTATTGTATTTATTTATTATGATTTTTTTTTGGTTTTTTGAGGTAGGGTCTCACTCTAGCCCAGGCTGACCTGGAATTCACTATGTACTCTCAAAGTGGCCTTGAACTCATGGCGATCCTCCTATCTCTGCCTCCCAAGATTAAAGGTATGTACCACCAAGCCCAACTCTTTCTTTCATTTATTATTTATTTATTTTGAGATAGAGTCTTAGGTAGCCTAGGCTGGTGTCCAATTCACTATGTAGCTGAAGATGACCCTGAACTCCTGAACTTCCTGCCTCCACTTCCCAAATGCCGAGATTACAATTACCTGCTACCTTGCCAGCAATAAAACTAATTTAAAAATGAGAAAAGGGTAAGAATAATCAGTTCATAGAAAACAAGATTAAAGTCACCAATAAACGTGAGACATTTGTAAGACACTCATAAGTAAATAAGAATTTTTTTTAAATGTAGTCATTTGAAGGACTAGGGAGATGCAGCTCAGTCAGTAAAGTGCTTGCCTCAAAAGCAATGAGGGCTGGAAAGATGGCTCAGCTGATAAAGACAATTGCTTGAAAAGCCTGACAGCCTGGGTTCGATTCCCCAAAACCCAAGTGAAGCCAGATACACAGAGTGGTGCATGCATCTGGAGTTTGTGTGTGGTGTCAAAGAGGCCCTGGTGCACCCAGTCTCTCTCTCTCTCCCTCTCTCTCTCTCTCTCACACACACACACATTCTTTCTCCATAAATAAATAAATAAACATTTTTTAAAAGCATGGGGAGCTGAATTGGATTCCCAGAACCCACATTAACAACAACAAAGTTGGGTGTGGTAGCCAGCACTGGGGAGCTAGAAAGAGGCAGATCCCTGAGGCTTGCTGGCCAACCAGTCTAGCCTAATTGGCAAGTTCCAGACCAAAAATATTACCTGTCTTTAAAAAGATGGACAAGGTTTTGAGGAATAATAACAGCCGAAGTTGTCATCTGGCCTCCCCATGCACCCACACACGTGCACCTGCACACACGCACGATATAAATAAATAAAATGTAGTTATTTGGTTATGCGTGCCTTCAGTAATTGCACAGACCTTGGAGGGTGACTTCTTCTCCCGTCTTAGACTTCCCACTTGGGTGGAGATGTAGTTACTCTGATTTTCATGCAGTGTTGAGGGAGCAATTTCTTCAACAGCACCCATCTTAGGAACACCAAGGGGCTGCTGTGACACCAAGGGACACCAAAATGGTAGCCACACCCAGTGCCGAGGTGAGCTGGTAAGCTGTCCTGTGACAGATCAGTACTCCAATGGAGCCCCTTGGGCAAGTGTGTTAGGGGCGGATGGCCTCAGGAAGGTGAGACTATGGCCAGCTCCAATGGGGGAGGATAGAAAGCATGGGAATTCTTGGGCCGAGAGAGCGGGGCGGGGCTTTCCTGTAGACGTAGGAATACCACGTGTGAAAACAAAGGGGTCTAAGACAGCCGGGTGCATGTGCATCGCTGCAAATTGCGGGAGAAGTTCTGGCTTGGACCACGAGGGACTTTTCCTGCGCAGATTTCTTTTCTGCTCAGTCAGCTTTTGCCTGACAACGGGTCCAAGGTTATCACTTGCCACACATTTCTCAACTGGAAAAAAAAACAACAAAAAACTTTCACGTAATCCCATCCAACTTTCACTTTTTATAAACAAATACACGCGGGCCTCAAAGAAGTGAAACAATTTGTCTTAGGTCAAGTCCTTGGGCAACACTTTGCTGTCATCCTAACTAAGGCACTGTCGCTTAGCTATCAACCACCCCCGCCGTCACCACCGCCCCCACACACACTTGTTAGACCGGAATGCGGTTGTCTCTGAGTGGACTACATTTCCCACAATGCCTCGGGCGCAACCTCCCTCCCTCCGCCCAGCTGGGCGTTATCTCCACCAATAGTGGAGCAGAGTTACCAAGGGTTCTCCTCGGTAGCCAATGAGTGTGGTAGCGGGCGGACATCTCCCGTCCATTGTTCTCGGTGCCCCTCGGGCTTGAGCGGAGGTGAATCCGGCGGGGCTGGCGGGGCCGACACCCCGTGCGCTTGGGCTTGCGGAGCGGCCGCAGGCGTAGGACCTGGTGACGGGAGAGGTGAGCCCGGAAGAGGCAGGCCGGGAGCCTCGCGCGCCGCCGCCGGCAGCCCGAGCCTGGCGAGTAACGGGCCTGGAGCCAGCGGCGGGCAAGCCCTCCTGGGGGAGGGGCGTCGGGGGCGCTGTCCGCCGCGGCCGGGCTCCTGGGAGCCGCCGCGACTCTCCTCCCGCCAGAACTTGCACATCCTACCTTGGAGCGCAGGTTTTATACTGCAAAGGTACAATCGACGACATCCCCGGGGAGCCTCCTCATTGTACAGATGGGGAAACTGAGGTTCCGAGGGGGCGTGTCTTGTCCGGTTTCGCGAATGAGCTGTCTAGGCTCAGTTTTCCCAGACTTACCAGGATGAAATTCTGATATATTTATTCGTGTTTCATCTGATCGCTGGTAAATTCACATTGAGAGCTTTGATTTTCCACTCGGCTTTTTTTTGATTGTTGCTCTATTTTTACTTTTCCTGTTTTTCCGTTGAGGAAGGTATTATCTGAATCTTCGATGTATTAAGAGTTTTTAAAAACATAAATCTTCGGGGGCTGGAGAGATGGCTTAGCGGTTAAGGCGCTTGCCTGCCAAGCCAAAGGACCCAGGTTCCATTCTCCAGGACACACGTAAGCCAGGTGCGCAAGAGGGAGCATGCATCTGGAGTTCGTTTGCAGTAGCTGGAGGCCCCTGCGCACCCATTCTCTCTCCCTCCCTGTCTCTGTCTCTGTCTCTTTGTCTCTCTCTCTCTCTGTATCTGTCAAATAAATAAAAATAAATTTTCCGGGAGCAGAGCTGGAGAGAGAGATAACTTAGCAGTTAAAGTGCTTGTCTGCAAAGCCTAATGGACCCAGGTTTGATTCCCCAGAACCCACATAAGCCAGATGCACGAGGTGGTACATGCATCTGGAGTTCATTTGCTGCGGCTGGAGGCCCTGGTATGCCTATTCTCTCTACCTGCCTCTTCTTCCTCTCCCTCCCTTTCTCAAATAAATAATTTTTTTATCTTCATAACTTTTATGTTTAAATCATTTTTTAATTCCATTGCTTCAAATATTTTGTAAAATTGCTATTCAGGTCTCCTCCCCATGTATGTTCATTTATTTTATTTTATTTTGGTTTTTCGAGGTAGGGTCTCACCCTGGTCCAAGCTGACCTGGAATTAACTATGTAGTCTCAGGGTGGCCTCGAACTCACATCGATCCTCCTACCTCTGCCTCCCAAGTGCTAGGATTAGAGGCACGCCATCATGCCCAGCTATATGTGTTAATTTTTAAAGAGAATTGGGAAATGGGGTGGGACATGACCCATGCCTGTAATCCCAGTCTCACAAGGTGGAGAGGTAGGAGGATCAGTAGTTATCCATGGCTACATCAGAGTTAAGGCCAGCCTGAGCTACAAGAGACTTTGTCTCAATGAACAAAACAGCAAAGGGGAATTGGGATCTTACTGTCTATGGTGTTTCTGCCTTGCTTGGTTTTTTTAAATGTTTTTATTTACTTGAGAAATAGAGAATGTGCCAAGGCCTCTAACCACTGCAAATGAACTCCAGATGCATGTGCCACTTTGTGCATCTGGTTTATGTGGGTACTGGGGAAGTTGAACCAGGGTCCTTCGGCTTCACAGGCAAGTGCCTTAACTGCTGAGCCATCTCTCTAGCCCTGGTTTTGTTTTTATACATTTTTTCATATCAGGAATATTACCTGAAATCAGTAGTGATTAATAATCTTTGTTACTATAATATAGTGATTGCCCTGTTTGAGGCCCAGTCTAGCTTCAGCACCACAAAAGTTCTCAAATCTTAAATTCCATGTGCATGCTATTTTTTTTTTTTTTTTGCAGCAGCTGGCAAATTAGGATATAGAACAGGCCAGGCGTGGTGGTGCACCCCTTTAGTCCCAGCACTCAGGAGGCAGAGGTAGGAGGATCACCTTAAGTTCAAGGCCACCCTGAGACTACATAGTGAATTCCAGGTCAGCCTGGGCTAGAGTGAGACCATATCTCAAAAAGCCAAAAAAAAGTACAGACTTTTTCCTTATCATTTTCTAAACAATACAGAGTAGCAATTATTTACATAGTATTTATACTTAGTATTTATACTTAGGTATATATAGTCTAGAGTGATTTAAAGTACATATTGTGCCATTTATATAAGAGGCTTGATTGCACTTTAAAATCTGGCAGTATGGCTGGGTATGGTGGCACACACCTTTAATCCCAGCACTTGGGAGACAGAGGTAGGAGGATCACCTTGAGTTCAAGGCCACTGAGACTACATAGTGGATTCCAGGTCAGCCTGAGCTAGAGTGAGACTCTACCATGAAAACTCAAAAAGAAAAAAATCTGGCAGTAATACCTTCTGAAGTTCACTTGAACATCTGATTCATTGTGAAATCTTTAGATGGCCCTGAAAGACTAAGAAGAAAGAGTGTTATTGTCTCTGTTTACTAGGTGGTCACTGAGGTTGAATGACTTAAGTTGTGTGTCAAGTCAAGGTCACTTGCTCTGCATCAAGTCTGAGCTGACTCAGGTCAGGATACTTTAGTCCTACCCTTACCCCCCCCCCAAGAACATGGCATTTTTGCATTCCCAATACTCCTTTTGTCTTTTGAAAATAAGTGTTGCATTTCTTTCTCTCTCTCTACCCCCCCATTGTGTGTGTGTGTGTGTGTGTGTGTGTGTGTGTGTGTGTGTGTATGTGTGTGTGTGTGTGTGAGAGAGAGAGAGAGAGAGAGAGAGATTTGCAAAGGGAGATAATATTTTTAGGAATAAGACATCCTTCCTTTATGAGGGACCGGAAGCCTCTCTTGGTTTGCGGATGTAAAGATCATTTGGTGGCCTGCTCTAGGCTGCTGTGACTTAGATGGTTTTAGGACAGTCTACTTAGCGATTCTGGGTCTCTGTCTTGTTTTTCAGCAGAGTTTCTTACTGAGGTTTGTGGAAAGAGGTGCCTGCCTGGAGAAGACTGCGGTGTAAGACTTGAAGCCTGAGTGATTGCCCAAGAAGGTGGGCAATGGCTATGGAGGTTCCGACAGTGACTGCTCCCCTCAACCCTTTAGTCCAGGTACCTCAAGAAGATGAACAGACAGAGGACACCACTATGATCCTAGAGGATGACTCCTGGGTGCAAGAAGCCGTGCTGCAGGAGGACGGCCCTGAATCTGAGCCCTTTTCCCAGAGAGCTGGAAAGGGCAGGCCACAGGAGGAGGGCACAGCTGGGGGAGCAGAAGGTGCTCTTGGCCGCCTTCGGGAACTCTGCCGGCGCTGGCTGCGGCCAGAGGTGCACACTCAGGAACAGATGCTAACAGTTCTGCCAAAGGAAATTCAGGCCTGGCTGCAAGAGCATCGGCCTGAAAGCAGTGAGGAGGCTGTGGCCCTGGTAGAAGACTTGACCCAGACCCTTCAAAACAGTGGTAAGACATAGATCCACATAAGGAGAGGGTGGGAGCAACCCCCGCCCCAGGTGGAGAAGGGTAGTGTTTGTGGAGGAGGAGTAGATGGAGAGGTGATGGCAGTTGCCCAGGCCGACCTGGAATTCACTATGTAGTCTCAGGCTGGCCTCGAACTCATGGCGATCCTCCTAACTCTGCCTCCTGAGTGCTGGGATTAAAGACATGTGCCACCACACCCGGCTTTGAAAAAATATTTTTTTAATTGTTTTAGAAGGACATGGTGGTGCATGCCTTTAGGAAACGAACTCCAAATGCATGTGGCATGTGCAACCTTGTGCTTCTGGCTAATGTGAGTCCTGGGGAATCAAACCTGTATCCTTTGGCTTTGCAGGCAAGTGCCTTAACCACTAAGCCATCTCTCCAGCCCTAAAAATTTTTGTTGTTGTTGTTTTTCAAGGTAGGGTCTTGCTGTATCCCAGGCTGACCTGGAATTCACTATGTAGTTTCAGGGTGCCCTTGAAGTCTTGTCTATCCGCTTACCTCTGCCTCCTAAGTGCTGGGATTAAAGGCGTGTACCACCATGCCCGGCCAAAACAATTAAAAAGAAAATTTTGTTTATTTTTATTTATTTATTTGAGAGCGACAGACATACAGAGAGAAAGAGACAGAGAGAGAGAGAATGAGCGTGCCAGGGTCTCCAGCCACTGCAAACAAACTCCAGATGCGTGTGCCCCCTTGTGCATCTGGCTTAGGTGGGTCCTGGGGAATTGAGCCTCAAACTGGGGTCCTTAGGCTTCACAGGCAAGCACTTAATTGCTAAGCCATCTCTCCAGCCCAAAACAATTTTTTTTAACAAATGTTAAAGGCTATGGGAAAAGCAACCTATGACCTATGTAATATGTCCCTTGTCACCTTCAGTTGTTTGTGTAACAGTTATTAAAAGAAATCAATTTTTTCAAGCTGGTTATTTTTGTGAAACCACAATAAATGTAAAGTAAATAAAATAAAAGTAAATCACTTAACACCTAGGGACTTTCTGTGATAGGAAGTCATCTTAGACTCTTAGAAGAGTAATTATTGAGGCCAGGCGTGGTGGCGCACACCTTTAATCCCAGCACTTGGGAGGCAGAGGTAGGAGGATCGCTGTGAGTTCAAGGCCACCCTGAGACTACATAGTGAATTCCAGGTCAGCCTCAGCTAGAGTGAGACCCTACTACCTCCAACCCCCTCCCCCACAAAAAAAAGAGAGAGTAATTATTGGCTGGGCATGGATAAGTATACCTGTTATCCAGTACTCAGGAGATAGAGAGAGGAGGATTTCAAGCCTGGTCTACTTAGGGAGACCCTATCTGAAGAAAAAAAAATTCAAACAGCTATTACAAAGGTTATTGTACTTGTCTTCTGTTAATTGGAGGATACTGGCAATTTAACAACTCTATTTCGATGTGACTTTCAGTGGTAAATTGTACTCACTTAATTACCAAATATTGATTATGATATACCTGTGCCCTAGGACAGTTTCAGGACCCATGAGATATGGTCGTTTTCGTGCTGGAATGGAAAGATTGTTTTTAGGAAGTGATAGGAGTTTAGGGGAAGGGTGGATGGAGGCTTGAGCTAAATGCTACTGGGCCTGGAAGGTTCTTGAACTAAGGGCCATGAGGCATGGGAGGAAGCTGTGCTTGGCAACAGGATGTAGGTTTGATTAGCATGGGGCGAGGCTGGAAGCAGGAGAGTAGCCAGGAAGTGACCTGGTCATCCGGCATGCAGTGAGGGGGTTCATTTCAAGGTAGAGACCACAGTGGGTGAATATGAGATCAGACATTTGTGAGAAAGAACTGCTAGTAAAAATAGCTGGCATTGTTGAGTTCTTTCTGCAGGGCAGGCAATGTGCTTAAGCATCTAATATGTATAACTCACATTAATGTGAGGTAAGTGGATTCTTACTGTTCTCAGAGAACTTAGATAACTCACTTTAAGGTTATGCAGCTAGGTCTGGGGAGGGAGCTGAGTTGGTAAAATACTTGCTTGCAAGCATGAGGACCTGAGTTTGTTCCCCAGAACCCATGTAAAAGATGAAAAAAAAAAAAAACAGTGCCAGACTAGGTGACGAGAATGGTTGTATTCTAGCACTGAGGTGGGCAGAGACACGTGGATCCTAGGGCTTGGCTCACTGGCCAGCCAGTCTAGCCTACCTGGTGAGACCCTGTCTCTAAAAAGATGGACAGCACTTGAGAAAGCCTTAGATTTTCTTCTAGCTTCCATACACACACGTCAGGGATACTTCCAAACCTGCAAAGGGAGAGTAAGCACTGTAGACCTAGAGAAATATTCAGGCAGTAGGCAAGTCAGGCAGTTTAGACTCAAAAAAAAAAAAAAAGCATTCACTCTTTGTTTTCAGGGTTTTTTTTGTTTGGTTTGGTTTGGTTTGGTTTTTTGAGGTAGGGTCTCACTCTAGTTCAGATTGACCTGGAATTCACTATGTAATCTCAGGGTGACTTCAAACTCATGGCGCTCATCCTACCTCTGCCTTCCAAATGCCGGGATTAAAGGCATGTACCACCATGCCCGGCTTAGGTTTTTGTTTTTTTTTTTAAACTGAACTATAATACCAAAAAATCCCCCCCCCAAAAAAAACATAATGGCACAGAAGAAGCACTCATACTGTAAAACATGGCATTGAGCATAGAAAAGAAATATTCAAACAATATAAGATTTAAACAGAGCAAACATCAAACTCCGTATCTCCAAGTGCAATGGAACTCCAGCCAGTGACAAGTCTCCAAGTCTGACAAGTTTCTGGAGCAACAAGTCTCTGGAGTTCCAATTCTTCCCCTCCAGCTAGGCTACTCAGAGTCCTGGAAAACTTCATCAGGCTGGCAGCTCTCCTTAGCAGCCATCTCATGGTCCCGGCATCTCTCCTGGGTCTCTACTGTAACTCATGGTCCATCCTCATGGCTCCATCAGGTCTCCATGCAGGCATCCAGCAAACCTGCTTCACACTGCCCATGGCCATTTCCAAAACACAGGACCATGTTTCAAATTCAATGACATTCTCTCTCCTGCATTTCTTATACTCCATAATAGCAGGTAGGGTGCCAATTTGTTAATCCAGGGGGAATAAAGCAGACTTTGAAGAACAGGACACTCCTTCAGCATTCAGGCCCCTTCAAAAGACTGCATTCTTCCTGTTGCCCCAGTGCAGGTCAGCTGGCCCAATCTCAAAGGTTGTAATCTCTCATATAATTGCAGCTGAACGGGCAGAAGTTTCAGCTCAAAGATTTCATTTCTGTGCCATATCCCTCTGCTCACACCAGTCTATTTCTACGCAATCCAACCCTGCACAATTTCTCAGGACAACAAGCTTATTTTACAAACTGTAGCTCAGTCCAGGTAAAGCTCTTTCTCACCTTCATAAGCCAAATCTCACAGTCCATAGTTCTTATTGCATTCAGGTCTTTCAACTCTGACCAGAATAGTCCATCAAGCTGTACTTACAGCACTGCAAGGTGTCTCTTAGGACAAGGTTTCAAATCCTTCCACATTCCTCTTGAAAATTAGCTCCAAAAGGCCAAAGCTACACAGTCAGGTGTCTAGCAGCAACCCTACTCTTGGTACCACTTACTGTTGCAGTCAGGTTCACTTTGCTGGCAGATATCACCCAACCAATAGCAGCTTTTGGTGGGGGGTGGAGGGGGAAGAGTTTATTTTGGCTTACAGACTTGAGGGGGAGCTCCATGAAGGCAAAGAGAAATGATGACATGAGCAGAGGGTGGACGTCACCCCCTGGTCAACATCAGATGGACAATAGCAACAGGAGAGTGTGCCACTTCAGGGTTTTTTCATTCTCCAAGCTGCACATTACTCCTTTGCTTATATTCAGCCTATCCAATGAGTACGTCATGTATGTCAATACAGAGTTTAAGGCAGCCCAGTTTTGAGTCAAGAGGTATGCTAGTTTCACTTCTCACGTTACAAAAACTCAGGAGATCGCCCCTCCTGGTCTGAATACGAACTTGCTGGCTGGCTCTTTCACTCTTGTTCTAAGCTAACTCCAGTCCTAGTATGTGAGATGGACCCCATTTACTTAAATGGACGTTTGGGCTATGGAGAATCTGTACTGGTGGGGGAGAACATTTGTCCCAAAGCCTTTGGAGCGGAGGAGCTGGCCTGGTTGCGGTGAATGTTCCTCAGTGGAAATTGAAATTGGGTGAGTATAGGTGATCCAGCCTCAAAAGGCCATCCCTGTTCCTTGTGAGACCAGCTCTTCAGTGGCTTGGCCTTGAGGTTTGGATGACATTGACCACATCATTCATGTTTGGTAGCTGTACTTTCAGTCCACCACAGGCTTGTTGAAAGGCCACTTATGCAGTGTTAGCTACATCTGTAACCAGTTCTAACTCACTGATGTAAAAACCAAAACACTTCAGCGGTTGTTTCTCCATTCCCCCTACCCCCCCCCATTGTGAATGCTTTGGGAATGAAAACCTAGATTTTTGAGGACAATCCTGAATTTAAAATACTTGTCCTGGGGTTGTAGAGATGGCTCAGTGGTTAAGGCATTTGCCTGCAAAGCCTAAGAACTCTGATTTGATTCTCCAGTACCCATGTAAATGCACAAGGTGGTTCATGTGTCTGGAGTTCGTTTGAAGTGGATACATGCCCTGGTATGCCCATTCTCTACCTCTTTCTCTCTCTTTCTATCTACTTCTTTATGTCACTTTCTCTAATAAATAAATGAAAAAAAAATTGGGGGCCAGAGAGATGGCTTAATAGTTAACATGCATGTCTGCAAAGCCAAAGGGTCCAGGTTCAATTCCCCAGGACCCATGTAAGCCAGATGCACCAGGGAGTACATGCACCTGGAGTTCATATGCAGTGGCTGGAGGCCCTGGTTCACACGTGTGTGTGTGTGTGTTCTTATTTTCTCTCTCAAATAAATACATAGATAAATACATAAATAAAAATAAAATTAAGGCTGGGTGTCATGGTGCATGCCTTTACTCTAAGCACTTGGAAAGCAGAGGTAGAAGGATTTCCATGAGTTCAAGGCTACCCTGAGGCTACCTAGTGAATTCCAGTTCCAGGTCAGCCTGTGCTAGAGTGAGACCCTCCCTCAAAAAAACAAAAACAAAAAAATTAACTTAATTAAATTAAAAGAAATTGTTCTGGGGCTGGGAATATGACTCAGCCAGTGAAGTACTTGCCGTGCAGCCATGAGTTCTCCATTACCCTTGTAAAAGCTAGGCGTGGTGGTGCGTGTGTGCACGTGTACACACACACACACACACACACACACACACACGAGATAGGGTCTCAGTTTTTCCCAGACTAGTCTCAAGCTCGCTGTTTAACTGAGGATATCCTTGAACTTCTGACACTTCTGCCTCCATCTCACCAGTGCTGGGATTACAGGTGTGTGCCACCACATCCAGTTTTATGTGGTGCTAGGGATTGAGCCCAGGTCTTCACGCTTGTTAGACAAGCATTCTAGCAACGGAGCCATACCTGTAGCCCAGTGATCCTCTTTTTTTTTTTTTTTTTTGGAGGTAGGCTGGAGAGATGGCTTAGTGGTTAAGGTGCTTGCCTGCAAAGCCTAAGAACCCATGTTCAACTCTCCAGATCCTACATAAGCCAGATGCACCAAGGTGAGGCAAGCACAAAGTCACACATGCCCACTAGGTGGTGCAAGCATCTGGAGTTCAATTTCAGTGGCCGAGGACCTATAGTGTACCAGCTCTCTCTCTAAAAAAACCCTAAAGTTTATAAATTAAATACAGTAGGATACTGACAACTAAAATACAAGTTATAACTGTTACATTAAAAATTTATTTAAAGATGGGCGTGGTGGCACATGCCTTTACTCCCAGCACTCAGGAGGCAGAGGTATGAGGATAAATGAATTCTAGGTCACCCTGAGACTACATAGTGAATTCCAGGTCAGCCTGAGCTAAAGTGAAACCCTACCTGGAAAAAAAAAGTTATTTAAGCGGGATTGGTGATTTGGCTCAGTGGATGAGTGCTTGCCTAGCTGCCTAGCAACCTCAAGGCCCTGGGTTTGGTCCTCAGCACCAAAAACAGGAGAAAAAAAAATTATTTAAGATGAGTGTGGTGGAGCTCGACTTTAATCCCAGCACTTGGGAGGCAGAGGTAGGGGAATTGCTGTGAGCTCAAGGCCTGCCTGAGACTACAGAGCAGGATCCAGATAAGCTTGGGCTAGAGTGAGACCCAGCCTTCAAAAAGCTTGAAAAAAAAAAAAAAAGTGAGAGTACTACTCTGCAGGAAATTGTTGTTGTTTCAAATTTAGGTTTATTACCACATGGACATTAGCTTCCTTCACCCATATCCTGAAACACTTCCTGTTGCAGGAGAGAAAAAGGAAGTCCATAGCAGGGCAGGAAATACACAGGGCCTGTAATCAGCTATAGGAATGTGCTGTGCACTGAAGTCCTGGAGAATGTCAAGGGTGGGAAAACTCAAAAGTCATTGCTTTAGACCAACCTAGGATTGCAGCTTTTGTCTGCTGAAGAAGGGAAGCATAGCAAGTCAGCTACACAGCATTACCATTACCTGGAAGCTAACTAGAACTTTCAGTCTCATCCCATGTTGCAGTCAGCTCCTCCTTGCTGGGACAAACATCCAACCAGACACAGCTTATGGGAGGAAAGGGGTTTATTTTAGGCTTACAGAGTCCAGGGGAACACCATCAGTGGTGGAAGAAGCTATATACTTCCATCCACCCAAGCAAAGTGAAACAACTGTAACAAGCAAACACCAGCACCAGCAAGCTCAAACAGCTCTGACCATACCAAGATCCACTCTCCAGCATTACCTCCTCCAGCTGGCCTGCTGGAGGCCCAAGTTACAAGCTCAAGTCTTTTTTTGTTTGTTTGTTTTTTTGAGGTAGGGTCTCACTCTGGTCCAGGCTGACCTGGAATTCACTGTGTAGTCTCAAAGTTGCCTCAAACTCATGGTGATCCTCCAACCTCTGCCTCCAAGTGCTGGGATTAAAGGTGTGCACCACCATGCCCAGCTCTAAAATATGATTTTTCTTTCTCTCCCTCTCTGACCTTTCTTTTTCTTTCCTTTTCCTTTCTCCTTCCTTCTCTCTCTTTTTTTTTTTTTTCAAGGTAGAGTCTCACTGTAGCCCAAACTGATCTAGAACTCACTCTGTAGTCCCAGGCTAGCCTCAAATTTACTAATCCTCCTACCTCTGCCTCCTGAATGCTGGTATTAAAGGTGTGTCCACACCTGACTCCTTTCTTCCCTTCTTTTGTGTGCTAGAGCTTGAAATTAGGGTCTTGTGTATGCTAAACACCACCATAGCACCAAGCTGTGCCAAAGCCACTAAATATGATCTTGTGTGGACTGATGGCATAGATTGAACCCAGATCCTGCCTGAGACATGATAATGGGTGGAAAATTGCACATATAAGCTAACAATTACTGAATTGAGTATCTCACCTTCAGTAACCATTTATTAGCCCTTTTTTGTGGTCTGGGGATTGAGCACATAGCTTTATGAATACAAGGCAATGCTCTTTACAACTGAGCTATATCCCAGCCCCAGCCCCCATTTATTAGTCTTTATAATGAAAATATCCCTAAGAGCTGGGGCATGGTGGCACGCAACTTTAATCCCAGCCCTTGAGAGGCAGAGGTAGGAAGATTGCTGTAAGTTCGAGGCCACCCTGAGACTACATAGTGAATTCCAGGTCAGCCCTGAGCTAGAGTGAGACCCTACCAAAAAAGAAAGAAAGAAGAGAAAAGGAAAAAAAAGAAAATGCCCCTAGGATTTTGAGTAGTCATTTTACTAATATCTTCCTTGTTTTCTTTTTATTTATTTGTGAGAGATAGAAAGAGGAAGGGAGAGAATGGGTGTGCCAATGCCTCTAACTGCTGCAAACCAACTCCAGACATATGCACCACTTTGTGCTTCTGGCTTATGTGGGTTCTGGGAAATGGAACCTGGGTCCTTAAGCATCACAGGAAAGCACCTTAACTGCTGGGCCATCTCTCCAGCCCTGTCTTTCTTGTTTTCTTAAGAGGTCTGATGTTGATCTTAGGAATAGACTACCATCTTTACCAATAAAATTATTAGTCTGTGTGCACAGAATTCTAAAAATGAATTTGAGCTATTTTATAGAATTAGAGCACAAGGAAAATATAATTAAAAGGAAACAATGGGAAGATAAGCTTGAAAGTAAACAAAATGCATGCTATTAAAACATCTAGTATTCTTCCTCTAAGCTTTTGGCTTCTAATCAGGCAGAGCAAAACGGCAGCTACCACTGCGTCACTGAGCACAGATCAGTTGCTCAGAAAACTCCGTGTTTGGAATTAAGGTCAAGAAGAAACTTCCTCTTTAGGCTCATCAAGAGGACATTGAATGGCATAACAATGTCATCCACAACCTCCTGGCAACATCAGTGTTCCTGGCAATCATTACTTTCTGATGGCATGTACTTCTTTGAGTAAACATCAGTGTCAGCCATTAAGTCACCTTGTTCAGTGAACACATCTCTGCACAGCACAACACAGTGCAATCCAGGTTTTCAGCGGCTTCCTGGTCTAGCTTTATCCCAGGGTAGATTTTAGTCTCTTGTCTAATACTTATTTCATCCAAGTGCTTGTCAAGTTTTTTTTTTTTTTTTTTTTCCTTTTTTGGTTTTTCGAGGTAGAGTCTTGCTTTACTGGGCTGACTTGGAATTCACTATGTGGTCTCAGGGTGGCCTTGAACTCATACCTCTGGCTCCTAAATGCTGGGATTAAAGACTTGCACCACATCACTTGACACTTGTCAAGTTTTGGATTGTAGAGAGTTTGACAGTTTCAAAGAAAATAGTTATTTTGCATTACCACTCCCACTACAGACAAGTTTAAGGACTCTTAACTGTTCGCTTGTTTTCAGTCATTTTATATATAAGCATATAGGCTCTTTGTTGCAAGGACTCTCATTTTGTCTGTGCTCTGTAATTGTCAAACAATAAGTACGAACACCAGATACATTTTATCACAAGGAGCTACAGGCAGATTTCTGTGATATCCAATTTTTTTTCAAAAGCTCTCTAATCCATTTGTCACATTTAATTGAACACCTACTGAGCTCCAGGCACCATAGTGACCGTGTTTTTTTCTTTTGAGCTAGCATCTCACTCTATCCCAGGTGAATGTGGAGCTCCCCCTGTAGCCCCAAGTTGGCCTTGAACTCACTGCAGGGTCACTATGTAATCTCAGGGTAGCCTCAAACTCATGGCTGTCCTCCTACCTCTGCCTTCCAAGTGCTGGGATTAAAGGCATGCATCTCCACGACAGGCTTTTACCTCAACTTCTTAAGTTCATGATTAAAGGCTTGTGCCACCAGGCCCTGCTTACCATAGTGACTGTTGAGGGTCATTATGTATACTGTCACTGTCCTTTACTTGGAATTTTATTATTTATCTATTTATTTACTTGTTTATTTAAAAGAGAGGAGAGGGAGCAGGAATGAGGATGAACGAGAATGAGCAAGCCAGGGCCTCCAGCCACAGCAGATGAACCCCAGATATACGCGCCACTTTGTTCATCTGGCTTTATGTGGGTATTGGGGAAAAGCCTCTAGTCCTTGCAAGCAAGCATCCTTAACCACTGAGTCATCTCTCTAACCCTTCTTGGGCTTGTAAAATCATTGTCTGATTTCATTGCCTCATGCAGAAACATGAAATCCAATTTTTTAGAAGATTTTCTTTACTTTTTTTTTTTTTAATCTGCACGCGTGTGTATGTGTGTGAATGCCAAATGCTTGTGCTACTTTTTGCATCTAGCTTATATATGGGTGGCTTGGGAATTGAACTCCAAACCAGCAGACTTTGTAACAAGCACCTTTAACCCTTGAGCCATCTTCCCAGCCCCAGAACTCACATCTTTAAGACTTGGAACCCTGGGGGGTTGCATAGGATATGAGGCCTAGAGCTGCTGAAAACCAGTTGGAAGGAAATGAACCTTCTTTTCCTTGTGGAGTCTTTGTTGTGGTGGTTGTTGGTTTGTTGGTTGAGATTTGAACTCAGAGCTCAAACATGCTAAAGTCATTGGACTCCACTCCTAGCCCTTAGTCTGGCTTTTGAAAGTTTGAGATTTTTTTTGGTTTTTGTTTTTTAAAGTAGGGCCTTGTAGCCCAGGCTGACCTGGAATTCATTCACTAAGTAGTCTTGGTAGCCTCGAACTCATGGTGATCCTCCTACCTCTGCCTCTGGAGTGCTGGGATTAAACGCATGCGCCACCACGCCCGGTTTAAATTTGAGAATTTTTATCCTTTTTTATTTTCAGCAGAAGTTTTAATTTTCAAAACTTTCTCTCTCTTTTTAATTTCCCTTTTGGTTTCCTTTTCTCATCATGATGAAGAATTGAGTGGACATTATATGTTTTTCTTCATTGTTTCAGATTTTGAGATCCAGAGTGAAAATGGGGAGAACTCAAATCAAGATATATTTGAAGACGTGGAATCACATGAGATGTTCTTGAAAGTGCCTGGAGCAGAAGAAGGTCAACAGTCCGACAGGGAGAGTGACTTTGAGAGAGACCGTGGCTCAGGGAAACCTGGGGAGGGAAATGCCCCAGGTGGGGACCACAGAGAGGTGTCATCCCAGGGCCGAAAAGCTGGCCAGCTCATAGGCCTTCAGGGCACCTACCTGGGCGAGAAGCCCTACGAGTGCCCCCAGTGTGGGAAAACTTTCAGCCGCAAGTCCCACCTGGTCACCCACGAGCGGACCCACACGGGAGAGAAGTACTACAAATGTGACGAGTGTGGGAAGAGCTTCAGCGACGGCTCCAACTTCAGCCGGCACCAGACCACGCACACGGGCGAGAAGCCGTACAAGTGCCGGGACTGCGGGAAGAGCTTCAGCCGCAGCGCGAACCTCATCACGCACCAGCGGATCCACACGGGCGAGAAGCCCTTCCGCTGCGCCGAGTGCGGCAAGAGCTTCAGCCGCAGCCCCAACCTCATCGCCCACCAGCGCACGCACACCGGGGAGAAGCCCTACTCCTGCCCCGAGTGCGGCAAGAGCTTCGGCAACCGCTCCAGCCTGAACACGCACCAGGGCATCCACACCGGGGAGAAGCCCTACGAGTGCAAGGAGTGCGGAGAGAGCTTCAGCTACAACTCCAACCTGATCAGGCACCAGAGGATCCACACGGGCGAGAAGCCGTACAAGTGCACCGACTGCGGGCAGCGGTTTAGCCAGAGCTCGGCTCTCATCACCCACCGGAGGACTCACACGGGGGAAAAGCCCTATCAGTGCGGCGAGTGCGGCAAAAGCTTCAGCCGCAGCTCCAACCTGGCCACGCACCGGCGCACGCACCTGGCGGAGAAGCCGTACAAGTGCGGGGTGTGCGCGAAGAGCTTCAGCCAGAGCTCCAGCCTGATCGCGCACCAGGGCATGCACACGGGGGAGAAGCCCTACGAGTGCCTGCGGTGTGGCGAGAGCTTCAGCTGGAGCTCCAACCTCATCAAGCACCAGCGGATCCACACCGGGGAGAAGCCCTACAAATGCGCCCAGTGCGCCAAGTGCTTCAGCCAGCGCTCCCAGCTGGTGGTGCACCAGCGGACCCACACGGGCGAGAAGCCCTACGAGTGCCTCATGTGCGGCAAGAGCTTCAGCAGGGGCTCCATCCTGGTCATGCACCAGAGAGCCCACCTGGGAGACAAGCCCTACCGGTGCCCCGAGTGCGGGAAAGGCTTCAGCTGGAATTCCGTTCTCATCATACACCAGCGAATTCACACCGGCGAGAAACCCTACAAATGCCCCGAGTGTGGCAAGGGCTTCAGCAACAGCTCCAACTTCATCACACACCAGAGAACTCACACGAAAGAGAAACTCTCCTGAGGTGGGAGTCACGGGGCAGTGGGGGGACTGACTCTGGAGAGGGGATTGCCACCCTGCCCCAGACAATGATGTCCCTTCCTTTAAAAGAGACGTTTTTCCTAAACAGTCTTTGGGTTTTTTTGTTGTTGTTGTTGTTTGGTTGGGTTTTTTTGCCAGAATTTTGTCATTGCTCATCCTCATTTCTAGGACACTGTCATCTTAGTTGGTTAGAGTGAAGTCCTGTGCAGTTCAAAAACAGAGTGTCAGCCTGGACCACAGTGAGACCCTACCTTGAAAAACAAAACAAAAAACCAAACCAGATATAAGGCTTTTGAGCTCATGTCATTTCCCAGCTCACCAGCCTCCTTGAGTGCTGGCATTAAAGGTGTGTGCCACCACACCCAGCCTTTCTCTGCTGATGGTCAATGTCAGTTGCTGAGGAAGCTAACTTGTTCTCATGTAGCTTTTTTCAAAACTTTTTATACCGTACATATCGACAGTGTGCCATGATTATAATCTCCTCCCACCACCCTCCTTTTTGTTCCTCCAGAATCCCCCTCCACTAGTTCCTTTTTGTCCTAGTCTCTCTTCTGTTTTGATATCACTTTTCAAAATATTACTGATTTATTTGAGAGAGAGGCAGATAGAATGGGCACGCCAGGCCTTCTTGTCACTGCAAATGAACTACAGACGTATTGCACCAGGTTGTGGGTACTAGAGAATTAAACTTGGGTCCTTAGGTTTCTCAGTCAAGTGCTTTAACCATTAAGCCATCTCTCCATCCCAGATGATGGGATCATTTTCCCCCTCTGTTTTGCAAGTCTTGTGTAGGTAGCATCATCACTGTGAGGTCATGAATACCAAGGCCACTTTGTGTCTGGAAGCAGTATTCTAGGCACTTCTCCCCTTCTTTTGACTGTTACATTTTTCCTACCACCTTTTCTACAATGGTTCTCATGTGGTTTTGTGTTTGCTCACATTGTGTGGTAGTTGCTATCAAGAATGAAACAGCCCTGCACACTATGTTAAGAATTTCTTAGCCAGACATGATGGCACACACCTTTAATTCCAGTACTTGGGAGGCTGAGGTAAGATGAATATGGGAGTTCAAGGCCACCCTGAGAATACAGAGTAAATTCCAGGTTAGCTTGAGCTAGAGCAAGATCCTACCTCAAAAAACCAAAAACGAAAAAAAATATATTTTTTGTTTTCTAAATTACTCTATACACTTGTTTTCTCCTTATCTACCTACCACTCACCTATTTATCATCTATCTGAACTTTATTTACTATTGCAGTCAGGTTCACATTGCTAGTAGAAATCACCCAACCCAGAGCAGCTTGTGAGAAAAAGAGGTCTATTTTAGCATACAGACTCAAGGGGGAAGCTCCACGATGGCAGGGGAAAACAATGACATGAGCAGAGGATGGACATCACCCCCTGGCCCACATAAGGTGGACAATAGCAACAGGAGAGTATGCCAAACATTGGCATGGGAAAACTGGCTGTAACACCCATAAGCCCGCCCCCAACAATACACTCCCTCCAGGAGGTGTTAATTCCCAAATCTCCATCAGCTGGGAACCTATCAGAACACCTAAGTTTATGGGTGACACCTGAATCAAACCACCACATTCGCCCCTGGTTCCCATAAACTGATAAACATCCATGATGTAAAATGCAATGCATTCAGTCCAACTTTTAAAAGTCCCCATAGTTGTTTTTTTGTGTGTGGTTTTTCAAGGTAGGCTCCTAGCCCAGGCTGACCTGGAATTCACCATTGAGTCTCAGGGTGGCCTCAAACTCATGGTGATCCTCCTCCTACTTCCGCCCCCCAAGTGCTAGGATTAAAGGTGTGCACCACCATGCCCAGCATCCCTGTAGTTTTTAATCAATCCCAGTGATGTTCATATGTCCCCATAGTCCAAGGTCTTTTAATTTAGTCATAATACCAAAAACATCCCTAAAAATCCCATTATGGCACAGACTAAACATTCACACTGCAAATGATGGCATTGGGCATGGCAAAGAAATACTCAAGCAATACATGATTTAAACAGGGCAAACATCAAACTCTAGCTCCAAGTCCAACAACTCTAGCCAGTGACAAATCTCCAAGTCCATTAATTCTAACCAGCAACAAGTCTCTGGAATTCCAACTCCACCCCTCCAGCTAGGCTACTCACAGTCCTGGAAAACTTCATCAGGGCCAGCAGCTTTCCTTAGCAGCCCCCTCATGGTTCTGGCATCTCCACTGGGTCTCCACTGCAATCCACGATTCATCCTCATGGCCCCATGGGGTCTCTGCGCAGGCAACCAGCAAACCTGCTTCACATTGCCCATGGTCATTTCCAAAACACAAGACTGTGTTGCAAACTCAATGACCTTCTTTTTCCTGCATTTCTTATACTCCACAATACCAGGTAGGGTACCAGTTTGTTAATCCAGGGGGGAATAAAAGCAGACTTTGAAAGAATAGGACACTCCTTGAGCACTCAGGCCCCTTCAAAAGGAGTCTACATTCTTCCTGTTGCCCCAGTGCAGGTCAGCTGGCCCAATCTCAAAGGTTATAATCTCTCAATTGCAACTGAACAGGCATTAATTCACCCAGAGATTTTTCTTTTTGTGCCAATCCCTCTGCTCACACCAGCTCATTTCTACACAAAGCAACCCTGCACAACTTCTCAGGACATGGGCATATGAGCAAGCTTCTAATACAAACTGCTAGCCCAGTTCAAGCAAAGCTTTTTCTCACCCTCATCAGCCAAACCTCACAGTCCATGGTTCTTACTGCATCCAGTCTTTCAACTGTGACCAGAATAGTCCATCAAGACAGCACTACAGGGCGTCTCTTAGGCCAAGGTTTCAACTCCTTCCATATTCCTCTTGAAAATTAGCTCCAAAAGGCCAAAGCCACACAGTCAGGTGTCTAGCAGCAATCCCACTCCTCGGTACCACTTTACTGTTGCAGTCAGGTTCACATTGCTGTTAGAAATCACCTAACCAAGAGCAGCTTGTGGGAAAAAGAGGCTTATTTTGGCTTACAGACTCCGGGGGGTGGTGGCGGGGGGAAGCTCCCTGATGGCATGAGCAAAGGAGGGTAGACACCATCCCCTGGCCAACATAAGCTGGACAGTAGCAACAGGAGAGTGTGCCAAACACTGGCTCAGGGAAACTGGCTATAACACCCATAAGCCCGCCCCCAACAATACACTGCCTCCATGAGGCATTAATTCCCAATCTCCATCAACTGAGAACCTACCATTTGGAACACCTGCCCTGAATCAAACCACCACACTTCCTTTTCTTTTTTTTTTTTTTAAGATATTTTACTTATTTATTTGAGAGAGAGAGAGACAGAAAGAGAGAGAGAATGGGTGCACCAGGGCCTCTAGCCACTGCAAATGAACACATGCACCCTCTTGTGCATCTGGCTTACCTGGGTCCTTTGGCTTTGCAGGCAAATGCCTTAATCACTAAGCCATCTCTCCAGCCCTCCTTTTCTTTTTGTCTTTATTTCACTGAAGATGACCTTAAACTTCAGATCCCCCTACCTCTACCTCCCAAGTGCTAGGATTACAGGCCCCAGATACCACACCCCATTTATACAGTGCTGGGGATTGAACCAAGGACCTTTTGCATGATGAGTGAGCACTCTGCCAAATAAGCTACATCTCCAACACCTTATAATTTTCAGTTTTATATATGCAGCCTCAGAATGCTTCCCAGTATACGTTGTATACTAACAGCATCCTTTTTAAGGATATTCTGATTTTTTTTAAAAAGTTCCCTCTTTTTAAAATTTTTATTTATTTATTTACTTGAGAGAGGGACAGAGAGATAATGGGTGTGCTGGAGCCTCAGCTACTGTAAATGAACTCCAGACACACTCCCTGTGCATCTGGCTTACATGGGTCCTGGGGAATCAAATTGGGGTCCTTTGGCTTTTCAGGCAAATGCCTTAACCACTAAGCAACCTCTCCAGCCCAGAAGTTCTGAGTTTGAGGCTAACAAAGTCCTCTGAAGAAGCCGGGCATACTGACAAATGCTTTTAATCCCAGAACTCAGTAGACTGATGTAGTGGATTCAGGTGTCCCCCATAAATTTAGGTATTCTGAATGCTAGGTTCCCAGCTGATGGAGATTTGGGAATTAATGCCTCCTGGAGGGAGTGTATTGTTGGGGGCGGGCTTATGGGCGTTATAATCAGTTTCCCCATGCCGGTGTTTGGCACACTCTCCTGTTGCTATTTTCCACCTTATGTGGGCCAGGGGCTGATGTCTACCCTCTGCTCATGCCATCATTTTTCCCTGCCATCATGGGGCTTCCCCTTGAGCCTGTAAGCCAAAATAAATTTATTTTTCCCACAAGCTGCTCTGGGTTGGGTGATTTCTACCAGCAATGTGAACCAGACTGCAACAGTTGAAGTAGGAGGATCAACCAGCCTGAGACAACATAGTGAATTCCATGTCAGTGTGGGCTAGAGCAAGACCCTGCCTCGGGAGAAAAAAAAAAAAACAGTAAAAAATCCTCTGGAGAGATTTGGGCCTGAATCATGAGTTAGACCTGTAGATTCACAGTAACCTTGGTTGCTTCCAGGGCTTTGTTCTTAAACCCTGAACCTGAATGAATGAAGACAGGAGAATGGAATGACAGTTGGTAAGGGCGTTTGTTAGGAAGAGAGTAGATAAGGTGTCTGAGAAATGTGAAACCACTACCACCTCCACGTGGGGCTTCTGCTCAGGAGTCTTTTTCTGAGGACGGGTGCTGATTATTGTCCAATAAAGTAGAGTACCATTCTTCTAGCTGTTTGTTTTTGGAGGTATGACGGTGCATGATAGTCCAGGCTGGCCTAGAACTTGCTGTCATCCTACTTCAGTCTCCTAAATGCTAGGATTATATGTATGGAATATCATGCCCAGATTCGGAGTCTCTCTGCCATTCATTTGCTTTTTTACTTATTTATTTATTTTGAGGTAGGGTCTTGCTCTAGCCCTTGCTGTCATGCAACTCACAGCAATCTTCCTACCTCTGCCTCCCAAGTGCTGATATTAAAGGCTTGTGCCACCATGTCTGGCCTATTTTTTTTTTAATATTTTATTTATTTACTTATTTGAGAGAGCGAAAGAAGCAGAGAAAGGGAGAGAATGGGTGCACCAGGGCCTTTAGCCATTGCAAAGGAACTCCAGATGCCTTGTGCATCTGGCTTTATGTGGGTACTAGGGAATGGAAAGCAAGCACTTTAACCATTGAACCATCTCTCCAGCCCCCAAATCTGTCCTTTTCCCCCCTGATTTTGTCTTTAATGTATGTTTAAAAACAGCTTTGGCTGGGTGTGGTGGTGTGTGCCTTTAATCCCAGCACTTGGGAGGCAGAGGCAGGAGAATTGCCATGAGTTTGAGGCCACCCTGAGACTATATTAAATTCAAGGTCAGACTAGGCTAGAGTGAGACCCTACCTTGAAAAACAAAAAACAAATAAACTAACAAACAAATATATATATATATATATATATATATATATATATATATATATATGCATGTATGTATATTTCAGTCAGGTTTACATTGCTGGCAGAACTCCCCTAACCAAAAGCATGCTTGCAAGGGTTGGGGGGAAGGTTTATTTTGGCCTACAGGCTCGAGGGGAAGCTCCATGATGGAAGGGGAAAACGATAGTATGAGTAGAGGGTGGACATCACTTCCTCACCAACATCAGGTGACCAGGTGGACAACAGCAGTAGGAGAGCGTGCCAAACACTGGCAAGGGGAAACTGGCTATAATACCCATAAACCTGCCCCACCAATACACTGTCTTCAGAAGGCGTTAATTCCCGAATTTCCATCAGCTGAGAACCTAGCATTCAGAACACCTAAATTTATGGGGGACACCTGAATAAAAGCATTACTATATCGAGTTTAAACATAAAAAATGATTAGAGGGCCGTTTGGTGGGCAAATGTATGCATTTAGCCAGACAACAGCAGTTGTTAATCCCCTAGAGCTCATGACCACCCCAGCCACAGGCTTTTGACTAGGTTTTCATTACCAGGCATGTAGTCCCTTCCATAGAGTGGGCCTCTAGTCCAATTAGCAGTTGGTTCCCCCCAACAGACATGCCACTATTGCACCTTAAAGGCTTGCAGGATAGCTCTTTCCAGCTTTCTGACAGCTAGTCAACAGGGAGGAGGTTTCCAGCTCAGCTCCAACTTGATTTCTCAATGACATGTAGCATAAGCATGTGACATCTTCAGTAATAGGGTCTTAACCATGTGTTTCTGGTGAGTAACCAAGAGACTTGGCATTGGCCTGTAATGTTTTGGGAGCATCAGGGACCTCCTTGGCCAAGAAGTCACTAAAAAGAATCCCACATTCAGGTCTGTTTCAAAATAATTTGCAGTTTTACTATCTAGAACCTTCAAGCAACAGATTCAGTAAATCTATAATCCCAACCCTTGGGAGGAGGAGGCAGGGGGATCATCACAGCCAGTTTAGCTACATATAGATTATTTTTTTTCAAGGTAGGGTCTCACTCTGGTCCAAGCTGATCTGGAATTAACTACGTAGTCCCAGGGTGGCCTTGAACTCATGATGATCCTCCTACCTCTGCCTCCCAAATGCTGGGATTAAAGGCGTGCGCCACCACACCCGGTTTAGCTACATACAGAGTTCAAGGTTAACCTAGGCTGTGTGATACTACTCTGTCTCAAAAAAACATAAGACCATGAGGGTGGGGAGATGACTCTGTAGGCAAAATGCTTATGACACTCTAGTGTGAGGACCTGAATTTGAACCCTATCTAAAATGCTAGGAGAGGCAGTGCACCCCTACAATCCCAGTGCTGGGGAGGTGGAGGCAGGAGGAGCTCCAGGTCCTGTTGGCTAGCTAGCAGATCAGAGGTCTCTAGGTTTGTTGAGATTCACTGGGAGACCCTGACTGGAAAAAAAAAAAAAGTAATATGTACCTTTAATCCCAGGGCTTAGGAGGCAGGGGTAGAAAGATCACTTAAATTCAAGGCCATCCTGGAACTACCCAGTGACTTCCAGGTCAGCCGGGGCTAGAGTGAGACCCTACCTCGACAAAACAAAAAACAGATGAGGAGAAACTGGGGAAGACACTTGGTATGTACTTCTGATCTCTGAAGGCAGGGGGCACTCACATATACCTGTGTACCTAGACAAGCTTACCCCCACCCCTACACACACATCTTCAGATGGGTGATGGCTCAATCAGTAAAGTGCTGGCCATGCAAGCATGAGGGCCTGAGTTCAGAAAGCAAGGATTTCACTGAACTGTTCCCCAAACCTCTTTTCAGATCAAATATGTTGGTGTTTTTTTTTTTTGTTGTTGTTGTTGTTTTGTTTTGTTTTTCAAGGTACGGTCTCACTCTAGCTCAGGCTGACCTGGAATTCACTATGGAGTCTCAGGGTGGCCTCGAACTCATGGTGATCCTCCTACCTCTGCCTCTCAAACGCTGGGATTAAAGGTGTGCGCCACCACGCTTGGCTGTTTTTCCTCTATCTAATCCTCTTGAAACAGCCCAAAGCATAGAGGAAGTGGAACTAAAATTTCATGGGTGGAAGGAGACTTCAGTTAATTCCCTTTGGCTTTCCACTCCTGTGTAAATTCAGTTAAACTTATGCTGCTGGTATCTGAGCAAAAGCTGTGGCTCCAGGGCCCACCTGCCCCAGGCTCCCTCTCTGCTGCTTACTCTTCTGTCTCTGAGTGGAGAAACTTTCCATCTGCTCACAGGCCTGAGACAGCTGAGAGAACTGTCACTGGGAGAGAGGTTCCTCATAGCTCAAGGTGGTGTAAAACATGTCAAAACAGAGCAGCCCTGGTGGTGAGGATATAAGCCCCAATCCCTCTCCTGGGCTACACCTTTGCCCCATCTTGTTGGTCCCTGAGGGAATTTTGTGGAATCCTGGGTTGGTCCAGGAATGTTTAGCAGCTAGTAGTGTGGGCAGGCTGACATAAGCCTTTTCTAACTCCTGACCCTAAGGTGACAAAGAAAGGCAGGCAGACAATAAATAATCCTCCAAGGCCCAGTCTTGCAAATGAGACTCTCAAAAACCTTTCTTGTCATCCTGTCCTTCCCTTATCACTCCACAGGCTGCTTTTCCTGTCACACCTTCCCTGTTACACAGGGACTGAAAGCAGCTGGAAGTGTAGCCTAGTGATGCGGCATATATGCTTAGCATGTGTGAGGCACTGGGTTTGGTTGCCAACACCAAAAACAGGGAAAACCCAGATAACAAAAAATGGTGTTTTATTTCTCTTTTTTTTCCCCCTTAGGCAAAGGATCATTATGTAGCCCAGGCTAACCTTGAAGTCTCCATTTCCCAGCCTCTTCCTGAGTGCTGAAATTGCAGGCATAGGCCTCTGTCCAGACATAAATAGCCCCAGATAACCTTAGTACATCCGTAAAATAGGTGTTAAATGAACGAAGTGGCTTTCGGCCCCCTTTCCTTGAAGCCACACCTTTTCCCTCCTGGGCTCACCTTGTCCTTAGGTAGCATTTACTTTGAACACACGTACACTTAGCACTCAGCACACTGCACAGTAGTTCATTTATACTGTTCAGAAGAGCATTTTGGAAAATGCACCCTTACTGGACTGTACTCCTTTAAAGGAGTGTTGTGTATTCTGTCCCACAGTAGATGCTCCATCATTGGCTGTTGAATGACTAAAACATCAAAAGGACAAAAGAACCAACTAGGGCTCTGTGTGCTGCAAAAGAGAAAGTGTCTGCCCGTTTGGGGCGCCAGTCATTGTAGGTGAGAAGCGCTGCCAGCTAGACATCGTTAAGTGGCAGAAAACGTACCTGGACTTTCAGCTCCATACTGACAGAGAGCTTGTTTTCCAACTGTGGCCATGGTTTATTCACTGGTACACCAGAGAGAAACAGCTCTGCCCTCAGCCACAGTGAAAACACTTTTGAGTGAACTGCAAGGAGGTCCCGCCGAGGCCAATGAGTCCCTTGAGGGAACTAAGCTGCTGGACGTTCTCGTATATTATTGGTTAATGCTGCTGTCAGTCTAGGTGTGGAGGCCTTCGGGAAATGTAGTTCTGGTGGAAACAGTCCTGTGGTTTGCTGCTCCCTTTGGGGTGTGGGGGGAGGGTGTCAGTGGACTTGCCAATGCTGGGCTTCGGGTGTGGGCTCAGTGTTCAAGTTTTGTGAGAGGTTATGGTGCTGAAAGTCCCCCCAGCGAGTCTCTGAGTGGCCAGGAGCGGCTCGCTGCCCCTGCCCAGGGCCATCCCGCCAGGTGGGCGTGGCACATTTGGGGTCTAAGAGGACTTCCACCTGGCTTTCCCCACCCCACCCCCACAGACCTGTGGCAGAAGGAGTCCCTAGTGGTGAGGACCTTCCTGGAGCCTCCAACACACTTGTATTCAGGGCCAAAAAAGGTTGTGGAGAGGGTGGAGGGTGGCTTACGGAGCTGAGTAGTCGTCCAGACTAAGTCCTTGATCAAAGGGCTCAACTCTTGTGCACTTTGTGGGCCAAAAGTGCCGTGTATCCTTGGGCAAGTCCCTGGAATCTCTGAGTCAGGATTCCTTCAGCAACAAGAGTTGAAGCCAGAGTATCAGCTTTCTTTGCAATGCTAACATCCTGTGTTCCTGTGTTTTTTATCTTATTTATTTGCTTTTTCGAGGTAGGTTCTCACTCTCTAGGCCAGGATGACCTGGAATTCACTATGTAGTCTCAGGTTGGCCTTGAACTCACAGCAATCCACCTACCTCTGCCTCCCTAGTACTGGGATTAAAGACCTGAGCCCCACCATGCCCAGCTAAATCTTTTTTTTTTTTTTTTTTTTTGAGGTAGGGTCTCACCCTAGCCCAGGCTGATCTGGAATTCACTATGTAGTCTCAGGGTAGCCTTGAACTCATGGCAATCCTCCTACCTCTGTCTCCCAAGTGCTGGGATTAAAGGTGTGCTTCACCATGTCCAGTTCTTTCTTATTTAATATTTATTTGAGAGAGAGGCAGATAGAGATATAGATAGAATAGAAAAAGAGAGAGGAGAATGGGCATGCCAGGGCCTGTAGCCACTGCAAATAAACTCCAGATGCATGTGCCACCCTGTGCCTCTGGTTTACGTGGATCCTGGGGAATCAAACCGTGGTCCTTTGGCTTTGCAGGCAAGCGCCTTAACCGCTAAGACATTTCTCCTGCCCTATGTTTATTATCTTTGCTCTTAAAGTTTATGTAATCTTCACCAGCGAAAATCATCATGTGTGGGAGAAAGTGCTCATACAGGATGCCTGAGTTGATAGATAACCTAATGGACTGACTCTTCAGTAAGTGCCCAGCTTTAGGTGTTCTGAGTGTCAGTACAACAGGGGTAACTTTTTGGAGATTGGCTGTCATTTTACCACAGCCAGCTGAAATCAAAGTGTTTCAGTGGTCTTTATTGGCACTACTAAGTCTATTGCAAAATAGCTGACGTACTATATGTTTTGCATAAGGAAGGTGGTCAGGGCAGGTAGGGGCAGCCAAGAGCTGTCTGGCCAGGTTGCAATGGGCCTGCATGCCAGGCCTTGGCCCTGTGAAGTCCTTCACATATCCACACTCTGCTGTTGGGAGGGTTTGCATCAGACTGGCTTTATCCTTTGGTTCTTTGTGTCTTGAGTTTTAGTTCTTACTTGGTGACATTCAGTCCTTGGATGTAGATGGGATATGCAATTAGAAGCACTCAGAACCAGTAGTGAATTCCATAAACATCATTCAAAGAAAGCACAGATGAGCCAGGCGTGGTGGCGCATGCCTTTAATCCCAGCACTCAGGAGGCAGAGGTAGAAAGATCGCTGTGAGTTCGAGGCCACCCTGAGACTACACAGTGAATTCCAGGTCAGCCTGAGCTGGAATAAGACCCTACCTCAAAAAAAAAAAAAAATCAAAGAAAAGAAAACAAAGCAAGCAAGCAAGCATAGGTAGAATGCTGTCTGTTCTAGGCAGTGGTGAAGAGCTGGCAACCAGAACCAGTGGTATATAATTGAACTAAGCCCCAAAATAGAGTTCCCACCTTTCCACTGGAGCAGTCAGCAGCAGCTGGTGAGGGGGGAAGGTAGAACCTTCTTTGGGGAGGGCTGGAAGGACCCTCTGAGTGAGGAATATGGGTAGAGAGCTCAGCTCCCCTCCACTTGGAATGCGTAGCATATAAACTGAGGCTGATTGCCTGGGTCTGTGAGAACCAAATTAGTTGCATCTAAAGGAAAGAATAACTGCAGATGCTGTGTTTCTTAAGACATCGTCAGAGAGCTGGGTGTGTTAGTGCACACCTAGAGTCCTAGCACTTGGGAGGTGAAGAAAGGAGGAGCAGGAGTTCAAGACCAGCCTGAGGAACATGACTCTGCTCAAAACAAAACAGGGATGGAGAGATGCTCAGTGGTTAAGACACTTGCCTGCAAAGCCTAATGACCCAGGCTTGATTCTCCAGTACCCATGTAAAGCCAGATGCACAAAGTGGTGCATGTGTCTGGAGTTTGCAGTAGCTAGAGATCCCATTCTCTTTCTATCTGCCTCTTTAAATAAATAAATAAATCAAATATTTTGAAAAATGGCATGTCCACTCTCTCCTGGCAAATAAATACAAGTATTAAAAACAAAAAACCTAAAACCCTGGGCTGGGAAGGTGGTTTAGCAGATTCTTTCTTTCTTTAAAAAAATATATTATTATTTTTAAATTATTTATTTATTTATTTGACAGCAACAGACACAGAGAGAAAGACAGATAGAAGGAGAGAGAGAGAATGAGCGCGCCAGGGCTTCCAGCTTCTGCAAACAAACTCCAGACGTGTGCGCCCCCTTGTGCATCTGCATCTGGCTAACGTGGGACCTGGGGAACCAAGCCTCGAACCAGGGTCCTTAGGCTTCACAGACAAGCGCTTAACCGCTAAGCCATCTCTCCAGCCCGACACACACACACACACACACACACACACACACATATATATTATTATTATTGTTTGTTTGTTTTGTTTTTCAAGGTAGGGTATCACTCTGGCCCAGGCTGACCTGGAATTCACCATGTAGTCTCAGGGTAGCCTCAAACTCATGGCGATTCTCCTACTTCTGCCTCCCAAGTGCTGGGACTAAAGGCATGTGCCACCACATCTGGCCTAATATATTATTTTAAAGGAACTCAGATACATGTGCCAACTTGTCCCTTGAACTCATAGTGATCCTCCTACCTCTGTCTCCCAAGTGCTGGGATAAAAGGCATGTGCCACCATGCCTGGCCAAACTTTTTTTTTTTCAAGGTAGGGTCTCACTCTAGCTCAAGCAGACCTGAAATTCATTCGGTAATTTCAGGGTGGCCTTGAACTCATTCTGCCTTCTGAGTGCTGGGATTAGTGTGCATCACTTAAGACTGCAAAAGGCCTACATTACTAATGCTGACCTCTGGATGTGTCTGTGAAGAGCTTTCTAGAAAATTAACTGTGTTGGTTTGAGTCCGGTATCCCCCATAAGCTTAGGTGTGTTGAATGCTAGGTCCCCAGGTGATGGCAATTTGGGAATTGGAGCCTCCTGGAGGCAGTGTATTGTTGGGGGCGGGCTTATGGATGTTATAGCCAGCTTCCCCTTGCCAGTGTTTAGCACACTCTCCCTTTGTTGTTTTCCATAACATGTTGACCAGGTGATGTCCACCCTCTGCTCATGCCACCATTTTCCTCGGCCATCATGGAGTTTCCCCTCAAGTCTGTAAGCCAAAACAAACCTTTTTTCCCATAAGCTACCTTAGTCCTGGTGTTTTCTGCCAGCAATGTGAACCTGACTGCAACATTAACTAAGCATGCAAGACCTACCTTAAACTTGGGCAGCACCTTTATGGGCCTGGATAGGATAAAGGGGGAAAGGTGAAAACCTGGAGCACAGGCATTGTTTCTCTCTGCTTCCTGACTGCCATGACGTGAGCTGCTCTGCTCCACAATGCCTTCTCCCTTTGATAGTCCAAACCCCATGATACTGAACTAAAATAAAATTTTGGGGTTGGAAAGATGGCTTAGCAGTTAAGGCATTTGCCTAGGGACCCAGGTTCAGTTCTTCAGTACCCACATGTAAGCCAGATGCACAAGGTGGCACATGTGTTTGGAGTTTGTTTGCAGTGGCCAGAGACCCTAGCATGCCCATTCTCTCCCTCTTTCTCTCTTTCACAAATAAATAAAATATTTAAAAAAAAATAAATAACAGCCAGGCATGGTGGCGCATGCCTTTAATCACAGCACTTGGGAGGCAAAGGGAGGAGGATCACCATGAGTTTGAGGCCACCCTGAGATTATATAGTAAATTCCAGGTCAGCCTGAGCTAGAGTGAAACCCTACCTTGAAAACCAAAAATAAATAAATAAAATCTTTCTACTTTTGTCAGTTTTTTTTTTTTTTTTTTTTTTTTTTTTTTTTTTTTTTACAGTGACTGAAAGTCAAACACACAAGACACTGTTGGGTTTTTTTGTTTTGTCTTTGCAGTGCTGGGGTGGAACCCGGGGGAATCACACATACCAGGCAAGTTTTTTGTTTTTCAAGGTAGGGTCTCACTCTAGACCAGGCTGACCTGGAATTCACTATGTAGTCTCAGGGTGGCCTTGAACTCACAGTGATCCTCCCACCTCTGCCTCCCGAGTGCTGGGATTAAAGGCGTGCACCACCACGCCCAACTAACTAGGCAAGTATTTTACCACTGAACTATATCCACAACCTGGGCAGTATGCTTTCTTTCTCATCTCTTTTCTGTCTTTAAATATCTTTTAAAAATATTTTATTTCTTTTTATTTATTATTTGACAGAGAAAGAGGGGGTAGAGAGAGAATGGGTGCACCAGGGCCTCCAACCACTGCAAATGAAATCCAGATGTATGTGCCCCCTTGTGCATCTGGCTAACTTTCCAGTAACACAACTACTTTATAAAACTAGAGAAAATAGTAATTTTGTTTGGAAGATTACACAGAGCCAGGCCCCTTGGATCCAGCTCGTAAGAGAATTGGGGATATATGTTATTTCAGTGATAAGAGTCCTTGTCTAGCATGTGTGAGTTCCAGGTCAGCCTGGGCTAGAGTGAGACCCTACCTGAAAAAAATAAATAAATAAAAATGCAGACGGTGACAAAGATTTACTTAGCAGTCTGAAAAGAAAACCATGTCTTAACTGCAAGTGTCTGTCACTCATACTGCGTACTACCTAATGTGAGCTGCACAGGGCTCTCCTGCTGCTTCTTTTAATTCCATGCTAGGAATGGAACCTAGGGTCTTATGCATGCTAGGCAATCACACTTTTATTCATTTTTTAAACTTTATTTACTTGAGAGAGTGAGAGGGAGAAAGAGGCAGACAGAGGGAGGGAGAGAGGGCGGGCACACCAGGGCCTCCAGCCACTGCAAACAAACTCCAGACGCATGTGCCACCTTGTGCATCTGGCTTAAGTGGGTCTTGGGGAGTAGAACTGAGGTTCTTGGCTTTGCAGGCAAATACCTTAACCACTAAGCCATCCCTCCAGCTAGCAATCACACTTTTTTTTTGTTTATTTTGATTTATTTCTTTGAAAGTGATGGAGAGAGACAGAGAGAATGGGCGTGCTAGGGCTTCCAGCCACTGCAAACGAACTCCAGATGCGAGCGCCCTCTTGTGTATCTGGCTAACATGGGTCCTGGGGAATCGAGTCTCGAACCAGGGTCCTTAGACTTCACAGGCAAGCACTTAACCGTTAAGCCATCTCTTTAGCCTGCAATCACACTTTGAGAAAGAGGCAGAGAGAGAGAGAGAGAATGGGTGTGCCAGGGCCTCCAGCCACTGCAAACAAATGCCAGATGCATGCACCCCTTTGTGCATCTGGCTTACGTGGGTCCTGGAGAATTGAACCAGGATCATTTGGTTTTGCAGGCAAACGCCTTAACTGCTAAGCCATCTCTCCAGCCCGGCAAACACACTTTTAGTCAGGTGTGCCCCAGCCCCCTCTCCTGCTTTTTTTAAAAAAATAGTTATTTTAAACCTTTATTTATTTGAGAGAGAAAGAGGCAGAGAGAGAATATGGGTGTGCTTGGGCCTCCAGCCATTGCCAATGAACTCCAGACGCATGCACCACGTGGGTCCTGGGGAATTGAACAGAGGTTCTTGGGCTTTGCAGGCAAACGCCTTAACCACTAAGCCATCTCTCCAGCCCCCTCTCCTGCTTTTGATGTCTGCAAACAGCGCTTTGTTTTGTATTGCAGTGGGCTGACTCCTATGCACTGCACTTCTCAGGCCTCCTGCTAGGGAGTCCTTAGGTAGGTTTGGTCAGAAGTACCAGCAAGATACTGGAAGTACCACTAGGCTTTGCCAACAGCCAGCCACCTCCTTTTGTCCCTCTATGGCAACTTCCTGTTTACCTCTGAGTGCCCCGCCTTCCTTTTGCAGAAACCTATTAAATGCCAACTAAATTACCTGGTGTGGGTTCAGCCTTCCTGGCCCAGAACATGACTGACTGATACACATTTTAACAATATTTTCAGAAAAGCAGCTTTTAAATGCACACATCAATTTTACCACTTTCTAAATTACTGCTTTTACTTGGTGAAATACTACAGCTTAGTCAGCAGAGGGCTGGTAACCCAGCTCTCTAGGGACTAAACAAAAGCTCTGCTTTTGTAACATTTGCCAGATTCTGAGTTGTAAATATTCCCATCATGGTCAATTTCAAGCTATCAATATGACATCACTGAACACAGTGAGTTGGGATGAGATCTTCAGAATAAGTTCTCATCAGGAGGGCAAAGTGAATCAGGAAATGGTAAGAATGGAAACATCTTGAAATTGAAAAAAAAATTTTTTTCTTTGAAGCAGGATCTCACTCTAGCCCAGACTAGCCTGGAAGTCAGAGTGATCCTCTACCTTAGCCTCCCAAGTGCTAGAAGTAAAAGCATGTGCCACCACACCCAGCTGAAATAAAAAAAAAAATTAAAAATATTTTTTTACTTATTTGAGTGTGTGTGTGTTTGTATGGGAGTGCCAGGACCTATAGCCACTGCGAATGAACTCCAGACCCATGTGCCTCTGGCTTGTGCATCTTGGCTTATGTGGGTCTAGGAGAATCAAACCTGGGTCCTTAGGCTTTGCATGCAAGCACTTTAACTGCTAAGCCATCTCTCCAGCCCTAAAATCAAAAATGTTAAGCCTTCAAAACCCACCATTTTATGAACTTCACTGTTAAGTAAACAAAAACATTCATTTCGGAACTAAGCACGGTGATATACATCTGTAGTACAAGCTACACAGCAAGATGAGGCAGGAGGATCACTTGAGCTCACAAAAGCCTGAGACCCATATCAAAAGAAAAGCATCTATAGCCAGGTGGCACCTGCCTTTAATCCCAGCCCTAGGGATACAGAGGTAGGAGGTTTATTTTGGTTTACAGACTCGAGGGGAAGCTCTATGATAGCAGGGGAAAACGATGGCATGAGCAGAGGGTGGACATTACTCCCTCACCAACGTCAGATAGACAATAACTGGAGAGTGTGCCAAACACTAGCAAGGGGGAGCTGGCTATAACACCCATATAGCCCGCCCCCAACGATATACTGCCTCCAGGAGGCGTTAATTCTCAAATCTCCATCAGCTGGGAACCTAACATTCAGAACACCTAAGTTTATGTGGGACACCTGAACTAAACCACCACCGCTCACATAGGATGCATGAGCCATGGATTCCAATACCAGCCCTGCAAAAAAGACAAAACAGGGCTGGAGAGATGGCTTAGCGGTTAAGCGCTTGCCTGTGAAGCCTAAGGACCCCGGTTCGAGGCTCAGTTCCCCAGGTCCCACGTTAGCCAGATGCACAAGGGGGCGCACGCGTCTGGAGTTCGTTTGCAGTGGCTGGAAGCCCTGGCTCGCTCATTCTCTCTCTTTCCCTCTATGTGTCTTTCTCTCTATGTCTGTCGCTCTCAAATAAATAAATAAAAAATGAACCAAAAAAAATTAAAAAAAAAAAAAAAAGACAAAACAGTGAGAAGCCCCAGGTCACCTCATTTGGCCTGAACTACCAGGGCTGCTACTTCCCTACGTTGGTTATTATCCCTTTAGAAACATGAGAGACATGCCCACCAAACCTGAGTATAACAACTTCTCACTAGTAACACTAACAAAAGTCAAAGAAGCCGCTAAGCGGTGGATAAAGGCATTCATCATATTGGTAGAAGAAAATGGCATACTCTCTACAAAGGGTACCTTGGCAGTACATTTAAAACTTACGTACAGAACATAGCAGGAAGGCAGACCTTCCTTTGCATTGAGTATCACGCAACCTCAAAGCAGTCAGCTCTTACCACATGGCAATTTGGTGACATAGTCTTGATTTAATCACTCCTGGCTTGTTATTGGGGTTTTCTTTTCATGGTTAAAAAAAGTATTTAATTTATTTGAGACAGAGGAAGAGAGACGGAAAGAGGCATATACAGAGAATGGGCATGCCAGGGCCTCCAAGCCACTGCAAACAAAGTTCAGACGCATGCACCACCTTGTGTACCTGGCTTACATGGGTTCTGGGGAATCAAACCTAGGTCCTTAGGCTTCAGAGGCAAGCACCTTAACTGCTAAGCCATCTCTCCAGCCCTTCTTTTTTTTTTTTTAATATTTTTTATTAACAACTTCCATGATTATAAAAAATACCCCATGGTGATACCCTCCCTCCCCACACTTATCCCTTTGAAACTTCACTCTCCATCATACCCCTTCCCCATCTCAATCAGTTTCTCTTTTACTTTTGATGTCATGATCTTTCTTCCTCTTATGATGGTCTTGTGTAGGTAGTGTCAGGCACTATGAGGTCATGGATATCCAGGCCACTTTATGTCTGGAGGGAGCAAGTTGTAAAGAGTCCTACCCTTCCTTTGGCTCTTACATTCTTTCTGCCACCTCTTCCGCATTAGACCCTGAGCCTTGGAAGGGGTGATCAAGATGTTACTCAGTACTCCAGTCACTTCTTTCCAGTACTATGATACCTTTTGAGTCATTCCAAGGTCACTTCCATCTGAAAAGAGAAGATTCTCTACCAAAAGTGAGAGTAGCATTAATATAAGGGTATAAATATTAACAGAAGTGCTTACTGGGCAGTTTGATAAACATAGTATATACATTTTTCCAGGTATCAGCAGATGTTACACCCCTAGGGCTCATGACTACCTGTTTTAAGTTTTCAGTATCAGGAATGTGTTCCCCCCCATGGAGTGGGCCTCCAGTCCAATTGGAGGGCAGTTGGTTTCCACCATGACAGACGTGCCACTATCGCACCCATTGGCTCATTTGGCCTGGCTGGTCAATTGAAAGGCTTGCAGTGCCCACTGTTGAGTATCTTCACTGGTGGTATCTCTTTCTCCCATTGAACTACATGTAGAATGGCTTCTTCCAGCTTTCTGTCAGCTGGTCTACATAGAGGAGGTTATCAGCTCAGTTCCAGCAGGATTTCTCAGTGTCCAGCCCTTCTTTTCATGCTTATTGGCCTTTTGTGGTGGCTTGATTCAGGTGTCCCCCCATAAACTTAGGTGTTCTGAATGCTAGGTCTCCCAGCTGATGGCATTTTAGGAATTAAATCCTCCTGGAGGTGGTATATTGTTGGGGCCGGGCTTACGGTGTTATAGCCACCTTCCTTTTGCTAGTGTTTGGCACACTCAACCGTTGCTGTGGTCCATCTGATGTTGGTAAGGGGGTGATATCCACCCTCTGCTCATACCATCATTTTCCCCTGCCATCATGGAGCTTCCCCTTGAGTCTGAAAACCAAAATAAACCCTTTCTTTTTTTTCTCACAAGCTGTTCTTGGTCAGGTATTTACTGCTAGCAATGTGAACCTGACTATAATGCCTTTATACCTTTTTTCTCCTGTGTAAAAGTTCCTACATGTTTCCATTCATGAGTTCTTCTTTTATGTGTATATGCATGTGCATGTTATGTGTACATGTGTGTAGAATACATCATTAATGTCCACTTTTTTTTTTTTTAAACAGGGACTGTCATTGTTTTGGCACTCACAGGCAGGCTAGATAGCTGGCCAGTGAGTGAGTCTCAGGGATCTGCTGTCCCTGCCTCCACAGCCCTGGAATTGCAAGTGCTTACCAACATGCTGGGGGTTTTGTGGTTGCTTTGTGTTTTTAACATGGGTTCTGGAAACCTGGCCTCAAGTCCTCATGGAGCACTTGACCAACTGAGCTATCTATCACCCAGGCACTCATTGACTTTGATACTAAGACAAGGCAGTAACAGAGACTGCCACTGCACACTTGGGGGAGATGGGGCTTCCTGCCAAATCTACTGTGCCATGTATCCAACCAACCATGTTCTGATATTTTACTTCTGACATTCGCTACGATTCTGTAAAACAGTTATTACTATCCTTATTTTACAGATAAGAAAATGGGCCAAGTAAGGCTGGCTAACTTGCCTGAGGCCACACAGCTGGTAGCCTGTGGTGGACCTATGGTCACTCAAGAGTCCTGCAACAGTGCTCTTGCCATGTGAGTAGCTCCTCTTCTTCCCAGAGGCCTGGGAGGGGAGCCACTTGTGTCAACAGGCAGTCTGAAGGTCCACCCAGTCCCACACATGCAGAGAGGCATCACTTGCTGCTGATAACAAAGTCCTGGGTTTGCAGGGGTGCCAGGTGTGGGTAGTGACCAGTGGAGCAGTTTCCATCTTAGTTTCATCTAGGAAAATGTGACCTCTGTGAGTGAAGAGAGGCTTCACTTGGCTTCTCTGTCCATCCCATGAAGTGACATCATAGATCTGGACTGTCCCATCAAAGCCTGAGGAAGAACACAGAAAACAAAGGACTGACCCTGAATCCTTCAGACTTGGTGATGACTTCCTCTGTAACAAAACAGAAGTTAATCAAGAGCAAGGTTACACCTGCCTCCATGTTGGTCCCTGAGGATTTCCTACGCACGTCTGTGATAAACTTGTCATGTGTCAGGCTCTTGAGACAAATCCCAAATATGTATTTTTAATCCTCAAAACCCTCTCTCACCCAGAAAATGGACATATATGAGACTTTTTCACACCTTTCAACTGGTCCCAATCCCTGTACCGCTGGGTGCTCAGCAGACTGCCCTGTCTCTTCCTTGATGTGGGAAACACAGCCCTCGAGAATGTTTACCCTCGTGTCCCCCTCACGAGCTGCACCTATCCCCATTCCATCCTGCTATCTTTCTGTTCTGGATCTTGATGCTTTGCTTCCTGTGATATCAATATTCCTTCAGTCCTTCCTCTCTCCCTCACTGGCTTCTAGATGGCCCCACTCAACCATTCAATGAGGGTCTTCGCCAATGTCCAGAAGCCTGCTGCCCTTGCTGGCTTGCTACAACTCAAGCACAAGCAGACTGAGAGGCTCGCGAGATCCTGTTGCAGGCCTCACGACTGTCCCAGCTTTTACTCTGTGACTCTCTCAACAGACTTGAATCCCTGCAAGGCTTGGGAGGGCTGCTGCCTTGGAGGAACCCAATGACCAAACTGCAGCCCTCTATGGACAATTTGAACTTCTGCACCCAAATTTATCATAAGGCTGCAGTATCCTTTCGGAGCACCTTATTGTCTCCTGGAAGACAGAAATCAAGTAACAGACACACATGCTGCTCAGCAGTACCTGAAATAGCCAAGCAGTTGTCCAGGCGTGGAGCCCAAGTCACTCGCAACAGATCTGGATCAGGGCTAGGTGTGGACACTGGGCACTGGGCTGAGCTCACAGGATGGCAAAGGTTCCGAGGATCAAGGAGACGGAGTTGCCCATTTGAGGCAAGGCTGGCGATGCAGGACCCAGGGCCTTGGCCCCTGTCTCTAACTTCTGCACACCATCTCTCTCCCCCAGACTCAGGATTTGGGCCGAGATTCTCCACTGGTGCCCACTTCTGGCGGATGTCGACAATCCCCAGCCGGCCTGAGGTACCGCAGAAAGCAAAGGTGTCTGCATCTAGGACCTGTAGGCTACTCAGCTCCTCACCGTCACTGACACCTGAAAGACCAAGAGTGACATAAGAAAGCTGTCAGAGCCGGGCGTGGTGGTGCACGCCTTTAATCCCAGCACTCGGGAGGCAGAGGTAGGAGGATTGCCATGAGTTCAAGGCCACCCTGAGATGACAAGAGTTAATTCCAGGTCAGCCTGGACCAGAGTGAGACCCTACCTCGAAAAACCAAAAAAGAAAAAAAAAAAAAAAAAAGAAAGAAAGCTGTCAGATGACTGACAGATCAGTCAACTTGGCAGGGCTGGCTGGTCCCAGCAATCTCAGGCAGAATGAGTCTCATCGTTTCCCCCTCCCCTTCATGTCACCATAGTCAGCTCCACTGGGTGGACTCTGGGCACTGGCACTTCTCCCTAGGCCATGATGAGGCTTGTGGTGGCCAAGACCTGCATCATTTTGCATGCTTCCCCAGTAGCTGGCAGAACCTCGATGTGGCTGTGTAGGACTGAGGGGTACGGTTGGCAGGAGGAGCCAGCAAGGGTACACTCCTTAGTACCTGAACTGTATGAAGTCTTCTGGGATTCCAGATCCACAATCCTCAGGCCACTGAGCCGTACCCCATGAAGGATTCCAGGAGCCATGGAGGAGAAGACAGCCATCCGAGACCAGAGACTCCCCTCTTTCTCATGCACAGCAATGGTGTCAGTGGCTTGAATGACATCTGAGGGAAAGGAGAACAGGCTAAAGTCAAGAACGTTAATGAACACTGGAGACATCACATGGTGAGGACTGGCCAGAAATCTTCCCTTGAACATTCAGAAGGTCAAGGAAGAAAGGGAGTTGACAGCTGCTAAGAGGATATTAGATTTTTTTCTTGAATAGGGTCTCATATAGCCCAGGCTGGCTTTGAACTCACTATGTAGCTGAGGATGGCTTTGGTTTATTTTATTTATTTGAGAGGGGAGAAAGAGAGAGGCAGACACACAGAGAGAATGGACATGCCAGGGCCTTTTGAAAATGAACTCTAGATATATGTGCTACCTTGTGCATCTGGCTTTACATGGACCGGGGAAACAAGCACTTCGACTGCTAAGCCGTATCTCCAGCCTTTTTTTTTTTTTCCCCAAGGTAGGGTCTCACTGTAGCCCAAGTTGACCTGGAATTCACTATGTAATCTCAGGGTGGCCTCAAACTCACAGCAACCCTCCTACCTCTGACTCCCGAGTGCTGGGATTAAAGGTGTTTGCCACCTCGCCTGGCTTTAAAATACATTTTTTTAAAATGTGGGAAAAGCCAGGCATAGTGGTACACACCTTTAATCCCAGCACTCAGGAGGCATAGGTGGGTGGATTGCCGTGAGTTCGAGGCCACCCTGACACTCCATAGTGAATTCCAGGTCAGCCTGGGATACAGTGAGACCCTATCAAAAAACAAAAACCAAAAAAAAGTAATGTTGTAGCCGGGCATGGTGGTTCACACCTATAATCCTAGCACTTGCGAGGCAGAGGTAGGAGGGTCACTGAAAGTTCAAGGTAATCCTGAGACTACAGAGTGAATTCCAGGTCAGCCTGAGCTAGAGTGAGATCTTACCTTGAAAAACAAACAAAAAAGATTTTACTTTTGTTTTGTTTTCTTTTAGGTAGTATCTTACGTTAGCCCAGGCTGACCTGGAACTCATTCTGTAGTCCCAGGCTGTTCTCAAACTCAGTGGTCCTATCTCTGGCTCCTGATTTTTATTGACTATTTATTTGCAAGCAGAGAGAGAGGGGGATGAGGTGGTGGTGGTGGGGAATGGGCACATTAGGCCTTCTGCTACTACAGACTCCAGTGGACACTTTGTGCATCTGGCTATATATGTGGATACTGAGGAATTAAACCAGGCCGTCAGGATTTACAAGTAAGCATCTTTAACTGCTGAGCCACCTCTCTAACCCCTGAGCATTTTTTTTTTTTTTCTAGGTAGGGTTTCACTCTAGCCCAGGCTATCCTGGAATATACTATGTAGTCTCAGGCTGACCTAAAATTCAGTGATCCTCCTACCTCAGTTTCCAAAGGTGTGTGTGCCCACACCCAGCTTGAACTTAACTTTACTTTTTTTTTTTTTTTTTCCTCTTTCTGGTTTTTCAAGGTAGGGTCCCACTCTAGTTCAGGCTGGCCTGGAATTCACTATGTAGTCTCAGTGTAGCCTTGAACTCACAGCGATCCTCCTACCTCTGCCTCTCTAGTTCTAGGATTAAAGGCATGCACCACCACGCCCAGATGAGCTTTTAATAATGTTATTATTCATAACAGTTTGGAACAAATCATTGTAACAGGGAAAATGTAATAGAGAGAGATAGATATAGAAGAGAAAGACAGTAAGAGAATAGGTACACCAGGGCCTCCTGTCACTGCAAACTCCAGATGTGTGTGCCACTTTGTACATCTGGCTTTACAAGGGTACTGGGGAATCAAACTCAGGCCTTGCAGGCAAGCACCTTAACCACTGATCCAGCTCTTCAGCCCTCATTTTCAGTTTTTCAAAACGTGTTTATTTGCACAGATGCATATGCAGGTGTGTATGCGTGTTATGTGCATGCCAGGATCTGTTGCTTCTGCAAACACACCAACACACACACACACACGCACCTGTGCCCACCTGGGTATATTTGGGTGAACATGGGCCTGCAGGGTTTGCAAGCAAATGTCTTTAATCACTGAATTGTCTTCCCAGCCCCTCGTTTTATATTTTCTTGATCCAAGAGGGAACTCACTATTTGCATTTCACATTATCTGCAGAACATGAAGATCTGTGTGGTTTTTCTGTTCTGGAGGACCAGTACTGGTCAGAATGATGAAAATGGATGCGAGAAGGACACTCAAATGCAAGTGCAAGCAGCAGTACGTTCACTTGGGACAGTTTCCTGTGTGATGGCCACAGAGGACACATCCACACTTCCCACCACCTCAGCTGCAGGGCTTACAGCAGACACAACACTGAGCTTTGGGGTGATAGCTGCTTTCTACCGAGGGACCATGAGCCTGCAGCCAAAGCTGCCTCGGCACAGCCTGCTTGCCTCTGCTGGGCCACACTTCCTCTTCACCCCTTCCACAGAGCCCAAGGGGCATGGAACCAGTTCTTTCAAGACCAGCTACTCTGAGCCAAGGGAAGGTTGCCTAGTTCAAAGACTTAGTGGGGGCTGGAGAGATGGCTTAGTGGTTAAGGTGCCTGACTGCAAAGCATGATCCACTTTCCAGGTCCCATGTAAGCCACATGCACAAAGGTGAGGCAAGTGCAAGGTCGCACATGCACACACAGGGACACATGTATCTGGAGTTCGAAGACAGTGGCTGGCTGGAGGCTCTGGTGTATCAATCCCCCCCACCCCCAATCGCTCTCTTCCATTAAAAAAGAAAGCCAGGCATGGTAGTGCACACCTTTAATCCCAGTACTCTGGGAGGCAGAGGTAGGATTACTGTGAATTCAGTCACCCTGAGACTACATAGTTAATTCTAGGTCAGCCTGGACCACAGTGAGACCTTACTTAAAAAATTAAAACAAAACAAAACAAAACACACACACACACACACACACACACACAAAACATTCAGTGGGGTCTGGATCTGTAGCTCAATGGTAGAGCGTTTGCCTAGCGTGCTTGCTCAGCTGGGTTCCACCTTGGCTGCATGACTGATTCAGTGAAAACAAAGGCTTGAGGTCTCCTGAGTAGAGACATGCTCTATAGTTACAGTAGACAAAAATCAGGCCGGGCTGTAGATCAATGGTATAGCATACATGTGAAGCCCCACATTCCCCCTCCAGCATGCTTTCCTCTAGAAAGAAAGTCAGAACTGTTCTTTTCTATTCAGGGATAAAGCGCCCACATCTAAAAAATCCTCACCAAGGCCTGGAGAGATGATCTGTGGTTAAGGTGTTTGCCTACAAAAACCTAAGGATCTAACTTTGATTCCCTAGTACTCACATAAAGCATCAGGAGGTGTACGCATCTGAAGTTCGTTTGTAGTGGCTGGAGGCCCTGGGGCACCCATTCACTCTCTGTGTACCTCTTTCTCTGTCTCTCTCTCAAATAAATAAATAAAATATCACCTCACCAGTCATGGTGGCACATGCCTTTAATCCCAGAATTTAGGAGGCAGAGGTAGGACGATCCACTGTGAGTTCAAAGATACCCTGAGAATACAGAGTGAATTCCAAGTCAGCCTGGGCTACAGTGAGACCCTACCTTGAAAAACAAAACAAAACAAATAAACAACAACAAAAAGAAACCATCACCTAATTTACTAAACCAACACATTAAGAAGATGAAAAGGCTAGGAGAAGTTATTGGCAAATATATCTAATGAAGGCCTTGTATTCAGAACACATGAAGAACTTTTGTAACCCAATAAAGATCAACAATCCAATTAAACCTAGGTGAACGGTCTCAGTGGATGATTACTAACCACATGGGATGCTCAGCACTATTAGTCAGTATGGAAATGCAAATGTGCACCAGCCTCAACAGTATCCAATCCACAGCCACTGGCATGGGTTTAGTAAGACAGGGACGGGATCAGTGTTTGTCTAGCATGCCTCACACCCTGAGTTTCATTCCCAAAGCACACGTGCATGCATGCACACACACAGAGTAACAATATTGGTGAGGACATGGAGCAATGGGAACCCCATACATTGCTAGTGGGAATGGAAATGGAACCATTTTGTAAAGTTTTAAAGTTCCTGAAGAAAATTAAACATAGACTACATAACCCAGCACTCCATTCATTGATAGGCATCTACACATGAGAAATGAAAACATATGTCCATAGCAAGATTTGTATGTTAACATTCTTTGCAGCATTATTCCTGATAGCCCTAAACTAGATCCATCAACTGGTGACTGGATAAATAAAGCATGGTACATACACATACTGGAATACAATCAGTCATAAAAAGGAATAAACTGGGCTGGAGAGATGGCTTAGGTGCTTACTTATGAAGCCTAACGACCCACATTCAATTTCCCCACTACCCACGTAAACCAGATGCACAAGGTGGCACATGCATCTGGAGTTTGTGGCTGGAGGCCCTGGAGCACCCAATCTATCTGCTTCTCCCCCCCCCACCCTCTCTCTCTCTCTCAAATAAATAAATAAATAAATAGATTTTTTTAAAGGAACCAATTACTGGTGCATGCTAAAACATGGAGAGCCTCCAAAGCACTATGCTAAGAGAAAGAAGCCAGATACAAAAGAGTATGTGAAAGATTCCATTGATGGATTGATGGGAATTTTCCAGAACAGTCAGGTCTACTATTAAGAAAGAAGATTAATAGTTGTTTGGGCTGGGGTATGGGAATGCAAATTTTTTGTCTGCTTTTGTCCCCCCCGCCCTCCCGTTTTCCTCTAGTCCAAGCTGACTCACTCTGCAGCTCAGGCTGGCCTCAAAATCATAGTGATATCCTTATCTTGAGTGCTGGGATCAAAGGCATGCAGCACCATGCAAATAGTAAATGGCATGATAGATTTAACTGGACTGACAAAAATATTCTCAAACTGATTTATTTATTTAAGTTTTTTTTTGTTTCTTTAGCTCAGGCTGACCTGGAATTCACTATGTAGTCTCAGGGTGACCTCAAACTCACAGTGATTCTCCTACCTCTGCCTCCCGAGATTAAAGGTGTGTGCCACCATGCCTGGCTCTAAAACTGATTTATAACTCATAAAACAACTGTTTTATAGTGAAGACTGAAAAACTTCTTAAATTTGCTTTTTAAATCTCTGGACTTTACACTTGAAATGGGTGAATTATATGATAGGAAAAACCTCAGTAAAATAAACATGCACCTGCCACATATTCCTACAAGTGAATGATGCAAAGATCTGGAAACCATCACACAGGATTAGTGACAAGAAAAGTGCAAAGTGCCAGTGACCTTGGGATGCAAATGAAACAGGAACTGCCTCTGTGCAGCAGTCAAGTTCAAGCAAAGCCAACGGCTGCTGCGGAGGGCTGTTCGTGGGAAGCTTCACAGTGAGGCAGTGAGGACGCCCAGCTCCTCACACCATTTTAAAAGAAAATATTTTAAAAATATTTATTTGAGAGAGAGCAAATGGGCACACCAGGGCTTCTTGCCACTGCAAACTCCAGACACATGTGGAACTTTGTGCATCTGGCTTTGCATGAGTAATAAGGGAACTGAATCCAGGCCATCAGGCTTTTCAAGCAAGTGCTTTTAATTGCTGAGCCATCTCTCCAACTCTGAAAACCTCTTTACTGGCTCAGAGTAGGGAACAGGAGAGTGTGAGTCACTTACTATCCTAGAACCTAAAGATCCACCAAGTCAAAGTCACTCACCCCTATCCTCTGCAATTTGCCACACCTTCAGGTAACATCCTGGAAGCCCACTGGTCACCAGCAACCTGTTCCAGATAGATAGAAAATCCTGTCTAAACAGAAGAAAGCTTACCCTCATCCCAGCAGCTTCCCCCCCTCTAGCCCAAGCAGATACATCTTGCTTTAGGGATAGGCCCACAGCTCATACAGAGCTATGGACTTCTACAGGTCATTATGAACCTAGGGAAGACACCATGGGGAACCTGAACATACAACCCTAACCCAGAAATTTCCATCCTCTATTTACCCAACTGTCTACCTACCATCACTCTCTGAGAAACCCAAGTATATTGTTCTGTACTGCACATAATCCCTGGAGCAACTCACCTGTGGTTCCATTCACCAAAAACAGCTTCAAGGCTAATGGTTTCTTTGTATGTATGTATGTGTGCATGTGTGCACACACACCCACATTTGTCTGTGTGCTTAGGGGTGGGCATGTCCATAGGTTACTCTTAAGCATTTCTAGCCACCCTTTCCCAATGGAAGGTCCAAGTCCCAGAACTGGTCATACCTGGTATTTGGCACGTGCTTTAAATCAAAAACAGATGTGTCTGAAATCCCTCCATGGCACACCTTGAAATCTCTTTCTGGGAATAAGCCCTAAAATACAAAGGAGTGGCCAGTCAGAACCTACTCTTTTTTTTCTTTTTAAAAATATTTTATTTTTATTTATTTGACGGAGAAAGAGGGAGAGAGAGACTGAATGTGCCAGGGCTTCCAGCCACTGCAAACTCCAGATGCTTGCACCCCATTGTGCATCTGGCTAACATGGGTTCTGGGGAATCGAACCTGGGTCCTTTGGCTTTGCACAGACCCTACTCTACAAAGAAACATTTCAGAAGACCTGAAAAAGAGTCAGACTCTGGCCTGCAGGAAGCCATAGAAGTCACTCAGCTGGTGACAGATGCTTCTCTCTGCAGGGTCTTGGCATGCTGCTGTTTGTAAATGCTGTTCACTGACTATGTAAACAACATCTTCTCCTCCCCACCCAGCTCAAAGCCTTCTCCTAGAGCTTCACCAGTCCCTGTCACTATTGCACAAACACATCCAAGCTTTCCTGAGAGTCAAGAGAACTTAACAGCTGCATCGAAGAAATCAAGGATTATCAAACTGTTGGGATGGGACAGGCTCCCCAAAATGGAGTCACTGTGTGGTGACAAAGACATAATGAAGTAGGTTATTCACATTCCTCAAGAAACAGCCCAGCCATTATCCCTTCCTTGCCTAACAATCCCCCAAGTCATGATTTCCTGCTCCCTAATCTTGTAAGGTCACTGTTCTGGTCTCACACCGTAGCTATTTGAAATGGCTAATGTAAAGAACAAAGGAGTTCTTTTCCCTTCCACACCTTCCCCCAAATGAAGAGCCCTATAGAGCCCACTATCTGGAATTCCGAGTTGGCTGTGCTCCGCTCCTGAGAGTCAGTCCTGGCAGCTCATGCTTTTCCCCAAGAAAAGCTTCCATCTTTGTTTCAGAGTGGTTTCCATGGTCTCGGTCATTCCCCAATCTTACATCTGGTGCTCATGACTCAGATAGGCGGCTTCCAGTTGCCCTCTTGGGTGGACAGACCTCCTCTCCCCGACCAGACCACTGAGCTGCCATTTGACCCTCTGAAGACTTTGGACCATGTCTGCCTGGTACAGGCTTTCCCATCCACCACAATTCGACCTTGCTCTTCTGCCCTTCTCCGTCTCTCCCTCCTTGGTAAGTGTCCCTCTTGGGTTGGCCTGCTCTTTGGTTTAATTCCTCCTCGTGGAAGCCATGCCAGCACGCCAGGTTACACCCCTTGACCACTTTTGGGCCCCAACCCCAGGTCTTGGGAAAGACGTACTCTTGAAACCTTGAGTCTCTCACTCTCTGGTCTACTGCACCCTAAGGGATGCCTTTTGGTTAGGTTGCACCACTCAGGACACTTTCCCTCTCTTGAGCTCTCATCTTCCACTGCCAGCCACTTTCGCCACCAGGAGCACAGTTGCCCTCCTTGCCCACTAACAGCCTAAAAAGCTGCAACCTGTACAGCCTCTGCCCACATGGGAGGTGCAGGCCCCCTTCACCCTGACAGGCCAGGGGGTCACACTGGTGCTCTGTGTAAACCCAGCTTAAGCCCTTGTTCCTTTCTCTCACCCTTGTTTTGCTCTTTCCCTGTCTCCTAAGAACTTAAAGCCTCTACGACTCTTGGACAACATCTTATTTTTCCCTGCAACTCTGTCTGGACAATATACGCTAGAATGGGTCCAAATGGCCTGAGAAAAGTACTTTTGATTTCCAAATTCTCACTGATTGAAAAAACTTTAGCCAACATACAGGCAAATGGTCCAAAATACCCAAATTTTCACTCTACATGCACAGCCTTCTCTCTACTGTACCTGCTCTTCTCACCAGGTCCTTATAGCCAAGGTCTCAGGAATGCGCTCTCATGCAACCCCTCCCCCATACTCGTCTTCACCTCTGCTTTTGACTCGGATACCATACAGGGCCTCGCCCCAACAGCTCCTCTGGCTCCTCTAGCTCCATCAGCCTCTCCTGACCACCTGCCTGATAACAAGCTTTGATTTTAGTCTCCAAAGTTATAAATAGAATAAAAATTTAAAATGGGAATGCATAACCTCTGAATAAAAAAAATGAATGAATGAGTGAAGGGGAAATGGTTATATGAAAAGTGCACTTAGAGTGAATGTGTATGTATGAGTATGTATGTGGCACACAGCCCTAAGGCTGCAGAATGATTTCTGTTCTAAGCAGTGCCATTTCACTGTGGGAATGTTCTCCACCAAGCCCACTGTACTAGACAGCATAGCCAATTTTTACTGTTGAGTGTCCCCCAGAAGGAACACTAAAAGTAATGAAGATCATAGGCTAAAACAAAAACCAAACCAAAACAAAAAACAAGATTCTCCTATTCTTTTTAAAATGTTATAAAATGGCAGGATCAGAAAGCTGCCAAAACTCTCGCTGGAATTTAGGAATAAAAGACATGGCTCTTTCTTAGCTTCCCTGCAGAGCCAGTGGGAATCTCAAGATCCTGGCTCTAGCATGATGATGAATAATACCAAGTTGCTGTGAATAGATGGGGTCTGTTTTACACTTACTTTGTCTTTCTATGCTTCTATGAAACTACTAACAAACAACAGTCTCAATATTTATGCTTAAATTTAGAAGTACCCAATACTGAGTTTGTAAAAAAAATTCTAAAATTTCTAATAATGTTCAAATCTGCTTTCATATTTTTTTAAAGATTTTACTTATACAAAAGAGAAAGAGAGAGAGAGAGAGGGAGGGAATGAGAATGGGCATGCCAGGGCCTCCAGCCACTGCAAACAAACTCCAGATGCGTGTACCACCTTGTGCATCTGGCTAACATGGGTCATGGGGAATTGAACCTGGAATTTATTTGCAGTGGCTAGAGGCCCTGGTACACCTGTTCTCTCTCTCTCTCTCTCTTTCTCTCTTAAATAAAAAAGCAAAAAATGATCAAACATAAGAATTCAGGGCATAGTAGAAGGAGAAGAATTTCACTCCAAAGGCATAGTTGGAATCTTCAACAAAATCACAGAAGAAAACTTCCCCCAAATTGTGAAAGAGGTGCCAGTGCAGATACAGGAAGCCTTTAGAACACCAGCCAGACAAAACCTGGAAAGAACTTCTCCTCGCCATATTATAATCAAACTACCGGGCTGGAGAGATGGCTTTGTGGTTAAGCACTTGCCTGTGAAGCCTAAGGACCCCGGTTCGAGGCTCGGTTCCCCAGGTCCCACGTTTTAGCCAGATGCACAAGGGGGCGCACGCGTCTGGAGTTCGTTTGCAGTGGCTGGAAGCCCTGGCGCACCCATTCTCTCTCTCTCTGTCTGTCTTTCTCCCTGTGTCTGTTGCTCTCAAATAAATAAATAAATAAATAAATGAATAATCAAACTACCAAACACACAAACTAAAGAAAAACAAAACCTTAAATGGTTATATTAAAAGTCTTATGGTAAGAACAATAAAAGTTTCTGTTGGTAGTTATGAGTAGTTATAAGATGAATTGACTTAAGAAGATAAACTGGAGAGGAACCTTCAAATGTTTGATGTTAAGTGTTTGATGAAACAGATTATTACAGAGTGGTTACATGGATTGTAAGGTAAAAGTATGTAGATGAAGATATGAGTAAGCCTAAACAGAAGGCTAAAGACAAAATACTTAATCAGATTACAGACGTCTTGATATATAAAGTGACTATCAGCCTACGGCTTACATCAGACTAACAAAGGATGGCCCTGGCTGGTAGCAAGTTGCTATGGTATTCAGGTTGTAAACTTAACTTTAATTTACTGATGTTAATCTGGTCATAATAATGGTCATGAAAGACTGAATTTAGAGTACCCAAGCAAGTTAACTAAGTTCCTCTGTTTGTCAACCTTTTACTTAAATCTTAAGGTTAAAATTGACTCATTAATATTTAATTTAAGGCTATTCTATTTACAACCCTGCCTCAAAAAAAAAAAAAAAAAAATCTCACAGAGGAACTATTTCCTCGTTTTTTTTTCCTCCTATTTTATAAGGTAAATTGACCACATTTGAAATATTAAACAGTATTTACCTGTCTCATACTTGGAAACTATTTACTTCATGGTGAACATTAAAAGAAAACTCTAAACCAAGTAATGTTGTTAGTTAAGATGTAATTCCTCAATTCCTCTAACAATCAGTCTTAATACTTTAATTTTAACTTACATCATTACTGAACAAGTTTACCAAAATATCACAGGCAGAATTACAGAGTTGGTTAAAGTTCGAATAGTTATAGATTGTATCATAAAATTTTGTGTATGTTTGAAATTCAACATAGTTCTATAAAATTGATTTGGAAGAGATTTAAAATATTTCTTTTTGGCTCAGCAGTTAAAGGTGCTTATTTGCAAAGCCAGATGCAGACAGTGGAGCATATACTTGGAAATATATAACAGTAGCAAGTGGCCCTGACATGCCCATTCCCTCTCTTTTCCATGAGACGCCTCATTTTTTCATTAGATCATGGCCATTTAATCCAGTGCCTCTATTCTTTGGGTAACTTTAAAAATTATAATTTTTTTTTTTTTCGAGGTAGGGTCTCACTCTAACCCAGGCTGACCTGGAATTCACTATGTAGTCTCAGGGTGGCCTCGAACTCACGGTGATCCTCCTACCTCTGCCTCCCGAGTGCTGGGATTAAAGGCATGCGCCACCACGCCCGGGTCAAAAATTATAAAATTTTTGATGTCTTCATGTTACTACATAATATGGATTTTTTGTTTATTTTAAATTCTGTCACAAGATCTTTTGTTCATAGTTTACTCTCTGTAGCCTCAATTGCCTTAAATATGTAAACTCTACTTTTTGTCAGTATCAGACTTTTCCAGATATCAGAATATTGTAATTTGGTTTATACAAAATCCATGATGTTTGGCTATCAATAAGCATGCAACACTATGCTTGGCTAAAACTCTGTAGTTTAAAAATGGTTCCTGTCTTGTTCATGCTAGTTTTGCTGGATGATTATCAACTAGGTTATAATCTAAGTCCTACAAAAAGTGACTTATGAGCTGGAGGGATGGCTCAGGTGTTTGCCTGTAAAGCCAAAGGACCCAGGTTTGATTCCCCAGGACTCACATCAGCCAGATGCACAACAGGGTACACATGTCTGGAGTTCGTTTGCAGTGGCTGGAGATCCTGGTGTGCCCATTCTCTCTCTCTCACTCTCTCCCTCCCTTCCTCTCTCTTTCTCTGTCAAATAAATAAATAAGATAAAATATATTTTTTAAAGTGACTATTGTGATTTTATTCTTAAGAAAACTGAAAAAGCTCCCCATGTCTTAGGAAAATCCACTGCACACAATGTGAATATAGTTTGTTAAGCTTATGTTACAGTCATAAATATTTCTTTAGTTAAACTTTAAAATTGTTCAATGGTAAAAGGTACTTATTTAAGAAATTACTTTGTGTCTGTCATATTATCTCTAATATAACTCAACAGTGACCAAGTTTTATTTTATTCTTGAGCTATGTGTAATCAGTGTGTGTCAGTCACGGTTTCCTTAATTAACTGTCTCATTTCTGGTATCTTACGTTCATTGCTTATAGAAATACTAATAATTAAGACATGTTTCCTGCCCTACAAAAATAATCTTAAATTGTTGTTCTGCTTCCAGTTTGGGGGGTAACTGATACTTGCATTGGTATACACACTAACCAAAGTTGTTTTCAAACACATGCTAAGTTTTTATGCTGTTTTGTCTTTTCTTGGCATACAATTTCTAGATTAAATCAATTGCCTTAGAGTTAGTGATAAAATATTGCTTTCAGGGCCACTAAAATGTTCTGCCTATACTTATAAATGACAGATACATAAAAGATAGAATGTGTATGCTTTCTGTGTTCCAAATATAGCTTACATTGTCACCTGACAAGTAAACTTAAATATTAACCAAAATGATTTTAGGGCTGGAAGGATGGCTTAGCAGTTAAGATATTTTCCTGCAAAGCCAAAGGACCCAGGTTCAATTCCCCAGGACCCATGTTAGCCAGATGCACAAGGGGGCGCATGTGTCTGGAGTTTGTTTGCAGTGACTGGAGGCCCTGGCACGCCCATTCTCTCTCCCTCTCTCTTTCTCTGTCAAATAAATAAATAAATAAGTAAAAATAAAATCTTTTTTAAAAAGATTTTAAACTATTGTGTCATATATTATGTCAGATATGTTCTGTATCTTTTTAACTAATCTGTTCTGCTAATCAGATATGTACAGTCTCCCTGAGTGAGTAATAACCATATGTAGAAGCCAAAATCAACTGGAAAAACTGGAGTTAAAAGGATAACCAATATTTTGTTTCCTGCTCCTGGGTCAGAAGGCCACGGGAGATGATGGGACACTTGAACATCTAGCCTCTGATAAGTTACCTGTCTTCTTGATCAGAGAGGATGTGGAAATCCAGAGATAAATTCCAAGTCAGTGTATTTGCAACAGGAGAGTCACACTGGAGGAAAATCACTCCTCCAGGCTTCCCAAAAGAGGAAGGGCCACTTGGGCAGCATGGCCTTGACTTATCCTAGCAGATGACAATGCTCAGAGTCATAGAATTCACAGGTCCCTAAAAGTCTCTCCTACAGCACCATTACTGACCTCCAAAATGTGAAGTTAATTCTGGCAACCTACATGGTCTTAATCACCCAGTAAGAAAAAATATAACTACAATATAAACAATGAGTCTGACTAATAGGCTCCTCTGTCTGATGCTGACTTACAATACTAAACTTGAACATTAAGTTATGCCTTCTGCCTCTGCCTGTCCCTGATTAACTTCACCTACCCTTACCCCAGCTCCTCCCACCTGCCTTAGCCAGAATCAGAGCTATTCCTCAGGCCCCCTCCTTCCTTAGCTTTACCCTATCTCATCCAGGGATAACTACCCTGTCAACCCAATGGGCACTCTCAAACTTAAACTCTCTTGTGTTCCTACTCTTCCCCTGATCCCAAAATGCCCCTCTGCCTCCTCTCTTGCCCCAAGGCCTCTATCTCTTACCTCTGAATGCTCATCCTCCCTTTATGCCTGGTGTTTTTTTGTTTTTTGGAGGTAGGGTTTCACTCTAGTCCAGGCTGACCTGGAATTCACTATGGAGTCTCAGGGTGGCCTCCAACTCATGGCAATCCTCCTACCTCTGCCTCCCGAGTGCTGGGATTAAAGGCCTGCGCCACCACGCCCAGCTGCATGGTGCTTTGATGTCATAGCTGTTGACAAGAATAACAAGTTCCTTTATTCTCCCTTCTTTCTTCTCACGGGGTGCACAGAGCCCATCTCCCTCACCTTCTCTATAACAGGTATCTGCCAGCAACTGCCCTGATGCCAGCTCAATACAGGGGTGGTATGAGAGAAGTCTCTGCTTTGCTCAGGACCAAGTCATAACAACACACTACACTGACACTATTGATCTCACCACTCTGTCACCTCTAGCCACCATGAAACTGCCTCATCACCTGTCCTGAAGGGAGACCCATTGACTGCATTACCCAGCCTCTCCCATAAAAATTCATGGTCTTGAGCTGGGCGTGGTGGCACACGCCTTTAATCCCAGCACTCGGGAGGCAGAGGTAGGAGGATAGCCATGAGTTCAAGGCCACCCTGAGACTACAGAGTTAATTCCAGGTCAGCCTGGACCAGAGTGAGACCCTACCTCAGGAAAAAAAAAAAAAAAATTCATGGTCCTTAAGGTCAGCATGAAGAAATTAACCTTCATCTCTTATCATTAACAAAAGGCTGGAACGTTAGGTTTGGGGGCTCCCAAAATGGAGTCATCATGTGGTGACAAGCACATAAGGAAGTAGGTTATCCACATGCCTCAAGAAACTGCCCAGCCATTATCCCTTCCTTGCTTAACAATGCCTCCTCCCTCATGATTTCTTGCCCTCTTATCCTGTAAGGTCACTGCTCTGGTCTCACACCCTAGCTATTTGAAATGGCTAATGTAAAGGACACAGGAGTTCTTTGTCCCTTCCTCACGTGGTATGTGAATGTGCTACTACTGAGCTAAATCTATTTCTGATAAAGTGAGATTGACCTTTTCCTGTAGTGGCCCTCTTGTGAACTATGTGACATTCCTCACAGCATCAACCTTGTGTCTCCCTCTATTAAGAACAGGCCCAAGGCTGGAGAGATGGCTTAGTGGTTAAGGCCCTTGCCTATGAAGCCAAAGGACTCAGGTTTGATTGCCCCAGGACCCATATAAGCCAGATGCACAAGGTGGTGCACGTGTCTAGAGTTCTTTTGCAGTGGTTAGAGGCCCTGGCATGCCCATTCTGTCCTCTCTCTCAAAATAAATAAATAAAATATTTTTTAAAACAACAGGCCCAGTGTCTGTCTTTCTTTTTCTGGTATCCAGGACAATACCTGGTAGGTAAGAGGAACTCTATGCATGCTTAGAAGCAAAAGCTGACACAAACAGTGGCATTTACATTTTGAGTTACCTGATTTTCCTTTATGGAAAGTCTGAGAGGCAGTATCAGATGAAGTATCTCGTTTTTTGTCAGGAGTTCGTAGCCAGCAACAAAGACTCCTGGAACAAAGAAGTAGCTGTGACAAATGATTACAAGAGTGTGGACCAAGGCTGGATCTATAAACTCCTGCGGAATCCCCCCAGACAAGGATACATTCCTTCCCCATAGCGTGTGGCCTTGGATCCAGGAATGGCAGGTCTTCATAAGTGGAATAAAATGGCAGACGAGGCCCAGAGGGACGGCTTAGCGGTTAAGGCACTTGCTTGCAAAGCCCAAGGACCCAGATTTGATTCCCCAGAACCCATGTAAAACAGATGGTGCATGTGTCTGGAGTTCATTTGCAGTAGCTGGAGGCCCTATTGTGCCCATTCTCTCTCTCTCTCACAAATAAATAATAAGCTGAGATGGTGGCGCAAGCCTTTAATCCCAGCACACAGGAGGCAGAGGTAGGAGGATCACAGTGAGTTTGGGGCCACCCTGAGACTACATAGTGAATTCCAAGGTCAGCCTGAGAGTGAGCACCTACCTCGAAAAACAAATAAATAAAATAAAATAAATTTTTAAAAAGGCTGAGGAGGCACCAGATTGCAACAAGTGACAAGAGGCCCTCAGGCTTCCAGAAGCAGTGGGCTGCATCTTGCTAGTGTGAGACTCCTGAAACCCAGCCTGAGGAGTGGGAGTCCATTTCCTTTATGGGCAGAAAAGCCTATTACCTTTGTCACCCATCCACTCAAGGACTCGGGTGGCTCCTGAGAGGTCAAATGCATGGAAATCCTGGTACCTGCAGGGTGGGGGACACAAAACCACACGGCGTATGGTAGGTCCTTTAGAGAGAACCCGGGGATGGCGGCAGGGGTCAGGGGTCAGGGGACCGAGTCTGGTCACTCATACCATGGCCACCCTTCACCAGCGCGCTCTCGTCGCTCAGCCTGAGCACGCGGGGCCGAGCATTTCCCGGAGGGAGAGGCCCCCGCCCGCCAAGCCCCCGCCCGCGCCCTCCACGCTCCACTGCCCCCCAGGCCGGCACCCGGCCCGACCCCCCACTCTCCAGCCCCAAGGATTTACAAGCGCAAGGACTCCACCAGCCAGTCCTCCGCCGACTGCATGGTAACGGTCGCTTCCGGGACGAGGCTTTCTGGGCAGGCGCGTCCGCTGGCGAGGAGTGGGCGTGGCCTGCCGCTGGGAGGCGGAGCCTAGCGGATTCCCAGGGCTCTCAGCGCCGGGCAAAGGGCTTGGGCTGTAACTCACATACTCCGAGGGGCGGGGCGGACTTAAAAATAAATGAAAAAAGCGAGGTGAAATTAGAGAGCCCCAGATGTCAGCTCCAAGCAGGGCTGGAGGGACTAAATACACCGTTTTAGGACCAGGACCACAAAAGGCGGTCAGTGCCCCAAAAGCCAGATATAATACAGGCAAATGATGAGTAAGAGTTTGCATGTATGTACGCACATACAAGTTTGAGAACTTAAAAAAAAAATTATTTATTTCCAAGCAGAGAGAGAGAGAATGGGCAGGACAAGGTCTTAGGCCACTGCAAATGTACTCCGGATGCATTCGCCCCTTTGTGCATCTGGCGTTATTTGGGTACTGGGGAACCTGGGTCGTTGTGCCTTGCAGGTAAGGGCCTTAACCCCCTGAGTCATCTCCAGCCCTTGAGGACTTTTGTATGAAAGAAATATTATTGGGCTCAGGATGTAGCTTTCAGCTTATAGAGAGCTTTGCCTAGCATGCCAAAGCCCTGAGGTGGATCTCCAGCACTGCATAAAACCAGGCATGGTGGCACACACTTGTAATCCCAGCAGTTGTGAAATACTTGAAATAGGATCATAACTTGGAGGTCACCCCTGGCTTACATAGCAAGTTTGAAGCCAGCCTGATTTACATGAGATCTTGTCTTAAAAAAAAAAGTTCAGGGCTGGAGAATTGGCTTTGTTGTTAAGGTGGTTGCCTGGGAAGCCTAAAGATTCAGGTTCAATTCTCCAGGTCCCACATAAGCCAGATGTACATGATGGTGCATACATCTGTAGTTCATTTGCAGTGGCTAGAAGACCTGGTGTGCCCATTCGTCCCCACTTCTCTCTCTGCCTCTTTCCCTCCTTCTCTTTCAAATAAATAAATAAAAATATTAAAAAGTTCATCTGATAAATATTTATTTTGAGAGAGGGTGAGAAACAGTAAGTATGGGTATGCCAGGGCCACCTTCACTGTAAACAAACTACAGATGCATGTGCCACTTTGTGCATCTGGCTTTGGGTGGGTACTGGGGACTCAAACCCAGACCATCAGCCTTTGTAAGCAAACATCTTTTTTGTTGTTGTTGTTGTTTTTCAAGGTAGGGTCTTGCTTTAGCCCAGGCTGATCTGGAATTCACTCTGTAGTCTCAGGATGACCTTAAACTCATCGTGATCCTTTTACCTCTGCCTCCTGAGTGCTGGGATTAAAGGTGTGGGCCACCACAACTGGTTTAACAAGCACCTTTAATGCTGATCCATCTCTTCAGCTCAAAATAGTTTATCTGATATTCCAACTAACTTGGTGTCCTTTATTTTCATTTGTTAACTCTGACAACTCCCAAGGAAGTCCCTAAGTCCAGGGAAGACAGCAAGCATACAGCTGGGGGCTGGAGGGATGGCTTAGCAATTAAGGTGCTTACCTGCAAAGTCAAAGGACACAGGTTCGATTTTCCGGGACCCACATAAGCCAGATGCACAAGGTGATGCATACATCTGGAGTTCATTGCAGTGGCTGGAGTCCCTAGCATGCCCATTCTCTGTCTCTCTCAAAGTAAATAAATGAAATATATAGAGAGAGGTTTGGAGAGGTGGCTTAGCAGTTAAGCGCTTGCTTGTGGAGCCTAAGGACCTGGATTTGAGGCTCAATTCCTCAGGACCCACATTAGCCAGATGCACAAGGGGGCACACGTATCTGGAGTTCGTTTGTAGTGGCTGGAGGCCCTGGCACGCCTATTCTCTCTCTCTCTCTATCTGCCTCTTTCTCTGTCTGTCGTTCTCAAATAAAATAAAAATGAACAACAAAATTTTTTTTTTAAAAGAAGAGCACAGCCGGGCTGGATTCTAGTGTGGTTGTCCCCTGTATGTCTGTATGTCAGGTACTTCTCTAAAGCTTGGAAAGGGGTGGAAGGAGACAGGGAGAGTAGTGCAGCGCAGTGTCCTATCAGCATAGAGTCCTAGGCAGACAGTTACCAGGGAAGAATAGAGGTGATAACTTGCTAGTGCCAGTAGATGGCAGAGGAGAGAGCAGAAACCATGGGCTCGCACACCAGGCATAGAGCCCTCAAAGGTACCTGTGTGGAGAGTCCAAAGTAACTGCCTGTGTCATGGCAGAGAGTGTTCTGGGCTTTTTGGACCCCATCTCATCTCACTGCACTCCCCACCCTGCAGAGCCATTCCCCCCCCCTTCCTTCAACTGTGGCTGGAAGGGAAAGACCAGGCATTCTATGTACAGAGCATGATTTTAATTCATAACTTCATCAGGGAAGCAATAAATACAGCAGAAATTTGTGCCTGCATCTGCACTGTTTCCGGTGACCTATCCAGAAATCACAGTAATGGAGTAACATGTTTGAGTTCAAGATTTACATCCAAACGGGGTCATTATGAGGGTTCCATTCAGCAGCGTCCGTGGCTGGGCACAATCTAAGCCGAGTTGTCGTTGCTTTTGCCCCATTATTGGCATCACTTCTGCAGTGTTTGCTCCAGCAGCCTCCTGTACTGAAGGAAAACAGAATAGAATTGACAGGGGAGGGAACAAACAACAGGGGACTTGCTGCCATTCCCCCAAGGGCTGGGTGAGCAGACGCAGGCTCTCAGCTGAGTCTGGCCCTGTACCTCTTTTGTCCCTGAAAGGCCAGGGAGGAGTCAGGAGCAGTGGTTTTTCTCAGAACACAGCCCCAGTTTCACAAGGTAAGTCATGACAAAGGCGGTCACAGAAGTCAAGTCCAAGTGCAATGCCAGACCCTAGGCAATGGTCAGTGCCACTCTGCCCAGACTCACTCTGATGCCCTCTCTCTCTCTCTCTGCTATAGCAGCACTGCTTCCTCTCAGATTTTCTGGCTGGTGTTCATATTTAAGGTCTTCAAAATAATAGTCCTAGAGGCAACTCTATTTCTCTTTAGACTCAGCTAGCCCAAACTTCCTGCCCTTGCATCTATGGTCCCCAAGGGGTAGGGGTTATGTGCATTAGAAAGTTAGGGATGCTGGCTGGGTCTGGAGGTGGATCTTCTCCAGGAATGTTTCTCCCTTTCAATATGTACACACTGTCTAGCACAGTGAGGGCTACAAAGTTGAGCCAGGAGTAGATTCTACCAGGGACCCCACAGACTGGTGGTAAGAACTCCAAAGACTTTCTGTGTGCCCAGCACCATACACAGCACGTGACATAAGTGGTTTCATTTAATGGGAGATGGGCCTTTGATGTTTCCACTTGATCAATGAGGAACATGAGGCTTATTTCAGTGGCCTTATTTCAGTCACCCAGCTACTAAGAGGCTACCCTATGACTGAAGCATGTATTCTATCACATCACACTGCTCACTGCGACACAGCAATAAGCAGCGGGGAGGTTGGTGAGCAGTGGGACAGCACCAGGGGCAGAGGGCATGGAGGGACTGCCACCCAGTCAGGCAGGACACTAAGACGGGCTTGGCTCCTGCGTCAGGACCTTGAACTCCACAGATTGGCGCTTTACAACCAAGAGCTATTTGAGCCCACCTCACACCTGGGGATACCAGCTGATGTCTGGAGGGATTTTTGTTTGGTTTTATGTTTTTCAAGGCAGATATCACTCTAGCCTAGGTTGACCAGGAACTCACTCTGTAGTCCCAGGTTGGCCTTGACTTTACAGTGATCCTCCTATCTCAGCCACCTGAGTGCTAGGACTAAGAGGTGGGTGCCACCACACTTGACTGGTTTTTGTTTTTATTTATTTATTTATTTATTTATTTTTTGGTTTTCTAAGGTAGGGTCTCACTCTAGCTCAGGCTGACCTTGAATTCACTATGTATTCTCAGGGCGGCCTCGAACTCTCGGGGATCCTCCTACCTCTGCCTCCCGAGTGCTGGGATTAAAGGCGTGCGCCACCACGCCCAGCTGTTTTTATTTTATTTTATTTTTTTTTTGAGGTAAGGTCTCACTCTAGCCCAGCCTGACCTGGAATTCACTATGTAGTCTCAGGGTGGCCTCGACCTCACGGCGATCCTCCAAACTTTGCCTCCAGAGTGCTGGGATTAAAGGTGTGTGTCACCACGCCTGGCTTGGTTTTTGTTTTTAAAGACAGTCTTGCTCAGGCTGGCCTCAAACTTGTAGACTCAAGCCACCCTCTTGCCTCAGCCTCTCAAGTATCTGGGATTGCAGGCTTGTGCCTCATGACTGGCCTGGAGGCAATTTTGGTTATGACAACTTGGTAAGGGAAGGGAGGGTGATGCTGGCACCTCGTGGGTATAGACCAGAACGTCAATAAACATCAGACAGTACTCAGAAAGCTCCATGACAGAATTCCTCTGCCTAGAGCATGAACTGCACTGCTGGTGATAAAGCCTGCCACTGGTGAGTGGGAGAAGGGGGTGGGGAGTGCTGGTCACGATGAGCAAGCCCAGTTCTGTTTCCACTCTCTGAGTCTCAGGGTCCCAGCTCGGGTCATAAGGACACAGCCTGGTGGGCTTGACTAATGCAGTGAAGGACTGCTGGGGTGGGCCAGGCTGTGTGGGCTGGGGGAAAGGGTCCAGCTGCAAGGGGCTAAATCCTAGTCTGTGACTTCAGACAGGATGGCTGATGGGGAGTTTCTTTCCCATGGGTCTGCCAGGTCCTCTTTTGTTGGGATGTTCCTCCTTTCAACCATAGGGTAAGCCTAGAACCCTGGTTTTCTGGGATCCACATCCATTATGCCCAGCTGGGCAGTCCCACCCTGAACCAATGCTGGCTGGTAACTGCCTGCTCCATGCTGGAGTGAGGGTAGAACATCTGAGCTCTCATGTATGGGGTCAGGGGCCTGGCTCACCTGGGTATGGGGTGCCGGGGTACCAAGACTCATGCCTAGAGCTTTCTTTAGTAGCAGGATCCTGAGGAGATCATGACTCAGCTGCAGTCTCTGGTCCCGCTCGGAAGTGGGGGGCCCTGTCCCCACCAGGGACAGGCTGGGGGGTTCCAGACTCTTCTTGCCCATGAAGTGACCTAGAAAGGAGGTGTCACGATTCACAGAAGTCAGGGAGTGAGGAGGATCCTACTCTGATAGGCAAGTTTCTGTCTCCCACCTCGCTGAAGGAAGATAAAGAAACCTCACAAAGGAGCCACGTAGACGTCTAGGTGGAGGCAAAGCCGACTACCCCAGCTTTGCCTGATCAGACAGGGTAGGGTGGGCAGCACAGCCGAAAGAAGGGTACCCAGTCTGGAACCAGGGAGAAGCTCTGCTGCCTGGTGGATGCTGGTGGAAGCAAGTGAGGAATGTCAAGGTGTGCAGGCAGAGAAGACGCATGCTGGCGAGAAGATGTTACCCTCTGGGCACCAACCGGCTCTCTAGGATGCAGGTCCAGCTTGTCTTAAACTTGGTGAGTTTTTCTTAGCCACGCCAGCCACTCACTGCTGGGGTCTCAAGATGCCCGTCTGATAAATCAGATGAGCCCAAGGGTCTTCCACGTGCTCAGGGAGGGTTAAGAAACTCGGCCCCACCCCAGCAGGGTGAGGGGGCGCTTGCTGAGGTCCCCTAAGACTTACCTGTGGCCCAGAGGTTACCCCGCGGGTGCACGCGGATCTTGCTGGCACGGCTGCGGGGTTCCGGGAGATCCCAGCTGAATGGGGCCACGCCGGCAGTGAACAGGGCGAAGAGCAGGAGGCTGCGGAGCAGCCGGGGGCCCCCCGCCCGGCGGGTCATAGCGGTGCTCGGCAGGCTCTGCTCGGGCGCCCGCCCTCCTTCCTTTTAAACCCGCGCCCGGGGGCGGAGCCTGCGGGGAGGAGGCCCGCTCGCCCCGCCCCTCGCCCCCAGCCTCTCGGGGAACCCCGCACACCTGCAAAGGTCAGCGCTGCGCCGCTTCGCCTGCGGGGCTCGGGCTGGCCCAAGCCACTGGTAGGACCCCCATCCCAAAGACGGTTCCCCTAACTCTTCTTCGCCACTGCCACCACCTTTTGGCCAAGTCGTTACTTCAGCCCTCTCCCTGAAGCTAAAAGCTCAAGCAAGAACTACCCCCCGCCCCATAAAGAAATAAGTTAATTAATTAAAGGCACTTGCTTGTCAAGCCTGCCGGCTGGTAGGCCAAATTCAATTTCCCAGCCAGCACCCAGGCAAAGCCAGGTGCACGAAGTGGCGCATGCATCTGGAGTTCGTTTGCTGTGGCGAGATGCCATAGCGCACCCATACTCTCTACTCTCCCTTCTCTCAAAACTAACCAACTAACCAACCAACCAACTAGAAGCCTTCACCCTGCTGGGCAACCCAGGCATTTTACAGCGTCTCTTACAGTAGGAGCCCCGACCTCCCTCCTGGGGCATGATCCCCTTGCTCTTACTGCTCTGCGCTCCAATGAAAGGACAAACTGGGCAATCTGAAAATATTCTGTGCTCGCCACAGGAAGGTATAATGATGGAGACCGACGGAGGGTGGGAGCCAGGGGCCATCCTCCGAGTAGTGGCACCTGGCTAATGAGCAGGGCAGGAGGCAGTGGATCCTGGAGTGAAAGAGTGCTGGACCAGGGGTTGCTTTCAATTGTAAAAAGGAGATAACGTTGTGTGCATTGAATAATTTTACATTTTTACTGTTAATTTTGTTACAGGACTAGCACCCTGCCCTCCTGCTAAAGAATAGATGATTTATCTTTGAAAAAACATTTGGATAAATGGCATCATTTTAAGGGCAAGGGCAGAATGGATATGGTGGCACATGCCTTTAATCCCAGCACTCAAGAGGCTGAGGTAGGAGAATCACTGTGAGTTCAATGTCAGCCTGGGATACAGCGTGGTTCTACATCAGTCAGGGCTAGAGAGAATCCTTCCCCCTTTTGTTTTTTATTTTTTTGGTTTTTCGAGGTAGGGTCCCACTCTAGTCCAGGCTGACTCTGGAATTCACTCTGGAGTCTGGAGTCTGGCAGTCCTCCTACCTCTGCCTCCCAAGGTGTGTGTGTGGGGCTCCCCTTTTAACATTATTTATTTATTTTTATTTTTTATTTTTTAGTTTTTTTGAGGTAGGGTCCCACTCTAGCTCAGGCTGACCTGGAATTCACTCTGGAGTCTCAAGGTGGCCTTGAACTCACGGCAATACTCCTACCTCTGCCTCCCAAGTGCTGGGATTAAAGGCGTGTGCCACCACTCCCGGCTTACATTATTATTATTGTTTATTTTTATTTATTTATTTGAAAGTGATGGAGAAAGAGGCAGACAGAGAGAGAAAGAGAATGGGCGTGCCAGGGCCTCCAGACGTGTGCGCCCCCTTGTGCATCAGGCTAACGTGTGACCTGGGGAAATGAGCTTCCAACCGGGGTCCTTAGGCTTCACAGGCAAGCGCTTAACCACTAGGCCATCTCTCCAGCCCTATCCTTATTTTTTTAAATGCACTTTTAAACCCAGCATGGTGGCTCACGCCTTTAATCTCAGCAGTTGGGAGGCAGAGGGAGAAGGATCACTGTGAGTTTGAGGCCATCCTGAGACTCCAGAGTGAATTCCAGGTCAGCCTGGGCTAGAGTGAGACCCTACCTTGAAAAACCAAAAACATAAAATAAAAGCTCTTGCTTGCAAAGCCTGAGGGCCAGGGTTCATTTCCCCAGTAGTCACATAAGGCCAGACACACTGTGGCGTATGCATCTGGAGTTCATTTGCAGTGGCAAGAGGCCCTGGCACATCCATACTATGTGTGTTTGTCTCAAATAAATAAATCTTGGCTGGGTGTGGTAGGTCACAACTTTAATCCCAGCACTCAGGGGGCAGATGTAGGAGGATCATTGAGTTCAAGGCCAATGTGGAGCTACAGAGTTTTTCAGATCAGCTTGGGCTAGAGTGAGACCCTACCTCAAAAAGCAAGCAACCAAAAATAAATCTTTAAAAATATTGCTTTGGACTGGAGAGATGGCTTAGTGGTTAAGGCACTTACCTACAAAGCCTATGGATCCATGTTTGACTCTTCGTATCCCAAATTAACCAGACACATAAAGGTGAGGCAAGCGCAAGGTTGCACATGCCCACTAGGTGGTGGAAACATCTGGCGTTTGTTTGCAGTGGCTGAGGTCCTGGTGTGCCGATTCTGTCTCTGCCCCCTCTCTCTAAAATAAAGTCATGGGCTGGAGAGATGGCTTAGCGGTTAAGCGCTTGCCTGTGAAGTCTAAGGACCCCAGTTCGAGGCTCGGTTCCCCAGGTCCCACGTTAGCCAGATGCACAAGGGGGCGCACGCGTCTGGAGTTCGTTTGCAGTGGCTGGAAGCCCTGGCGCGCCCAATCTCTCTCTCTCCCTCTGTCTGTCTTTCTCTCTATGTCTGTCGCTCTCAAAAAAAAAAAAAATTTTAAATAAAGTCATAAAAAATATTTTAAAAAAGAGTGGGGGAAGGGCTGGAGAGATGGCTTAGCAGTTAAGAGCTTGCCTGGGAAGCCTAAGGACCCAGGTTCAATTCCCCAGAACCCACATAAGCCAGATGCACAAGATGGCACATTCATCTGGAGTTTATTTGCAGTGCCTAGAGACTCTGTGGCACCCATTCTCTCTCTTTCCCTCATAAATAAATAAATAAAATGTTAAAAAAAATAGAGCAGGGGCAGACACTGCTCCATAATGTCCCTTTGTTTTGCTTATCTGGTTACTGCAAATCAACACTGAATCACTGTATGTGTGTGTGGGAGGGGGAGCAGTGCACAGGAGATTGAGTTCCCCTTCTCATTGGAAACTAGGCCAGAGTGACTAGTTGGCATTGGAGTGACCAACCTCTGGATCCCTCCCAAAAACTGGACAGTGTGGCTGAAACAGAACCTACTTGTCTAACTCAATAATGAGACCTGCTGTTGTGTGGAGTGGGGGTGGGGAAGGGTGTACAGGCAATTCTCCTGCCTCAGCCTCCTAAGTGCTGGGATTACAAATGTACAGGTGTGGGCCACCATGCTTGCCTCACATCATTACTTGTGCACGTAACTAGGTAAGCAAGGCCTGCCAACACCGGACTATCGTAGAAGGGAAGCTTTCTGACAGGCATGTTGTTGTGGTGAAATTTTGGAGCATGGCACACAGGACAGGGACAGTCCATTTCTGGCCCTGGCTTTTCTCCCCAATCTCCTTCCTTCTCACCCCTCACCCTGACATTTACACCTCTCTGTTTTCTTGTCACAGCTTAGCCATGGTATTCAGATATAGCTCTTATCACCTTCCCTTAATAATCATTCCCTCTGCGACCTCCTCTCTCTCCCATCACACAGCCTCTGATCCATGGATGTAGAAATGCAAGGATCTGGTATTTAGTGAGGTCTGCCTCATTTAAATGCTTGGAGGGACTTATTTGATAAGTTTCTCTCCTTCTATTGGACCCAGCCTCAGAAAGCTTGAGTCACTTGTCCAGACATTTCAAAGGAGTCAGGCTTCCAAAGTGTTGTGCCTTCTCATGCCTGCAGTGCTGAGAGCAGATGCAACCATGTCCACTCCTCCTATTTTATTTTGGGGGGGGAGGTTCGAAGTTGGGCTTCATTATAGCCCAGGCTGACCTGGCGTTCACTCTGTAGTCCCAGCCTGACCTCAAACTCAGGTGATCTTCCTCCTTCTGCCTCCTGATTGCTGGAATTAAAGGTGTGTGCCACCACACCCAACTTTACCATCCTATTTCTACACCACGTTGAGGGTCAAGTTCTCAGGGTGGACTAGGCACTACATATCATTTATGTAACTCAAGTAAATCCACTCAACTATAAAGATTGTGTGTGCATGAGAGAGACTTAAATTTCTGTTGTCAACTTGGCCAGATCAGGAATCAAGATGTCCCTTGGGCAGGTCGGTGAGGACACTTCTAGGAAGGGACTAACTGAGGAAGACCTTGCCCCAGAGTGGACAGCCCTTCCCGTGTCAGCCTATCTAGAATACAGAGAGGTTCCAGGAAAACAAAACAAGACTGCCTTTTTGGCTGGCAGGCTGCCAAAACATCTACCTTGTTATGGCCACCCTTCACAGACACTGGAACCCAGCCTTCTAACATGGATTGAATATCAGTGGCTCTCCAGGAATCCTCCAGGCCTTTAACGCCAGACTAGAATTGTTGAGGTATCCAGCTTTGTGGACTGAAGCTACCAGGTCTGTACTGCTGCCTATAGACAGCCACTGTTGGATTGCCCAGCTTGTATTCTGCAAGCCAATCTGTGTATTCCTTCTCTTCCTCTAGAGAGCCCTAATACAATGTGTGTATGGGCACACAGCTACCATGATGCATGTGTAAGGTCAGAACCACCTTGGAGTGTTGGTCCTCTCCTTCCACCTTGTTTAAGACAAGGTCTCATTCCTACCACTCCCCCCCAGCTCCTAAGGCTACCACTAGCTGGCCTTCAAGCTGTGGAATTCTTCTGACTCAGCCTTCCACTGCTTTAGGAAAGTTGGGATTACAGACAAATGTGCCATTGCATGTTTGGCTCCATGTGGGTGGGTGCTAGGGGATATGAATTCCAATTGTCAGGCTTGTATGCTTGTTTAATCATGGAACCATCTTCAAAGCCCAAAACTTAAAAAAAAAAAAATATTTGAAAGCAGAGAGATAGGGGAGAGAAAGAAAGACAGAATGGGCACACCAGAACCTCCAGTTGCTGCAAACAAACTCCAGACTCATGCACCACTTTGTGCATTTGGTTTTATGTGGTTACTGGAGAATTGAACCTGGATTGTTAGGCTTTGCAGGCAAGCACCTTAACCACTGAACCATCTCTCCCCCCCACCTTAAAATTTATGTTTCTCATGTTTGGAGACCGTTTCACAGTGGAACCCATGCTGGTGTCAAATCATGATCCCCCTGCCTTAGTCATCTGAGTGTTGGGATTACAGGTGTATGCAACCACATTAGGCACTCAGAGAAGTTTAAATGCTTAAAAATCTGATGGAAAATCTCAATATTCCTAGATTTAATAATCCAAGAAAATCCAGGGATTAAAAAAAAAACAAACCAAACCTTCAATACTGAAATTCCATAGGTCTTTGCAAATTGAGATTGACTACAGATCCTGTTCAATTTACAAAGGTAGGGTGGGATTATGAACAGCGACGGGGATGTGGTAAAAGCAGCAGTGCTCTGGTATGACCAGTAGACCCAAAGAACTCCTGAGCTAGTTTCTCTCTTTTGTATAATAGAGGTTGTTTTGATGCTTACTACATAATAAAAAGTTTGTTATAAACTATAAAGCACTTAGAACACTTGGCACGACCTAAGCACTCAGCATTAGTGGCTAGATCCTAGGAATAGTAAAGCCTGCTGTAAGTCCTATTATCAGTGTGTGGGGGTGGGGTGGGTGAGGGGATGTCCCTTGGTAGCAGTAAAGACCAGGGTGTTCACATGATGGGTACAACCCTGGCAACATGCCTACGACATGTTTCATAAACCAAAATGCCAACACATCATATATCTCAATTTTTGTCCAATTCTAAGAAAAGAATTCTATAAAGCATCCTATTTTTGGCTTAAATTGTCAGGCTGAGAGCTTTGATTATAAAGCTTGATGCTGATTTACTTACTTGCCTCACATTAAGTCTTGAGTATAAATTCCTCTAACTAGACTCCTTAAATTAAAGCAAGAACCTGGCTTACCTAAACCTAAATAGATGGAACAATTAAGATGATGGTTCCAGAGAAGTGACTCTTAATTGAGAGTGGGCAGAAACATCCTGGAAACTCCTAAGACTGGTAGGACAAGGACAGGATATGCAGTGAACACGTCTGCATTTTTAGAATATTTTATTTGCAAGCAGAGAGAGAGAGAGAATGAATGAATATGAGAATATGAATGGGTGCACCAGGGCCTTTTGCCACTGCAAATGAACTCCAGCCTTTGTGTATGTGGCTTTAAGGGTACTGGGGAAATCGATCCCAAGCTATCAGGCTATATTAGCAAGTGACTTTAACTGCTGAGCCATCTCTCCAGCCCAATATATGCAGTTTAAAAGTCATGTTCCATAGAATAATGTAACTCTATATGAGAAAAGAGCATTGTTTTTACAACACAAATTTAGGAAAAATCAAAGTAATATATTCTTGGTTGATCAGAGGCTAGGGGTGTGTTTATCAGAAAAATGAGGCTATCAGATTTTTGCTTCCTAAAAGAGGCCATGTTTTTATTTTTATTTACTTGAGAGAGACAAGAGACAGACAGGCTTCTTGCTACTGCTAATGACCTCCAAATGCATATGTCACTTTGGTATCTGGTGTTAATGTGGGTAGTGGGGAATCTAATCCAGGTCACCAGGCTTTGTAAGCAAATAACTTTAACTGCTGAGTCATCTCCCCAGTACAGGCCATGAGATTTTTTTTTTAAAAATGTTTATTATTAACAAGATGTTTTGTATGGACACATCGTATGTTGGCACCCTCTGTTCTTTTGTCCCTGCCCTCACTCCATTGGGGACACTCCTGAATGGGGTTGCAGGTATTCCCCATGGGGTTGTGGGTTATGCATTGTGGGAGCAGTAATCAGTTATTTTTGGGGGGGACATGATGTCTCAACCTGTGGCTTACAATCTTTCCACCCCCTCCCTTCTCCAAAATTCCCTGAGCCATGGTGGGTGAGTTTTAAGTCTACTTTACTAATGAGCTCTTAAGAAGTCTCTGAATCTCTACTTTGGTAGGTGTTGAGTGTCCTGAGGGTCTGTCTCCTTCAACCTGGTGCTGATTATCAGGAACAACATGGAAGCGGCACTCCTGCTCATCTCCCAAATTGCTCTGTGGATTCAGCTGTGGCTTGGCTGAAGTACAAGGGGTAGTCTATCTCCAGTCTTGCTACCTTTGGGACCAAGAGCCCATTTGACTTTTTTTAAAAAATATTATATTTGAGAGAAAGAGAGAGAAGGCGGGGGGAGAGGAAGAGAGAGAGAGAATGAGTACACCAGAGCATCCAGCCATTTGCTCCCAAACTCCAGGTGCAATGTGTCACCTTGTGCATCTGGCTTATGTGGGTCCTGACAAATTGAACCGGGGTACGTTAGCTGTGTAGGCAAGCGCCTTAACCACTGAGCCATCTGTCCAGCCAGAGTTTTTTTTTTTTTAAATACACAGAACACTGCTACTTGGGAAGGTTGAAGATTCCTGGATGATTCAATGAGGTGGCTTGCTTTTTTCTTTTTTTTTTTTTTCATTTTGAGACAAGGTCTTATGTAGTCCAAGTTGGTCTTTTGAAAGTTTTGAAAGTTGAAAGTAAGCAAAGTATTGTGACAGCAACTAGGAGATACACAAATAAGAATCTGAAGTTGGCCTTTTCTCAATGCCTCAAGGAACTGGCTCCCAGCTCTTCCTTTAGTGGGTGAGATGAACACCCAGAAAACAACCCACCCTTAGGGGTAACGTTAAAAGGAACATGAAAAAAGTATAGGACAGCCCCAAGCAGGAAGCATTATGCATACCTGAAGGCTTAATAAAGAAGGCTCCCTGAGCATCCTTTTATTAATACATTAATGACCTTGTATGGAAAAGTATGCTTCCACATGTCCTTCCCACAAGGCCTTACCTTCATAACCCCAGGGTTACATCTGGCACAGCACATGTCCAATAAATGTCTGTTGGGTGAATGAACGTGTTCTTAGCAGGATGAGAAGTCAGCAAGCACTCCAGATAAGCAAAAAGTATATATGTGTACAGTCAGACTCATATGGATGAAGGACTATGGGGCTTGGGGAAAGCTGAGGCAAGAAAAGTCCTGAGGACCTGCAGTGACGCTTGGAAAATGTCTTCACAATTTTTGGTAAGCCTCACACATTCTACTTCCTGTAATATTTCTTGGCTACACAGCATTCTTTCTATATCTACATACCTAGATACCTATATTTCTATATCTAGATACTTGTGTGTAAATGGTCAGAGACCACGTTACTTGGAAAAGCCCACAGGTTTGTTTACAGTTTAAGCAGGGGTGAACAATGATGAAGCTATACCAGGATAGAAAATTGCCTGAACAGGCCCACCCAGCTGAATGAATTTCTTGAGGTAGTCAATCCATTTAACCAGACAGCCTCAGTTGGATCATATCCTAAGTTTAACAGTGTTAAAAACTGTTATAAGAATGCTGGGCGTGGTGGCGCATGCCTTTAATCCCAGCACTTGGGAGGCAGAGGTCAGAGGATTGCTGTGAGTTCAAGGCCACCCTGAGACTACATAGTGACCTCCAGGTCAGCCTGAGCTAGGGTGAGACCCTATCTCAGGGAAAAAAAAAAAAAAAGAAGTCACCATAATGTGAGAAGTGACATTGGAGTATTCAGCACTAAGCCATCTCTATCACACCTTCCATGGCTCAGGGTCCATTGTGGAAGAAGTGGATGAAAGAATGTAAGAGCAAAAGGAAGGGTAGGACCCCTTACAATGCAATCATCCAGACACAAAATGGCCTTGATATTCATGACCTTGCAGTGCCTGACACTATCTATGCAAGACCTTCATAATAGGAGGAAAGGATGATGACATCAAAATAGAAGAGGGAGGAACTATGGAAATGGCTTAGCAGTTAAGGTGTCGCCTGCGAAGCCTCAGGACCCCATGGTTCGATTCCCCAGGACCATGTAAGCCAGATGCACAAAAGAGAAGACAGACTAATTGGAAAGAAGGAGTCAATGGAGGGTGGATGTGAGAGGGTAAGAATGTGGGTTAGGTGGGAATTACCATGGCTTACTGTCTATAGTCATAGAAACTGCCATTAAAAATTTTTTAAAAATTGTTGTACGCTGGGCATGGTGGCACCTGGGGAAGCAGAGGTAGGAGGATTGCTGTGAGTTTGAGGCTACCCTGAGACCCTACCTTGAACCCCCCCAAAATAATAAAATAGTTATAATTTAAAAATTAATTCAACATCAAAGGATGTACCCTGATGCTGAAAAGGCATCCCTCATGTTATGAAGGGTTAGTCAAATTTGGCAAAACACAAAAATACCGAAGCAACATACAAAAAAGCCTTTATGCAAATACCAAAACAAACAAACAAACAGAAACACATAAGCACTCAAGAAACCCCAGGCTGGGCTTGAGAGATGGCTTAACAGTTAAGGCACATGCCTGCAAAGCCTAAGGACCCAGGTTTGATTCTCCAGGTCCCATGTAAGCCAGATGCACATGGTGGCATGTGGAGTTAATCTGCAATGGCTAGAAGAGCCCTGGCACACCCATTCTCTGACAGTAAAAGAAAAAAGAAAACAACAAGAAAGCAAGCCCAGGCTCATAGAGGGTTTTCACTCCCTCAGTAAAGTGACTAATGTCACTACTTCTCCCATCAAGAAAGCGATCACAGGAAGAGTCACAGGCGCACACAAACACGGAAGCAGGATTAACACTTAAAGAGTACATGCTGCTTAAAAGAACCATGGAGAGATGGAAGTTTTCAGATTCAAACTTGGCAAGACCAAGAGAATGTACTTGCTAAATGACAGGAAAGTACAAATCACGGTAATGATTCATATGCTTTGCTCCAGAGTAACCGCTCAACAAAACAGAAACATAAGTTACTGCCTCTGGCTCCAATGCACAATACTACTGAGCATTTAACTTAGACTGCTTCATGCTACCAGGGAAACAGAGTGAAATGTCTATAAAACAGGGCTTCTGCACCAGAGCTTATAATCTGCCAAGGATCCTGAGGCCATTATCTACAATTCAAAACAGTGAAGGCTGCCAGTGCTGAGTAGCAGTGGAAGTACAGTTACTTCTGAAGATTGTGAGACTCAGGCCAGCAGAGAGGAGAGAATGAAATGATAAAGTGGAAACACCAGGAAGGATAGTGTAAGGACTCTTAATATTACCTGTATTCAAAGACTGAACCTTACACATAGATGAAAGGTAGAGTGGGGCTGGAGAGATGGCTTAGCGGTTAAGCACTTGCCTGTGAAGTCTAAGGACCCCGGTTCGAGGCTCGGTTCCACAGGTCACACGTTAGCCAGATGCATAAGGGGGCGCACGTGTCTGGAGTTCGTTTGCAGTGGCTGGTAGCCCTGGTGCGCCCATTCTCTCTCTCTCCCTCTATCTGTCTTTCTCTCTGTGTCTGTCTCTCTCAAATAAATAAATAAATATTTAAAAAGAAAGGTAGAGTGAACACAAAATTTGTAGTTCAACTAAAAGACACCTCTGAAAAGTAAAAGGTACACTGAAACTAATTAGCAGGTGGAAATGATCACACCAAAGTCTGGATCAAGCAGCAGGGGGACATGGCAGAACAGAGAATGAGGATGGGCACAGACATACCACTAGTACCCAAGCAGCAGGCAGACAGTGAATGTCAATGCGAATGGACCAGTGGGGGAAATGCAGGGCTTACTAAGTGACTAGACATGGTAGGACAAAGCAAAATCTAGGTGAGCATTTGACTGAAAGTTGGAGAAACAGTTTGAAGGAATGACTACTAGCTTGAGTTTAAAGATGAAACAATGAAGTCACTGTCCAGCAGGGGCAGATATGTGGGACTAGAGTTGAAGACAGGTGTTTGGAAATGACACAAAGAGATTTATAAACTGAAGCTGTAAAAATGCATGGATAACAACTGAGAGGTAATCAGACTATTAAATTATCTAAAGGTTTATCAGGACTGGAGAGATGGTTTAGCAGTTAAGGCACTTGCCTGCAAATCCAAGGGACCCAGGTTCAATTCCCCAGTACCCATGTAAAGCCAGATGCACAAAGTGGTACATGCATTTGGAGTTTGTCTGCAGAGGCAGGAGGCCCTGACATGCCCATTCTGTCTCTCTTCTTTCTCCCTCTTTGTTTACAAATAAATAAAATAAAAATAAAGGTTTGTCAGTTCTCCGTTTTTTTTTATTCCCTTCGATGGCTGAACTACCCATCCAACCACCCCCCTCCTGCCAACTTCTCATTCACCCTGCCAAATGCCAAAGAGTAAGTAAGTCCATTCAACTAAATTAATCTTCTCCGGCATTTCTTATATTTTAGGGTTTTTTAGTTTTGTTTTTTGGAGGTAGAGTTTTGCTCTAGTCCAGCCTGACCTGAAATTCACTATGCAGTCTCAGGCTGGTCTCAAATTCACAACAATGCTCCTACTTCTGCCTCCCAAGTGTTGAGATTAAAGGGGTGCATCACCATGCATGGTGTGTTTTAAGATGGATTCCACTGTGCTGCCAGGCTGGGCTGGAACTCACCAGAGCAAGTGAACTTCCTTTCTCAGCCTCCTGTGCTATTGAGACTGCAGACTTGCTGACAGACCTGACTCATTTGTTTTTGTTTTTAAAGAGCTTTTAAAACATATTCATTAATACAATCTCTTAGCTTTAAGTCTATGTTTTAGTGCTAGACATTATGAAAACTGGGTACATAATACCTCTCCCCAAAATACTGTTTTTATTTTTGGATAATCAAGTGACTCACATTTTTTAAAAGTTAATGTGCTGTAAAAATACTCATTTGGGGGCTACAGAGATGGCTTAGAGGTTAAGCACTTGCTTGTGAAGCCTAAGGACCCCGGTTCGAGGCTTGATTCCCCAGGACCCATGTTAGCCAGATGCACAAGGGGGCACACATGTCTGGAGTTCGTTTGCAGTGACTGGAGGCCCTGGTGTGTCCATTCTCTCTATCTGCCTTTCTCTCTCTGTCTCTCTTTCTGTCTCTGTCAAATAAATAAATAAACAAAGAAAATGTTTAAAAAATACCTGTTTTGCAGTATCAAAAGCAGCAGAATCACATTTAAAATTTTTTTGGTTCATTTTCATTTATTTATTTGAGAGTGACAGAGAGAGAGGGAAAGGGGTGGGGTGGGGAGGGGCCACTGTAAACAAACTCCAGACGCATGCAGCCCCCTTGTGTATCTGGCTAATGTGGGTCCTGGGGAATCGAGCCCTGAACCGGGGTCCTTAGGCTTCACAGGCAAGTGCTTAACCACTAAGCCATCTCTCTAATCCAGAATCACACTTTTAAAAAATATCTTAACTTTTTCAGAGAAATTTAGCCTTTGCTTACAACAGAAGGGGGGATACTTGCTGTAGCACCCTTCTGGATTATGAGAAAATATAAGTACTACATAAGTCTCACAGGATCAAAACTTGGCAGTGATTTGCCAAGTTTCATATTCTGTTGAGACCATTAAGTGCCCATATCCAGAATTTGAAGGCTAAGGTCTAGTAAATGGATTTAGGATGGCAATATTCTCTACAGGGACAGCTTCAGAAGTGTGTCTCTATTCCCATTCCATTAGCAGTCAGCAGAATGTCACCTCAGCTAAACAAATAAGAGAATCTGATCATGTGCCCAACACAGAAAACTTGCTTTGAAATTTCATATTAAACCAGAAAAGAGGCTGGGCATGGTGGCACACGCCTTTAATTCCAGCACTCAGGAGGAAGAGGCAGGAGGATCATCATGAGTTTGAGGCCACCCTGAGACTACACAGTGCATTCCAGGACAAGCCCTGGGCTGGAGTGAGATCCTACCTCAAAAAACCAGAAACAGGGCTGGAGAGATGGCTTAGCGGTTAAGCGCTTGCCTGTGAAGCCTAAGGACCCCGGTTCGAGGCTCGACTCCCTAGGACCCACGTTAGCCAGATGCACAAGGGGCGCACACGTCTGGAGTTCGTTTGCAGTGGCTGGAAGCCCTGGCGCGCCCATTCTCTCTATCTGCCTCTTTCTCTCTTTGTCACTCTCAAGTAAATAAATAAAAATGAACAAAAAAAAAAAAAAAAAAAAAAAAACAAACCAGAAACAGGGCTGGAGAGATGGCTTAGCGGTTGAACACTTGCCTGTGAAGCCTAAGGACCCCAGTTCAAGGCTCGATTCCCCAGGACCCACGTAAGCCAGATGCACAAGGGGGTGCACGCGTTTGGAGTTTGTTTGCAGTGGCTGGAGGCCCTGGCATGCCCATTCTCTCTTTCTCTCTGCCCCTTTCTCTGCCTTTCTCTCTGTGTCTTTTGCTCTCAAATAAATAAATACATGGGAAAAAAAAAACAAAACCAGGAATAGAGAGAGAATTAGGAGCAGATATTGGCATTCCCTATTTCCCTGGTGGTCTCAATATTAAAAACATACAAGTGGATTTTGTAGTCACTACTTACAACTCTTCTTAAGTCTGCATTAGAGAAAAGCAAATCCAGGCACTTAGAAGAAGTTCAAGATGGACAAGGTGATACATGCCTTTAATTCTAGCACTTATGGGGCTGATGTAGGACTGCGAATAGTTCAAGCCACCCTGGGTTACAGAGTGAGTTTCAGGTCATCCTGGGCTGGAGTAAGGTCCTGCTTCAAATGAAAAAAACAAGTGGAGACAAGTTATGAGTTAAAAGAAAGAGTGCTTGCTGTCTAGCACCTACCTTCTCCTGCCTTGTCCAGATGCTAATATACAATGTCACGGGATAGAAACAGCTGAGACTGTTTCAAGGCATACAAAAGGTTATGTGTTTCTAAAGCCAGCTGAAGATTTTTCTGAACTTCTCAGCAACACTAAGTGGGTTTATATACATATGACTCATGTCCTAGTGAAGAATAAACTGAATGACTAAGGGATTTCCTATGAACATCAATGGCTACTTTTGCTTCACAAAAACAAAACAAAAACAATTAATATTAGGGCAACTTTCTTAAATTTTTTAAAAAATATTTTATTTATTTATGAGAAAGAAAGAGACAGATAGAGAGAATGGGCACACCAGGGCCTCTAGCCACTGCCTACAAACTCCAGACACATGTGACCCTTATGCATCTGGCTTATGTGGGTCCTGGGGAATCAAGCCCAGGTCCTTAGGCTTCATAGGCAAATGCTGTAGCTGCTTAGCCATTTCCCCAGTCCCAACGTTCTTAAATTTTATTTATTTATTTGCAAGCAGAGAGAGAGACAGAGAGATAGATGAGAGGCAGACAGAGAGAGAACGGGCATGCTAGGCAAACAACTCCAGATGCATGTGCCCCTTGTGTAGCTGGCTTACATGGGTCCTTTGGCTTTGCAGGCAAATGCCTTAACCACTAAGCCATTTCTCCAGCCAAACTTTCTTAGCTTAGTGACTATTCATATCAAAGCCCCCCCCTTTTTTTGAGACAGGGTTTCAAATAGCCCAGGATGGCTTTAACTTCCCATATAGCGAAGGGATGATAGACATGTGCCACCATGCCCAGCCACAATTCAAAGCCATTATGTTTATTTCCACTATGGGTATTAAGAATAGCCAAAGAAGGCAAATTAGAGAAGCTGCCCAACAAACACAATTCAGGGATAAGGGGTTCAATGTGCAAAGTCTTTTATTTATTAAAATTTTGAAAAGTTAAGACTTATGACCATCTTAATACGTGCCATTCCAATTATAAGGAGGAATGGCAGCTTCAAACTCATGCAGAGCTGCATTTTCATTTACAGAACTCTGTAGGCACTTTAGAAGTGAAGCTTGGCTTCAAAATACAAACACTGGGGGCTTTGGCTCAACCTTTTAATATAAAAAATTCACTGATGTACAAAAATGTGAAAGTGTGACAATGACAACATATGAAATTTTGTGATTGAAAAGTCCCCTCGCGTGCACTCCATGGTGCATATATACCCGCCCACACATACTCGGGCGTGGAAACATAAACTAATGCAAACCAGTGCTACCAAGAAGCGCCAACATGTGTGTCTTCCATTCCACAGAGCAGGATCGACTCCAAACATTCAGAACAAAAAGCACGGCCTTCCCCGAAACAGCAACAGCAGACTCCTTACTCACGATGGACCAGCACAAACAAACCCAGCAAGAAAAGTACTGCATACTAGAGAATAAAACAGAAGCACAGATCAGAGAAACTGTAAAAATTCTTCCATTTTTAGACTTAATAAACTTGCTTTATGATCAAAATAAGTTATTCAACTAACCAATTCATCTCTGTGATCTATTTAACAGTTTCCAAAATTAAACAAATGATTACTTTTAGGGAGAAGTATTGAATCCAGGGTCTTACACATGATAGGCATGAGTTCTACCACTGAACTACACCCCTCAACCCCAAATCCTCTCACTTCACTGTTAATGAAACATACAGAATGAGCTCTTACCTTAAATTTAGGATAGTCATTCATGAGGATTGTCACAATTCCAATATAAGGAACAAATCTAAAAATACCAACAAAGAACTGATCATCACAGAAGAATTTCCTAAGTTACTACTGCCGTTTACTGTATCTTTCCAGTATCTTCCATGGAATACTAATTTCTAGTTCATAAAGTCCACTTGTACACATTATATTTGCTTCTTTCAACAGCCTGTTATAGGGAAGTTAGGACTATCACCATTTTATAGATGAGGAAACAGATGAGCCCAAGGTGTGTGGCAGATTTGTACCAGATTGGAGGTTTTAGCTCCCCCACTGGTAATGCTAATGGTACATGCTGATGCAGTGCTACATGTTAAGTGTGACCCTGTAACCTTTATGGAGCTGCCAATGTTGGAGACCAGTAAACATGACCGAAGTCATGGTGATCTTCCTACCTTCCTACCTCAGCCTACCAAATGATGGGATTAAAGGAATATGCTAAGATAGCTGGCTCTTCCTTTCTTAATTTATGTGTGTGTGTTGTGTGTGTGTGTACACAGACACAGGGCCTGTTGCTGCTCCAAACAAATTCCACTTTTTGCATCTGGCTTATGTGGATGGTTGGAAAGTGAACCCAGGCCAGCAGGCTTTGGAAGCAAGCATGTACCTTTTAAAAACTAAGCCATTCTCCCCCCGCCCCCCAACCAAGTAAGGTCTCACTCTAGGCCAGGCTGAGCTGGAATTGACTATGTAATCTCAGGGTAGCCTTGAACTCATGGGGATCCTTTTACCTCTGCCTCCCAAGTGCTAGGATTAAAAAAGGTATATGCTACCATGCTCAGCTCCTAGTCCCTATTTTTAATTTTTTGAAATAAGGTCTTGTTTCATTGTACAGACTGGCCTCAACCTCAAGTGATCTTCATGCCTCAGCCTCTCAAGTAGCCAAGGTTACAGATATGTGCCAATGTGCCCAAAAATAAATTTTGTTTTTGATTTACATATAATACATTAATTTTTATAGGATACGATCTAATATTTCAACTCATGCGTATCATGTATTTTAAACAAATCAGGGTAACTAGCATGTCTATTTCCTTTCTACCATCAAAGCCTGAGGCAAACTTCAACAGCAGACATTTTGTCTTTAGTGATAAAGACATTTTGTCTTTGCTTCCTTATAAGAATACACTTTACTTCTTGTTCAGCTGAACATTTCTTTGTCTGGAAACTTCAAACTTCTTTATTTTCGTTCTTCTCTTTACAGTTTTGTTCTTTTCATTGTAAGATTTTTGTTTCCTAAAGTTCTGCTAGTCTTTCTTCCTTTTATGTTCTCTACTCTTCAACTAAGTCCTCTTGTGTTTTTCAACTTCCCGATTTTAGAGTCAGCATTAGTTTCATTTTATAATTTTTTTTTTAACGAGATGAATGAACCTTGCAAATTAGGATAGGTGAAATATGCGAAACACAAAAGACCACAAACTGTATGATTCCGTTTACATGAAACATCCAGACTAGGGCAATCCACAGTATCACAAGATTAGTGGTTGTCAGGGACTGTGAGGAGGAGATGAGGAGTGACTGCTAAGGAGTATGGAGTATTATTTTGGGGATGACAGAAGTGTTCTGGAATTAGATGGTGGTAATATGGATGTACAACCTTGTGAAAATACTGAAAGGCCTGTGAATTACACATTTTGAAATGGTGAATTTTATATCCCAGTCTATGTGATATTCTGTTGCAAAAAAAAAATTTTTTTTCTTTCAAGGTAAGGTGTAACTCTAGCCTAGACTGACCTCAAACACATAACAATCCTCCTGCCTGTGATTCCTAACTGCTGGGATTAAAGATGTGTAGCATCACCCCTGGCTATCTGTAAATTTATGTGTGTCTGTGTTTGTTTTTCAAGGTAGGGTCTCATTCTAGCCCAGGCTGACCTGAAATACACTATGTAGTCTCAAGGTGTCCTCGAACTCATGGTGATCCTCCTACCTCTGCCTCCTGAGTGCTAGGATTAAAGGGGTGTGTGCCACCACGCCTGGCCTGGCTAGCTCAAAAAATTTAAAAACAATTTTGAGGGATTGGGAAGATGACCCATGTTAAAATGTCAGACACGTTTAATCCCAGCACTAGGGAGGAGACTGTAGATCTCTAGTGTTCAGTGGCTAACTAGATGTTGCAGTTAGGCTCGCATTGTTGGCAGAAAACACCCAACCAAGAGCAGCTTGTGGGATAAAAGCATTTATTTTGGTTTACAGACTCAAGGGGAAGCTCCATGATAGCAGGGGGAAAGAATTGCATGAGCAGAGGGTAGACATCACCTCCTGGCTAACACAATGTGGACAACAGCAATAGGAGAGTGTGCCAAACACTGCAACGGGAGCTGGCTATAACACCCATAGCCCGCCCCCAACAACACACTGCCTCCTGGAGGCTTCCCAAACTGCCCTCAGCTGAGGACCTAAGCATTCAGAACACATAAGTTTATGGAGAACAACCGAATCAAACCACCACACTAGACTAGCCAAATTGGTGAACTTTAGGTTCAGTGAGACCCTGTCTCAAAAAACAAGGTGAGAGCTGGGCATGGTGGCACATGCCTTTAATCCCAGCACTTGGGGATTAAAGCAGAGGTAGGTGGTTCACTGTGAGTTTGAGGCCATCCTGAGACTACATAGTAATTTCAGGTCAGCCTGGGCTACAGTAAAACCCTGCCTCGAAAAAAACAAGAGGTGGAGAGCAACTAAGGAGGACACCCCAATGTTAACCTCTGGCATCCACATGTACATCCACATGCACAAGCACCTGCACACACATGCACAATTGCCCCCCACCCGCCACCACCAAATAACTCAGAGCTTTAGGCTTCAGATTGCTGTGGTTTTAAAACATTTTTCTTAAATGCTTAAAGATATTTGTATCACAGTTACAGCTTGCTGCATAAAAGCTCTATCTTCAAGATTTGTGTACAGCCTGACTTTGAAATATCAGTTTAGTGTTTTATAAATACAATTTCCACAAAAGACGGTGATATGTTACATTATCTGTCAAGGTAAGTGGTGAAATAATCATTGGAAAGTGAATTTGTACAGCAAAGATTCTGCCTTCCTGCTGTTCGTGTCCCAGATGTTTTATACTTCAGAAAAAGTTACTTAATTCAGAGAATACCAGATTATTAAATATTTTTACTAAAAGTCATTAAAAATCTACTTTTTCAAAGTAGGGATTTTAGAAATAACATTATGTAAGATTTAGTATTTTTCAAAAATTCTTTAGAAAAACAAGTTGCTTGAGAGAAAGTCTGACACATCTAACCTTTTGGATAATGACACATCTTACCCAACAAAGGGCCAGAGTGAGCAGACACAGGTGTAATAAACAATGAGGAATCAAAACCCATATAAAGGGACACTATTTTATACTGGTAGGAGCATATATAAAGCAGGTGTTTTACCTGGTAAATTACATTTGGATTTTACCATGAAGACTAAGCAGGGATACAGAGATACAAGTAACAAAGAAGATTGTCATGACATTGCTATCAATAACACACACGCATGCGTGCACAACAAAACCTAGAAATAAGCTAGGTACAGTGGCTTGTGTCATAACCATAGCTAGTTTGGAAACTTAGGCAAGAGGAACACCTGAAACTAGAAGTTAAACAGCAGCCTGGGCAACAAAGCCATAGGCTATCTCAACAAAACAAAACAGCCCCTAGAAATAAGTAGGTAATGAAAGGACACTAAGTAGAGCAGTACAAACTACCCATAAAAGACTAAATTTATTCATTTGTAAATATACTAGAAACTTCTGTGGCAAAAAGTATTGTAAAATAGTGTGACTATTATTTCTTCTCATAAAAATGTTTTTATGAGGCTGGAGAGATGGCTCAGCAGTAAAGGCACTTGGCTGCAAACCTTACCCCAGTATCCATGTAAAGCCAGATGCACAAAAAGGCACATGTATCTGGAGTTTGTTTGCAGCGGCTGGAGGCCCTGGCATACCCACTCTCTCTGTGTTTGAAAATAGAAATATTTTAATTAATTTAATTATTTTTATTTATTTGAGAGAGAGAGAGAGAGAGAGAGAGAGAGAGAGAGAGAGAGAGAGAGAGAGAGAGAATGGGCATGCCAGGACCTCCAGCCACTACAAACACATCCAGATGCATGAACCACCTTGTGCATCTGGCTTACATGGGTCCTGGGGAATTGAATCATGGTCCTTTGGCTTTGCAGAAAATGCCCTAACTGCTAACCATCCCTCCAGCCCTGAAAATAATTTAAAAAAAAAATGTTTTATGATAGCCTGATGCAGTGGCACATGCGTTTAATCCCAGAACTCAGGGGGGAAGGTAGGAGGATTGCCATGAATTCAAGCCACCCTGAGACTACATAGTGAATTCCAGATCAGCCTGGAATAGAATGAAACTCTACCTCAAAAACATTAAAAAAAGTTTTATGAATACACACACATATTAATATCTGCATCGCTATACATGAAAGTTAACAAGCACTAAACCAATAGTTACAGAAGAAGAGAACAGTAAATCAATTTTTACTTATTTTTATTTATTTATTTGCAAGGAGAGAGAGAGAGGAGAGGCAGATAGAATGGGTGTGCCAGGGCCTCTAGTCACTGCAAACAAACTCCAAACACATATGCCACATTGTACATCTGGCTTATATGGGCCCTGGGGAATTGAACCTGGGTCCTTAGGCTTCGTGGGCAAGAACCTTAACTGCTAAACTATCCCTCCAGCCCTTTTATTTTGTTTTTTTGAGCTCATGGCAATTCTCCTACCTCTGCTACCCGAGTGCTGAGATTAAAGGGGTGAACCACCATGCCCTCTCTCAAACTGCTTTGACTAGGATTTCCTTCTGTTTGTATATGTATCTGTACATTTATAATTAAAGGAGGAAAAAGGCTCAGAAGAAGTTGATGAGCCTGAAAAACCACATGAAGAGCACCCTCAGAACTGGGGGGAGAGGGACAGAAGCACTGCCGACCTAACCTGAATCATGCGTAGCTCCATAATAGGAAAGAGAAGTTGTCCTCACAGTGGTATTCTTTTCTTCTTCTTTTTAAATTTGACAGGGGGGGGGGGAGGGGAAGGGGGGAGGAGGGAAGGAGGATATCAACGAATGAATGGGTGCACCAGGGCCTCCAGCCACTGCAAACAAACTCCAGATGCATGTGCCAACTTGTGTATCTGGCTAAGGGTCCTGGAGAATCGAACCTGGATCCTTTGGCTTTGCAGGCAAATGCTTTAACCACTAAGCCATCCCTCCAGCCCTGTTTTCTTCTTTGTTTTGTTTTTCAAGGTAGGGTCTCACTCTAGCCCAGGCTGACTTAGAATTTACTATGTATTCTCAGGGTGGCCTTGAACTCATGATCCTCCTACCTCTGCCTCCCAAGTGCTGGGATTAAAGGCATGTACCACCATGCCCAGCCAGTGGTACTTATTTTAATGTAACCTTTTTTGTTGTTGTTTATTTTTTTGAGGTAGGGTCTCACTCTAGCCCAGGCAGACCTGAAACTCACTCTGTAGTCCCAAGGTGGCCTCAAACTCAGTTGACTCTCTTCTGCCTACTGAGTGCTGGGATTGAATGTATGGGTCATCAAACCTGGCTTGATCTCCTTTGTCCCAAACTGTATTTCTTATGCTACAACTGAGGCAACTTTCACTTAGAAACTTCCATTTCCTTCTGTACAGTAGTTTCTCAGTGTGGTGGCCTGCATACTATTTATTCGAAGCCAGAAGGACCAGATGTTCTGACATCAGCAAAAATGCCATGAAATAACTAGAGTGAGAACAATACACTACCCATTTCAGAAATATTATACCAGTAATTCTGGTTTGATGAAGAAAATGAGCTCTGTAGTTTCCAGCCACTTACTACTACCATCAGTGTGAACTCGGGTAACATTACTTGTCTATATTTCCTCATCTGTAAAATGGGAGTATTAGGGTTGTTTTGAGGTTAAAATGAAGCAATAATTATAAAGCACATACAATGAGTGTTTGGTATATTGTAAACCTTAATAAAGGTGAGTTACTGTTAATACTATTAATACATTAAGGTAGTAACAATTCCATACTTCCTTACACCAATAACTTACAATTCCTGTCCTCCACTGATCTGTTCTCCTGATATTATCTGAAATAAACAGGCTTAATAAAATTTTTAAATTTTATTTGACCTCATCAACTTCAAGACTATAAATAAAGTATGGATAAATTAACACAATAAAATTAATTTAGACTAACAATTGAAGTTGCTAACCATAAATTCTTGAGAAATTAAGTTTTACAAGGCAGCATTATTTCTACTCTGAACACCAAATCCTAGCCTAGTATGGATGTCAGTAACACCTTGGAATGAACTGAATAAACAGATGATTTGTTGTTTTTCTTTTGTCTTCAGACAAAGGATCTCATGTAGCCTATGCTAGTCTCAAACTCACTGTTACCGGGTGAGCTTCGTCTTAAACTCCTAATTTGCCTGTCTTCACTCCTGAATGCTGGGATTACAAACATGCACCACCATGCCCAGCTAATGAGTTTTTTAAATTGTCGCATCCAACACACTATCTCATCACTAACATTCTATTCTTTCATGCCAATAATTCTGTACCCCTGTTCCTTCCCTCCTGGATACTATGCCTAAAGACTTAAGATACATTTTAAATTTTTTTAAAAAAAGTTTATTTATTTGAGAGAGAATGAATATGAATATGGATATGCCAGGGCTCCAGCCACTGCAAATAAACTCCAGATGCATGCACTCGTTTGTGCATCTGGCTTACGTGGGTCCTGGAGAATTGAATCAGGATCTTTTGGCTTTGCAGGTTAACATCTTAACTCCTATTCCATCTCCCCAGCCCTTAAATGCATTTAAAAAAATTTTATTTTTAGCTGGGCGTGGTAGCGCACGCCTTTAATCCCAGCACTCGGGAGGCAGAGGTAGGAGGATTGCCATGAGTTCAAGGCCACCCTGAGATGACAGAGTTAATTCCTGGTCAGCCTGGACCAGAGTGAGACCCTACCTCAAAAAAACAAAAATAAAATAAAATTATTTTTAAGGGCTAGAGAGATGGCTTAGTGGTTAAGTGTTTGCCTGTGAAGCCTAAGGACCCCGGTTTGAGGCTAGATTCCCCAGGACCCACGTTAGCCGGGTGCACATATCTGCAGTTCGTTTGCAGTGGCTGGAAGCCCTGGCGTGCCCATTCTCTCTCTCTTTCTCCTCCTGTCACTCTCAAAAAAAAAAAAAAAAATATATATATATATATATAAAATATATATTTAAAAAAATATATATGTAAATATATATATATATATATATATATATATATTTTTTTTTTTTTTTTTGAGAGAGAGAGAGAGAATGGGAGCACCTGGACTTTCAGCTGCTGCAAATGAACTCCAGATGTGTACATCCCCTTGGGTGTGTCTGGATTATGTAGGAACTGGAGATTTAAACATGAGCTCTTAGGCTTCACATGCAAGTGCCTTAACCACTGAGCCATCTCTCCAGTCCCTATATGTATTTTTTTCAATTTAAAAATGGCTCAGGGGTTAACATGCTTGCCTGCAAAGCCTATGGACCCAGTACCCATGTAAGCCAGGTACACAAGGTGACACATGGCGTCTGGAGTTTGTTTGTAGTGCCTAGAGGTCCTGACACGCCCATTCTCTACATATCTGCCCCTCTCTCTCTCTCTCTCTCTCTCTCTCACTCACTCACTCAAATAATATTTTTTTAGAAGTCTGAAACAGGAGGATCTGGAGGTCAGGCTGTGTTATAAAAAAATTTAAAATATTTTTATTTATGTATTGGAGAGAATAAGAATGGGCACACCAGGGCCTTTTGCCACTACAAACTAACTCCAGTTGTATGCACCACTTTGTGTACCTGGCTTTATATACATACTAGGGAATCAAACTGGGTCTGTCAGGTTTTGCAAGGAAAAGCGTCTAACCACTGTGCCATCAAACCAGACCTTTTTCCAAAAACTATTTTCAGGGCTGGAAAGGTGGCTTAGCAGTTAAGGTGTTTCCCTAAAAAGCCAAAGGACCTTGGTTCGATTACCTAGGACCCACATAAGCCAGATGCACAGGTGGCACATTTGTCTGGAGTTCATTTGCAGTGGCTGTAGGCCCTGGAGCACCCATTCTCTCTCTGTCTTCTTTGTTTTTTGCTCTCTCAGATAAATAAATAAAAATTTTTAAAAGGTTTTATGTATTTGATAGAGTGACAGACAGAAAGAGAGAGACATAGATGCTTTTTTGTTTTTTGTTTTTTTCGAGGTAGGGTCTCTCTCTGGTTCCAGGCTGACCTGAAATTAACTTTATAGTCTCAGGGTGGCCTCTAACTCATGGAGGTCCACCTACCTCTGCCTCCCGAGTGCTGGGATTAAAGGTATGCGCCATTATGCCTGGCACAGATGCCTTTTTAAGATGTGTACTCCTTATGCATCTAGCTTTACATTAGTACTAGGGAATCAAACTAGTGTCCTTAAGCTTCGCAGGCAAGCATCATCTCTCCAGCCCTAAGATACATACTTTTCAAAGGACAAAAAGGCGACTTAATGGAACCAGGACCAAACCACTATGCATTCAATTGAGAATTATCAGATAAAAAGGCCATGTTTAAAATGATGTTCCACTCTATACTTACCCCCTGGCTCTTCCCACGACATCTTTCTTCTCAAGCCAGTGCTGTCCTTGTTTATAGAGGCCTCGGTCATCAACAGCATTATTATCACCTTTGGTCAAAAACTTGATATGCCCATTTTGCCTTCAAAGAGTAAGAGACTCCAGTCATCATATACACCCTCACAGCACTGAAAAGTACAAAATGTGCTCTTGCTAATGAACAACTGCTATAGTGCTGAGGTAGTTAATCATACCTCGTATTAATTATTTAATTGGCTAAAAGAATGTTTTTAGATGTCCGGGCATGGTGCCACATGCCTTTAACCCTAGCACTAAGGAGGCAGAGGTAGGAGGATTGCCATGAGTTGAGGTCAGCCTTGGACTACATAGCGAATTTCAGGTCAACCTGGGCTAGAGTAATACCCTACCTGGAAAAAAACAAAAAGAACAATGTTGTAAAAGAATGCTTAATGATATTAAAAGATCTTAAAAATTATACTAAGTGAAAAAAATTACAAAATAGTACATTTACTATAATCACATTTGATATTTATATGCAAACACTACTTTTCTGAAAACATGAAGAACAAAGGAACATTAATATGTTATCCCTCAGGACATATAAGTGGCAAGGTAAAGATCATAGCAAACTGCAGTTAAAACAATTCTATTATGGAAATGATATTCTTTTAGTTAATTATATTTTATAAAAAGTCTAATAATGTAGGGTGGGAGACATGGTTTAGTGGTTAAGTGCTTGCCTTTGAAGCCTAAGAACCCTGGTTCGAAGCTCAATTTCTCAGTACCCACATAAGCCAGATGTACAAGGTGGCACATGTATCTGGAGTTCTCTCTCACTTTCTCTGTCTGTTGCTCTCAAATAAATAATTATTTTTCTAAAAGAGCCTAATGTTCATGTTTTACAGATAATTACTCAAATATTTAGATAGCATGGCATGATATCTAGGGCTTGACTCAAAATAATACAAGCAGGGAAGAAGAGATAGAAATGTAATGTAGATGGACAGAACTAGTTATATACTAACCATTGGGTAGATGGTAGTACATGGGTGGCCATTAGATTCTTCCATGCATATTAGAAAATCTCTAAATTAAAAATATAAAGAAAGGGGCTAGAGAGGTGGATTAGTGGTTAAGGCGCTTGCCTGTGAAGCCTGAGGACTCATGTTCAACTCTCCAGGTATCATGTAAGCCACATGAACAAGGTGACACAGCGTGCAAGGTCGCACATGTGCACAAAGTGGGGGCATCCGTCTGGAGTTTTATTGCAGTGGCTGGAGGCCCTTGCGCACCAATTTTCTCTCTCTCACTCACTCACTCTTGCTCCTTCTCATAAAAAAAGGAGCAGTGGGGCTGGAGAGACCGCTTAGTGGTTAAGGCACTTGCCTGAAAAGCCTAAGAACCCAGGTTTGATTCTCCAGGCCCCATGTAAGCTACATGCACATGGTGGCACATGTATCTGGAGTCTGTTTGCAGTCTCTATAGGCCCTGGCACACCCATTCTCACTCTCTCTCCTCTCTGTCCCTAATAAATAAATAAAAATAAAACAGGCTGGAAAGATGGCTCAGCAGTTGAAGGTATTTGCTTGTAAAGTCTGATGGCCCCAGTGCCCACATAAAGCAGGGTGCATAAGGTGGCACATGCATTTGGAGTTTGTTTGCAGTAGCAAGATTCCTGGCACTCCCACATTCATTCTCTCCCTGCCCCTCACCTATCTTTCTCTGCTTGAAATGAACAATATTTGTTTAAAAAAAAAGGTATTAAAGTTGGGCATGGTGGCACAGGCCTTTAATCCCAGCACTCCAACACTCTGGGAGACTAAGTTAGGGGGACCACTATGAGTTCTAGGACAGCCTGAGAGTATATACTGAATTCCAGGTTAGCCTGGGCTAGAGTTAGACTCAACCTTGGAAACCATCCCCTGCCAAAAAAAGGTATTGAAACATAAAGTAACACAGATCAAGGTATAAATAATGTCCACCTGTATATTTCTGTGCTTAGTATCTTTTTTTTTTTTTTTTTTTTAATAAAGCTGGGGTGGAGTGGGGTAGAGATGGCTTAGCTGCTAAGGTGCTTGCCTGCAAAGCCTGAAGTCCCAGGTTCAATATTTCAGGACCCACATAATGATGCATATGTTTCTAGGCTTTGTTAGCAGTGGAAAGAAATCCTGGCACCATCCCTCACAAATAAAACTTATTTTTAAAAACATAAGATTTCAAGTATTTTAAAATTTAATTGAAACAAATCAAATCTTATAAAAAGACCAGTCTAAAATTAATTCAAGTGTCTTTGGGTTAACAACATACTAGAAAAAAGAAAATTAGCTTCAGATTTCTACTGACTAATAGCTACTCAGAAACTGACTTGCAAGATGTTAAGACTGAAGATGAACCTAAATTGGGAAGTGTTGCTAACACCCAAGATAGCTATGTGCAAGTATCACATTAAAAATGAAGTTCCAGTTTTTTAAAGAATGCAAATATATACAGAGAAATGTAACCTGTAGCTGATAATTCAGTAAGTGAAAGAATGTCTGAAAAGTCCTGGAGGGAAAAAGAGGACAGGTTCCAGGAGGGGGCTGGCTGCAAGACAGAGAGTCAGGAGCACCCGGAAGGAAGAGTCAATTAAACTAGGGAAAGATATCAGTCCCTCAGAGGCAGAAAAATAAAATCAGACACAAGGAAAGAAAGGAAATAGAAAACTCCCTAGGTAAGAGGAAGGCATGCTATCTGGGCTGTTACTACCAAAGACCTGAATTGTCAGCAAAAGTCTATACTCAATTTCCCCTACTAGTCTGTTATCAGGAGATATCCCTACACATTTCTTGAAAAAGCAAAGAGACTCCTTCATGTACTCAATGGTGGAACAAACATTTTTTGGTCCTAACCAGCTCTTATTAGACTTATGGCACATGCCTAAAATTTTAGCACTCAGGAGGTAGCAGCAGGTGGATCTTAGCAAGTTCAAGGTCAGCCAGGACTACAAAGTGAGACCCTTAAAATTAAAACAAAACAAGCCCACAAAGCCTGGTGTGATGGTGAACATCTATATCTCCAGCACTTGGGAGCCAGAGGCAGGCAGGAGAATCAGGAGTTAAAGGTCATCTTCAGTTGCATGGTAATTCCAAGGCTAGCCCAGATTACATAGAAGCCTCTTTCAAAAGATAAGAAAAAATAACTGGGCATGGTGGCACACACCTTTAATAACAGAACTTGGGAGGCCAAGGCAGGACTGTCATGAGTTCAAGACCATCCTGAGACTACAGAGTGAACTCCTGGGCTACTGGAAGACCCTACTTCAAAAACCAAAAAACCAAGCCACCCATGGTGGGGCACTCAGAAGGCAGAGGCAGGAGGATTGTACTGAACTCAAGGCCACCCTGAGACTACATAATGAATTCCAAGTTAGCCTTATCATGAAAACAGCAGCAACAACAACAATGGTGAGAGGGCTCAGTAGTTAAAGTGCTTGCCTGCAACCCTGGCTGGATTCCCCAGTACCCACATAAAACCAGATGAACAAGATGGCATATGCATCTGTAGTCCTTTGCAGTGGCTGGAGGCCCTGGTACGCCCATTCTCTCTGTTTCTCTTTTATCTCTCTCTGCTTGCAAATAAACAATAATAACAAAACAAACCCCAAAATGGTAGCTTCTAAAGATGGAACTTCCTAAGTAAATACATTTGGTCATATATATTGTTGGTTCAGGTGTGTATGTACAATTTAATATAGACAATATTCATTTTGAAAATCAGGAAAATACTGCTTCTTGACTAAATCTCCACAACCACAAAATAAATTTCTAAAAATTTAAGTCATTATTTCTCAGCCCAAACCATGTCAAGGTTGGGAGTATAGCTTAGTACTGGCCACCACCATGCACGTACACATGGGAAGTTAAATTATAGTAAGTTCTGAAATGTGATAATAAAAAGCAATCATTTCCTCAGTGAAGAACTCGTCTGAGCAATGTCTATAGGAAATTTGGTCAGAGAACAACTTCCAGATCAGAGGGCAACTTCTGCACCGGTCATCACCTGCCCACCTCATCCGAGGCAGGATTTCTCTTTCTGGATCTTGCTCTCCTACTATAGTTCTGTTGTTCTTTGCTGTGCCGACCACAGGCTTCCAGGAAATTCTCTCGTTTTCACCTTCCATCTCACTGTCAGCATGCTGAGATTACAGAAACATGCTAGAGTTTTGAGCTTTTTATACAGGGCCTGGGACTCTAACGTCAGTACTCAGGCTTGAGCAACACGTGACTGAGCCCCTTCTCAAGCCACCCTCTTTTTTCTTTCTTTTTTTGTTTTGTTTTTTGAGGTAGGTCTCACTCTAGCTCAGGGTGACCTGGAACTCACCATGTAGTCTCAGGGTAGCCTTGAACTCATGGCAATCCTCCCACCTCTGCTTCCCAAGAGCTGGGACTAAAGGTGTGTGCTACCACGCTCCAGCACCCTCTTCTTTTTTTATAACAGGGCCTCACTACATAGCCCAGGCTGGCCCATAATTCCCAGCCCAATCTACCAATCCTCCTACTCTATCTACCCTTCTGAGTAGCTGGTGTTAGTCACTGAATCTTGCACCTTTTTTGTTTTTGAGGTAGAGTCTCATGTACCCCAGGCTGGCCTCAAATTTGCTATGCAGCCAAAGATATCTTTGAATCTCTGCTCTTCCTGCCTCTACCTCTTGAGTGATAAGGTTATCCAGAGCTAAGTATTAGGTTTAAGACTAGGCTAGTTTATATAAGATCCTATCTCAATAAACAAACACAAAAACAAAGAATTTTTTTTTGAATTTTGTTTTCCCCCCTGAGATAGGGTTTTGCTCTCTCCCAGGCTGACCAGGAATTCACTTTGTAGTCTCAGAGTAGCCTTGAATGCATGGTGATCCTCCTACCTCAGCCTCCTAAGTGCTGGAATTAAATGTGTGCACCACTACACCCAGCTTGAATTTTTAAAAGCTGATAAATTTGGGGATGAGCTGTAGCTCAAGAACAGAGCATTTGTAGCATGCTGGAAACCTTGGGTTTGATTCAAAGCACCCAAAAAGAAAACAAACTTGATATGTTCTCACCTGAAATGTCTTTTAGATTCCCTTATAGAGCTTGCTTTGTTTCATTTTTTTGGAAGTTAAGGCTACATTGTTCCATTATATGGAGACATTCTATTCAGGCTCTTCAATCTTTTTTTTTTTTTTTTTTCCCAAGGTAGGGTCTCACTCTATCTCAGGCTGACTTAGAATTCACTATGCAATCTCAGAGTGGCCTCGAACTCACAGCGATCCTCCTACCTCTGCCTCCCAAGTGCTGGGATTAAAGGTGTGCACTACCACGCCCAGCTAACTATTAATTTTCTAACTATTCATCAAACCTACAGATATTCATAAAAATGGACTAGGAGAGTCAGGTGTGGTGGTGCACATCTTTAATCCCAGCACTCAGGAGACAGAGGTAGGAGGATCACTGTGAGTTCGAGGCCACCCTGAGACTACATAGTGAACTGCAGGTCAGTCTTAGCTAGAGTAAAACTCTACATCAAAAAAAAAAAAAAAAAAAGACTAGGAGAAGGGCTAAAAGTTTCATTACTCGTTCTTTCTTTCCTTCGTTTATTCTTTTTTTTTTTCTTTTTTTGAGGTAGGGTTTCAATCTAGCTCAGGCTGACCTGAAATTCATTATGTAGTCTTAGGGTGGCCTCAAACTCACGGCGATCCCCTACCTCTCCCTCCTGAGTGCTGGGAATAAAAGTGTGCGCCACCATGTCTGGCTTTTTATATATACATATACATATACATATATATATATATATATATATATATATATATATTGTATTTAACTTTATTTTTATTTTTTGAGAATTGGCATGGCAGGGCCTTAGCCACTGTAATCAAACTTGCAGACACTTATGCCACCTAATGTGCAACCTTGCACTTGCCTCAAGTTTGTGCATCTGGCTAAGTGGGACCTGGAGAGTAGAACATGGGTCCTTAGGCTTTATAGGCAAGTGCCTTAACTGCTAAACCATCTCTCCAGCCCTTCATACTCTTTTCTGAAGTACATTTTTATTTTATATTATTTATTTGAGGGACGGGGAGAATGAGTGAGCAAGAGAGAGAGACTGTGTATGTATGTATATTGGCTCACCAGGGCCTCTTGGCTCACCAGGGCCTCTTTCTATTGCAAACTAACTCCAGATGCATGTGCCACTTTGTTCATTTGGTTTTACATAGGTAAGTACTAGGGAATCGAACCTGGGCTGGCAGACTTTGCAGGCAAACAACCTAAACACTCCCTAACTCTCATAATCTTCCTTCCTTCTTTCATTTATGCATTATTATATTATTATTTTTTGTTTTGTTTTTTCGAGGTAGAGTTTCACTCTAGCCCAGGCTGACCTAATTTTCATCATGTAGTCTCAGGGTGGCCTTGAATTCATGCCTCTGCCTCCTGAGTGCTGGGATTAAAGGCATGTGCCACCATGCCTGGCTATGCATTAATTTTTGACATAGGGTCTCATGTAGCTCAGGCTGGTCTCACGCTTTCTATGTAATCAAGGGTAATCTTGAACTCCTGACCCTCCTGCTTCCACCTCTCAAGTGCTAGAATTACAGGATAGTGCAGCCAGGATTGTTTGTTTGTTTGTTTTCCCTTTCTTTTAAAATTCAGGGTTAGGGATTGAACCTAAGGCTTCATGCATACTAGTCAAGTACTCTAGTACCTGAGCTATATATCCTCAGTCCTCTTTCATAATTTTTATCTATCAAAATTAAGCAATGCAGAAGCTGGAGAGATAAGCCACTGGTGAAGAGTGCTTCCAGAATAAGCATGAGGGCTTGAGGGTGGCCTGAGACTGCTGGAGTTGGATTCCCTTAGCATCCACGTGAACAGCTGGCCACAGTCATTCATGTGGGTAACCCTAGTCCTGTGGGAAGCAAAGACCAGAGAATCACTGGGGCTCATGAAAAAGCGAAGATCTACTATCAGTGAGAGATTTTATCTCAAGGACACAAGCGGATTAGTGATGAAAGGGACACCTGATGTTCTCCTCTGGCCTCCGTGGAGACACTCCATCTGCACACATGTGCATATACCACACAAATGACATACACACATATGCAAAAAAAAAAAAAATTAAACACTGCAAGCACTAAACCAAAACTTTTAGAAAGTGGGTAAGATAAAGTTGACACATACTTTTCATGAATCTTCAAGACTCGATGAACTATAGGAATCTCTCTTCCTTCTATCCTAAAAACAACAATTTCTCCCACTCGTATAGGATCTTCAACCCGATTTGTTAGAAAAAGAAGATCTCCTCTATGAAATGCAGGTTCCATGCTGCCACTGGGAAAGAAAGAATAGCAAAAAAACCCAAAACTTAAGATATTCCACAATGTGATCAAAAGTACCAATATACCTTTGTGGTATACTTTACATTTAAGAACTCCCATCACCATACATTAGTACTTTTCTCAAAATACAGGTTTCTTTAAACTTATTTTTTTCTTTGAGACAGAGTCTCAACCTGTAGCTTAGGCTAAACTAGAATTCACCATGTAGCTTACTCAGGCTGTCCTCAAGCTCATGGTAATCCTTCTGCCTCAACCTCCCAAGTACTGAGATTTACATGGGTGTTCCACCACACCCAGCTAGGTTTCCCTAAATTAATAAGAGGTTTTTGTAGTTTTTAGACCTTGGTAAGTAGTTACATTTCAAGCATTGCTATTCAAAGAAGCCTAAGTCTTGAAAAGGGCAGTGCTACTAATTCCTTAACCTTTTAAAATCTCAAATGACAAACAGCATATAAAAGAATGAACTTTAAAAATACTGCCCTTGTTCTCACTTCATCTGAAACCACTACGCATATTCAAATATTCAAATGAGAAGTGGATCATCTGCTGCCATTTATAAAGATACAGGCCAAGATGACCTTACAGGTCCAACCCGCTGTGGAGGAAAACAACTCATTAAGTCAAAAAAAAAAAAAAACAGCTACAGAGATAACATTTGTTTTATCAATTTATTCATTTTAAAAAGAGAAATAAGAAAGACAGACTAGAGATCATTATTATAAGAATTTCAGAACAAAGCAGTCCATTTTACGGTTTTAAAAAGTGAGAAAATAAGAGCTCTAATAAGAAGAAAACAGGCAGGTAATAAAAGTTAAAACCAATAACATCAAAGCACAAACATATTTGTTTGAAGGCTCTAGTCCCTCTCTATGTAAAGGAGTAATATCTGTCACTGGTTCTTAAATTTTGCTGTACATTGAAATAACCTACGCAACTTGTAAACAATCCTCAAGATGAAGTCATATGCCAAATCATTCACATCAGAAAGTCAGGGAAGGGGAGGCAGACATCATTGGCTCCCCAGTAATTCCAGTGGAAAGTAAGATTTGGAAATGGCAAAGAACATGGATCTTTTGTTTGTTTGTTAATAAGCAAACTGAATGCTTGCTTCAGCAGCACATATACTAAAATTGGAACACAGAAAAGATTAGCATGGCCTTGCATAAGGATGACATGCAAATTTGTGAAGCGCTCCGTATGTTTGTCAATCAAAAAATTAATCAATTAATTTAAAAACAACCAAAAAAATAAAAAATAAATAAACAGTACAAGGTGGTGCATGCATCTGGAGTTCATTTGCAATGGCTGGAGGCTCTGGTGGGCCAATTCTCTCACTACCTGCCTCTTTCTCTCTCTGTCACTTTCAAACAAATAAACAAATAAATAAAGAAAAAAAAAAAACCGAAAAATGATTGAGAAGATAGACCGGAAGACCACCTTTTCAGGTTACTACCACAAATGAATAACTTAGTAACCATTAAAAGTGTTATTTAAAACTCTCTGTGAGTCCTGCCTCAAAAAAAAAAAAAAAAAAGTGGGGGAGGGTGGAGGCTGAAAGAGTGATTTTGCCTCAAAAAAGAACTCTGTAAGGCTGAAATAGAGCCTATATCTTACTAGTACAGTACTTGTCTAGCATGAGCTGGCCTGCAATAAAACACAAAATAAAACACATACAAAAAAAAGAAAAAAGAAACTGAGCCAGGGATGGTGGCGCACGCCTTTGATCCCAGCACTGGGGAGGCAGAGGGAGAAGGATCACCCTGAGTTCGAGGCCACTCTGAGACTCCATAGTGAATCCCAGGTCAATCTGGGTTAGAGTGAGACCCTACCTTGAAAAAACAAAAAATAAAAAATAAAAATAAAAAAGGGGGGAGGGCACAGAGATGACTCAGCAGTTAAAGGTGCTGGCTTGGAAAGTCCAACGACCTGGGCTCGATTCCTCAGTACCCACATAAACACAGATGCACAGGATGGTGTATGCATCTGGAGTTTGTCTGCAGTGGCAGGAGACCCTGGAGCACCTGTACTCTCTCTCAAATAATACTAATAAAAAAATTTATAGAACTAGAGAGATAGCTGAGCGGTTAAGGCCCTTGTCTGCATAGCCAAAGGACCCAGATTTGATTCATCAGCACCCACATAAAGTCAGACGTACAAGGTGGCACATGTGTCTATAGTTTGTTTGCAGTGCCTAGAGGCTCTACATGCCCATTCTTTCTTTCTTTATCTGCCTTTCTCTCTCTCTCAAATAAATGAATAAATAAATAAATAAATGAATAAATAAAATACTTTAAAATATTTGAGCTAGGCCTGGTGGTGCATGACTTTAATCCCAGCACTCAGGTGGCAGAGGTAGGCAGACTGCTATAAGTTTGAGGCTACCCTGAGACTACATAATGAATTGCAGGTCAGCAGGCAAGACCATACCTTGAAAAAACAAATAAATAAATAAATTATAAACAGGGATATATAGGCAAATAGAAAGGAGAAAAAAATAAGGGAGAGGATGTGTGCACAAAATCATCTCAACTACATAACATATATGTGAAAAAGACAGTGAAATGTTAATAGTGATTATATTTCAGAACTAAAATGACAGTTTCAATTAGAGTTTTTGGTATGTTTCCAACATTTCTTACAATGAAAATATTAATTCTCTCTCTCTTTTTTTTGTTTATTCTTTTTATTTATTTATTTGAGAGTGACAGAGAAAGAGGCAGGTAGAGAGAGAGAGAGAGCACTGCAGACGAACTCCAGATGCATGCGCCCCCTTATGCATCTGGCTAATGTGGGTCCTGGGGAGTTGAGCCTCAAACCGGGGTCCTTAGGCTTCACAGGCAAGTGCTTAACCACTAAGCCATCTCTCCAGCCCAAGAGAGAATAGTTTTTAACAGAGTTCTCTTATAAAGGCATTTCTTTAAAGGTCATTACAATAGCCCACGCAGGATAAATGCCAAATGCCTGAAATAGAACAACAAGAAAAAAGTAAAGAGAGGGAGGAAAAACAAATTTGGTGGCAAATTAGGTACAGCAGAATCAAGAATAACTACTAGGGGGCTGGAGAGATGGCTTAGTGGTTAAGCGCTTGCCTGTGAAGCCTAAGGACCCCGGTTCGAGGCTCAATTCCCCAGGACCCACGTTAGCCAGATGCACAAGGGGGCACATGCGTCTAGAGTTCGTTTGCAGTGGCTGGAGGCCCTGGCATGCCCATTCTCTCTCTCCCCATCTGCCTCTTTCTCTCTCTGTCGCTCTCAAATAAATAAGTAAAATAAAAAAAAAATTTTAAAAAAGATAACTACTAGGGCTGGAGATATGGCTCAGTGGTTAAGGCACCTGCTTGCAAAGCCTGACCACCTGGATTTTTTTCCCCAGTACCCACATAAAACCAGATGCACAAAGTGGAACATGCATCTGGAGTTCACTTGCTATGGCCCTCGAGTGCCCATCCTCTCTCTCTCCTTGTAAATAAATACATAAATATTTTTAAAAAATACTTTATTTATTTGAGAGAGAAAGGAAGAGGCAGATAAAGAGAATGGGCATGCCAGGGCCTCCAGCCACTGCAAATGAACTCCAGACACATGCGGCCCCCTCGTGCATCTGGCTTATGTGGGTCCTGGGGAATTGAACAGTGGTCCCTATGCTTAGCAGACAAACCTCTTAACCACTAAGCCATTTCCCCAGTCCAATAAAAATATATTTTTTAAAAGGGCAGGCTGCGGCACCACAGTGCTTGACAGAGGAGTGTTTAGCACTGAAACATCTCTATCACACCTTCCAAGGTTCAGGGTCCATTGTTGAAGAGGAGGCGGAAAGAATGAAAGAGCCAAAGGAAGGGTAGGACTCTTTACAATATGCTCCTCAAGACACAAAATGGCCTGGATATCCATGACCTCACAGTACCTGACACTATCTACACAAGACCATCATAAGAAGAGGAAAAGATAATGACATCAAAATAGAAGAGAGCCTGATGGAGAGAAGGAGGGGATATGATGGACAGTGGAGTTTCAAAGGGGAAAGTGGGGGGAGGGAGGGAATTACCATGGGTTATTGCCTATAATTATGAATAATGTCAATAAAAAAAATTTAAATAAAAAAAGGCTTGGCATGGTGGTGCGTGCCTTTAATCCCTGCACTCAGGTGGCAGAGGCAGGAGGATCACTGTGAGTTTGAGGCCAGCCTGAGACTACATAGTAAATTCCAGGTTAGCCTAGGCGAAAGCAAGACCACATCTCAACATCCTCCTCAAAAAAAAGAATTACTCCTAGTTTTCAACACTGGTAATTGTGCAAAGGCAGTGATGGTCATAGAAATAGGAGGTTAAACTGCCATCACTTTTTAAAAATTACATTTATTTATTTGCAAGCACACAGAGAAAGGGAGAGAGAGAGAGAGAGAGAGAAACAGTAGAAACAGTATGAGTACCCTTGAGTCTCTTACCCCTGCAAATGAACTCCAGATACATACAACACTTTGTGCATCTGGCTTTACAACCAAGCACCTTTAACTACTGAACCATCTCCACAGACCTCCATCATTTTTTTTTTTTAATGAGAACAGATTTCACTGTGTTTATATACCATAGTTTCTTCATCTGTTCATTAGGCTATTTCTATTTCTTGGCTGCAAAATAAATAAATAAATAAAATATTTAAAAAATTGGGCTGGAGAGACGGCTTAGCGGTTAAGCGCTTGCCTGTGAAGCCTAAGGACCCCGGTTCGAGGCTCGGTTCCCCAGGTCCCACGTTAGCCAGATGCACAAGGGGGCGCACGCGTCTGGAGTTCGTTTGCAGAGGCTGGAAGCCCTGGTGCGCCCATTCTCTCTCTCTCCCTCTATCTGTCTTTCTCTCTGTGTCTGTGGCTCTCAAATAAATAAATAAATAAAATTTAAAAAAAATTAAAAAAATATATAAACAGGGCTGGAGAGATGGCTTTGTAGTTAAAGCATTTGCCTACAAAGCCAAAGGACCCAGGTTCAACTCCCCAGGACCCATGTGAGCCAGATGCACATGGGACACATGAGTCTGGAGTTCCTAACATGCTCATTCTCTCCATCTGCCTGTTTCTCTATCAAATAAATACACAAAAATAAAATAAGCCAGGCATGATGGTTTGCCTTCGATCCCAGCACTTGGGAGGCAGGGGTAGGAAGATCGCTAAGTACACAGTGAATTCCAGGTCAGCCTAGATATATAACGTATATATAGAAAAACAGTTTTAAGAAGAGGAACTGTCAGAGAAAGGAAATTTATGGGGCTGGGGAGATGGCTCAGCAGTTAAAGGTACTTGCTTGTAAAGCCTAGTGGCCAGGGTTCAATTCCCCACTACCTACATAAAGCCAGGTGCATAATACAGCACATGTATCTGGAGTTCACCTGCAGTAGCAAGAGGCCCTGGCGCACCCATTCCCTCATAGACAGACATATAAACACTCTCAAAAATATTATATAGATACAGATATAGATGATATAGATATAGTTTTGTTTACTTGAGATAGGGTCTCACTCTAGCCAGGAGGACCTGAAATTCACTATGTATTCTCAGGGAGGCCTCAAACTCCCAGCAATCCTCCTACCTCTTCTTGCCAATCATACCTCAATACAGTGATTAAGAAAAGAGAGTGGAATTTCAAAGGAGAAAGTGTGGGGGAAGGAGGGAATTAACATGGGATTTTTTTTATATAATCATGGAAAATACTAATAAAAAAAAAGTACTACTAAAAAAAAAAAAAAAGAGAGTGAACTGGGCATGGTGACATCAGCCTTTAATCCCAGCACTTGGGAGGAAGAGGTAGGAGGATCACTGTGAGTTCAAGGCCACCCTGAGACTACATAACGAATTCCAGGTCAGCCTGGGCTAGAGCCAAGCCCTACCTTAAAAAAAAAAAAAAAAAAAAAAAAAAACTGGAAAAGACAGTGAGAAGCCAGTTGTGGTGGCACACTTCTTGAACCCCAGCACTCAAGAGGGAAGAGGTAGGAGTATTGCTGTGAAATCAAGACCAGCCTGGGACTACAGAATAAGTTTCAGGTCAGCATGGGCTAGAATGAGACCCTACCTTGAAACCAACTTCCCCCAAAAGAATGAGTGACCTACTACTATCAGCATTCTAGGTAACGCTCATGATTCTATTTGCTTTATATTATCTCCTTATAAAGGGTTTGAGATGTTACAAAATCAAACTCAAACAAGACAGACTATAATGGTTCAATTAAATATTCAAGTAGTAATTTTCCAAAAATGAGTTACTAAATTAGGTTTTACAATCACTAAGATTATGTGACCAAAGACAAGGAAGGAAGCAAAGATGGGGGAAAAGTTCAGCACTATTTGTCACCTTGGGAGGGTGTTAATACCTTCAAAATTCTTGAAGTCTACATTAGAAATGATATTTAAAGGTCAACAAAAAATATGGAAGCCATTAGTGATGCTTTTGTATTAGCACCAAGGATGTGATGCAAGAAAACTATTTTGTGGCAGCACTATACAATATAATAAACAAATAATTATATTTCAGTCTTGATGTATCAAAGTAAGGAATAGAAGACAGAATGTTAGCAAAATAAAGTACAGTGACACACTTTTTTTTTTTGAGGTAGGGTCTCACTCTAGCTCAGTCTGACTTGGAATTCACTCTACATTCTCAGGGTGGCCTCAAACTCACAGTGATCCTCCTACCTCTGCCTCCTGAGTGCTGGGATTAAAGGCATGGGCCACCACGCCCGGCCAGTGATACACTTTTTAAAAAGACAGGGTCTCATGTAGTCCAGAATGGCCTTGGACTCACTATGTAGCTGAAGCTGACTTTGACCTTCCGAACCTCCTGGGATTATAGGCATGAGCCACCATATATACCCAACACATAAAAACCTTTTAAGAGAAAGGACATGAGTCCTTTGGAGTTTTGAATGGGAGTACCTCACAAAGTAAGACTTCCTCATAATTAATTAGTAACTAATTTCCTTCAAGGTTTCTTCTAAGTAACAGTTTTTGTTGTTTTCCAAGGCAGGGTCTCATTTTAGCCCAGGCTGGGGCTGGAGGGATGGCTTAGTGGGTAAGGCGTTTGCCTGTAGTCCAGACTGACCTGAAACTCACTCAGTAGTCCTAGGCTAGCTTCAAACTCACCAGGATCCTCATACCTCTCCCTCCCAAGTGCTAGGATTAAAGGTGTGCACCACCATGCCTGGCAAGTAATAGTTCTTAAAGGACTGGTTTAACAATTATTCAGTATCTCAATTTTTCTCCCAAATAATCCCATGCAATTCCATGTCTTGAAAAGAAAAAATGTTACCTGAGCACCACTACAATTGGACTTTCACTTCCAGTTATTACCATTAACCCCTTCCAGATCATTAGTGCAGAGGAGACAATCATTCCAAAATTTAGGACTTGATAATACAGCTGTAAGAACAAAAGAGAAGAAATCAGATCCACCAATATCCCCCACTCAGGAAAGCAAGCAAGTGCCTTTAACAGCTGAGCCATCTCCCCAGCCCCACACCTAGGAAAGCAAATGACAGCATTATCAAATTAAAAGTATCAAGCAATACTACATAGTGATGCACACGTGCCAGTGATCCCAGTACTTCAGAGGCAGAGGTCAGAGGATCACAAGTTCTAGGTCATTTCTCCACTACATAGTGAGTTCTAGGCCAACCTGAGCTACATGAGATCCTGTTCTCAAAGCAAATAGTAAGTTTCAAGTAGTAGCTGGCTTTGGTGGCTAATGCTTGTAATCACAGCATTAGGGTGGCGGGGATGGGGGGGGTGAGACTGAAACAGGCCAGGCTGTCCTACAGCATGAGACCCTATCACAAAAACTCGAAACAATAAAAGCTTCAAGTAGTAGTATTTTTTTTTAATTTTTTAAAATTTATTTATTTGAGAGCGACAGACACAGAGAGAAAGACAGAGGAAGAGAGAGAGAATGGGTGCGCCAGGGCTTCCAGCCTCTGCAAACGAACTCCAGACGCGTGCACCCCCTTGTGCATCTGGCTAACGTGGGACCTGGGGAACCGAGCCTCGAACTGGGGTCCTTAGGCTTCACAGGCAAGCGCTTAACCGCTAAGCCATCTCTCCAGCCCAAGTAGTAGTATTTTTTAAAATAATTTTTTAACTTTTTAAAATTTGAGATACAGACAGAGACAGAATGGGTGTGCCAGGGCCTCTAGCCACTGCAAATGAACTCCAAAAGCATGTGCTGCCTTGTGCACCTGGCTTACATGTGTCCTGGGGAATGGAACCTGGATCCTTAGGCTTCATAGGCAAGTACCTTAACCACTAAGCTGTCTCACTAGCCCTCAAGTAGTATTCTTAGGACAGCAAGTCTTCAGACATTTTTTTTTTTTTTTTTGAGACAGGGTCTTACAATAGCGAAGGTTGGCCTTGAATTCCCTGTGTAGCTAGGCTGACCTTAAACTTCTAATCCTTCTGCTAGACTTCCCAACTGCTAGGATTACAGGTGTGTGCTATCTTTTACTTTCTGCTCTGTTCTGCTAAGGCATTCTTTTTAAAATTTATTTATTTATTGAGCTGGGCTTGGTGGCACACATGGTGGCAGCAATCCAGCACTCAGAGACAGACTACATAGAGAATTCTAGGCCAGCCTGGGTTAGAGCAAGACCCTACCTTAACCCCCCCCCCAAATAAATCTTCATTTATTTGCATGTGTGCCTGGTTCTCATGGAATTGAATGCCTGTCCACCTTTATTTATTCTTTAAAAGACACTTTTATTTTTATTATTAGAGACAGAGAGAGGGAGACAGTGAGTGAGAATGGGCATGCCAGGGCTTCTAGCCACTTCAAACTCCAGACACATGTACCACCATGTGCATCTGGCTTACATGGGACCTGGAGAATCAAACCTGGGTCCTTAGGCTTTGCAGGCAAACACCTTAACTGCTAAGCCATCTCTCCAGCCCACCTGCCCAGCTTCATGTGCATAGGTGGGGAATTGAATCCAAGCCAGCAGACTTTGCAAACAAGCATCTCTAACTGCTAAGCCATCTCGCTAGGCCCTGCCGACAGCGCTATGGGGGGTGTGTGTGCGTGTGTGCGTGTGTGTGTGTGTGTGTGTGTGTGTGTGTAATATAAAGTCTATAATAAATCAACATTCTAGAACAGCACACCTTTTACCCAATGTACTATCCTCTATTTTGTTTGCTAAAAACACTAGTTATATATCGAAATATTTTCAGAATCTTCTGTTTCATTTGGGTTTCATTACCACTGAAACTCAAATTCAATTACACCCACACAATACACAGCCAACAGTACCCTCCTTGAACTCTTCTAATACTTAATTTTCTTTCTTTTTTTTTTTTTTTTTGTTTTTTGGTTTTTCGAGGTAGGGTCTCACTCTGGTCCAGGCTGACCTGGAATTAACTCTGTAGTCTCAGGGTGGCCTTGAACTCACAGCGATCCTCCTACCTCTGCCTCCCCACTGCTGGGATTAAAGGCATGCGCCACCACGCCCAGCATAATACTTAATTTTCTACAGAATGTCTCCTTTCATAAGTATGTAATAGTCAACATTTAATAATACATCCCATCTTGAGAGTTGGGAAAACATTCAGAGAGAATAGTTTTTTTTTTTTTTTATTTGAGAGCGACAGACACAGAGAGAAAGACAGATACAGGGAGAGAGAGAGAATGGGCGCGCCAGGGCTTCCAGCCTCTGCAAACGAACTCCAGATGCGTGCGCCCCCTTGTGCATCTGGCTAACGTGGGACCTGGGGAACTGAGCCTCAAACCGGGGTCCTTAGGCTTCACAGGCAAGCGCTTAACTGCTAAGCCATCTCTCCAGCCCAAGAGAGAATAGTTTTTAACAGAGTTCTACAGCTTGTCATTCATAGTCAAGAAATGAAGGCCAGGGGCTGGGTCGATGGCTTCAGATCCCCAGCATCCACATAAATGCCAAGTGGTGGTATGTATCTGTAATCCTAGTGTCTGGGAAGTGGGGACAGGTAAGCTGGTTGGCTAGATTAGTGACCTGCCCTGTCTCAATAAATATGGTGAATAGCAACTAAGGAAGACACCTGACTCAACCTCTGGCTTCTGCATATACATACACAGAGAGAAATTGAAGACCAGACTTATGTTTTGTGAAATTTTCAATACTTCACAAACTACGGAACTTATGACTTGAATAAGCAGATACAATCAATACCAGAAAGGCATTCCAATTGAGAAAAATAATGCAAGTGTGGTGGCCAAGAATGGAAAAGTGGGTAAAAGTAGAGAAGATGAGTAGATAACAAGATAAATTGTTTAAGGAATGAAAGAACACTACCAGAAATTACTGGAAGAAATATGGCAAATGATATTAAGTTTAGATTATAGAGAGCCTTAAATGTAGGACCAATAATATGGGCCCCCAAAACATACATAATATAATTTAATGTATACAAACAAAAGTTTTAAAGTGTGTGCACTTTTTGTTTGTTTGTTTTTTTTTTGAGGTAGGGTCGCACTCTAGCCCAGGAAGACCTGGAATTCACTATGTAGTCTCAGAGTGGCCTCGAACTCATGGTGATCCTCCTACCTCTGCCTCCCAAGTGCTGGGATTAAAAGCATGCAGCACCACCATGCCCAGCTTAAAATGTGCACACTTTAATTTTTTTATATATTTATTTCAAACTAAGCATGGTGGCTTGCATCAGTTATCCCAGCACTTAGAAGGCAGAGGCTGGAGGACCATCACAAGTTCAAGGCCAGTCTTGACTACATAGCAAGTTTCAAGAGGGTATACATGGAGATTTCTGACTCAAGCAAAACAAAAACAAAGTAATTCAATTTCCAGCACTTACTGACTAAATAAATAAAGCATATTGACATTCTGTAATAGTCTCAGTCTCTTCAATGTTCTCTGACCTCCACATGTCTTCTATGGCATGTGCATGTCCACACTGCCACATGAACATGTTCACACACACATGAACACACACATGAATAATAATAATTTTAAAACTTTGAGGGCTGGAGAGATGGCTCAGCAGTTAAGGCACTTGGGCGTTAACGTCTAACAACCCAAGTTCAATTTCCCAGTAACCGCATAAAGCCTAACGTACAAAGTAGTATATGCATCTGAAGTCCGTCTGCAGTGTCTACAGGCCATGGTGTGTCCTTTTTGGCTCTCTTTCTCTCTGCTGACAGGGTGGTGCATGCTTTTAATTCCAGCACTCGGAAGGCAGAGGCCAAGGTTGGAGGAACGCCATGAGTTTGAGGCCACCTGAGACTACATAGTGATTTCCAGATGAGCCTAGAGGCTAGAGTGAGACCCTACCTTGAACCAAAAAAAAAAAAAGTCATGGGTAAAAAAAATTTTTTGAGACATAGATTTATATAGCCCCAGTTGGCCTCAAATTCCCTATGTAACCAGAGAACGTATCTGATCTTCTTGCCTCTACTTCCCTAGTGCTTGAATTATAGGCATGCACCACCATGCCTGGTTTTATTAGGTGCAAAGATTGAACCTAGAACTTTGTTCATGCTAGTCATTAATTCTATCAAATGAGCTATATCCCTGGGCCAAGAATGTTCTCTACTAGAAAGGATTAGAGAGACCTAATAACCAAATGTAACATATCGTTTTTGAATCCTGACTCAAATAACAAAAATTATAAAAGGATTCTCAACTATAAAAGATATTTTGAGCCAGGCGTGGTGGTGCATGCCTTTAATCCCAGCACTTGGGAGGCAGAGGTAGGAGGATCACTATGAGTTCGAGGCCACCTTGAGACTACATAGTGAATTCCAGGTCAGCCTGGACTACACTGAAGCCCTATCTCGAAAAAAAAAAGATATTTTAAGTCAGGAGTAGTGGCATGTCTATAATCCTAGTGATAAGTGATTAGTAGCAAGACAGCCCCACTCCAAAGGCAGTTGGTTAGGGGCAATGGCTCAAAAGAACATAAAATATTAACTTGCCCTGGAAAGAGAGGAGGGCAACTATAGTCAGTAAACTGAAATCTAAAAGGCCCTGATTAATCAAGAAGCCTGCCTAATACCACCAGCCCTTTGTTCTTTTTACCTCCTGGTTCTTTCTCCTCCTTGAAACTTTTTGGTAATCCCTATGACTTTTTCTGAACCTGTGCTTTTCCATCTAACCCATCATCTACCAAGCAGAGTTCCCCATATACACTTAAACTAACCTATCAGGCTCATCCCAACTTGACGCCTAATTTCCAAACCCATCAGGCTCACTCTCTGCATAAAAATCTCAGGTGAATACTACCTTGGCAATCCTTTCTGGGACCCTCCCTGTTGTAGAGAGCTCTTACTTTATTTTCCTCTTCTCAATAAAACCTTGCTTGTTCATGCTTGTCATTCTTTGTGACTGTGACATAATGAACTCAACTCTTACTCAGGGAATCAGTAACACCAACATTCTGGAGGCTGAGGCAGTATGGTGAGTTTCAAAGCTAGCCTGGGCTACAGAGTGAGTTTGCGACCATGCATGGCTACAGAGAGATCCTGTCTCAAAAATACGAACAAAGGGATCAGGCTGGAGAGATGCTTAGCAGTTAAAGTCCTTGCCTGCAAAGCCTAAGGACTAAGATTCTACTCCCCAGAGCCACATAAGCCAGATGCTCAAGGTCACACATGGGTACAAGGTGTTGCACACATATGAAGTTTGATTGCAGTGGCTAGAGGCCCTGGCATGCCAGTTCTCTCATAAAAAAGAACAAAGGGGTTGGGGTGTTGGCTCAGCAGTTAAAGGTGCTTGCCTGCAAAACCAAAGGTCCCAGGTTCAATTCCCAGGATCCAGGTAAGCCAGAGGCACAAAGTGGCGCATATATCTGGAGTTCATCTGCAGTGGCTGGAGGCACTGGTGCCCTTTTTTCTTTCTCAAAATAAAAATAAATAAAAGCATAGCAACCTGGGTTCAATTCCCTAGTATCCACATAAAGCCAGATGCACAAAGTGGTACATACATCTAGAGTTTGTTTGCAGAGGCTAGAGGTCCTGGAGTGCCCATTCATTCTCACTCCCACATGCACTCTCTCTCATCTCTCTGCCTACAAATAAAATAAAATACTTAAAAAAGTATCTAGAAACATGTGTACATACACCACACACTTATACATGGGAAGAAAAAAAATTAAAACTACAGCACAGATGTGGGCATGGAACTCACTGGCCTGTGTCTTCTTCCCACTACATCTTTAAAGCTAGTGTGAAATGGAACAGAATGGTGTCCAGTTATCAAAGGGTTATCTCAACTCCAAATCTACCTTTCCTGCCAAGCTGAATCCTATGAACATTCTCCTTTGCCAGATGGATTAATGAGGTCAGGCTTAATCTTTTTTCTGGGCGGGGGGGGGCTGAGAGGTAAGCTCTCACTCTAGCCCAGGCTGACCTGGAACTCACTCTAGTTCCAGGCGGTCTCAAACTCACAGCAATACTCCTACTTCTGCCTCCCAAGTGCCGGGATTAAGGGTGTGCGCTACCATGCCCAGCTGACATCAGGCTTATTAATAAAGAGTGTTGAAGGGCCAGTACAAGGTTACAGAGGAAGGGGCTTCTCTGGGTTCGAGTGTTGTTTTATTCTACACAGTAGCCAGTGTACGTGCATGAAGGAGGGCCTGGTAGTACTTGCTTTAATGACCATCAGATAGCCTCCAGCTCCAACAGACCCACTGACAAACTTCTCGACCTCCTTAGGCCTCATCTGTGGAACAGTACCAGATCACTACTTTGGCAAATGTCACTTTTTAACATGTTGCATATTTTCGGCAGTAACATCCTCTCCAAAGAGGTCCAAATCTCAAGTTTAGGAGGGAACTATAGAAAGGTGATTTTTTAATTCATTTTTTCTTTGTTATCTCACCCCAGAAAGTGGGAGCTATTTTGTGAATAAGACAACTCTAGGACCCTCTTTTACACCTTTTAGTCAAGGATCTTTTACTAGGTAACAATCTTTATTAGCACAATGTTCTAAGCAACTCAGCTAACTGGCCAGCTGTGAGTTAATGATCTTTAATAGTAAATTTCCCTGTTTAATTACTGGCAAAATATGTTTTCCAAGGAATACAAATAATCATTTTTGGACTGGAGACATGGTTCAGCAGTTAAAGCGTTTGCCTGTGAAGCCTAAGGGCCTTGTCACACCCATTCTCTCTCTCCCTCTCAAAAATATGAATTAAAAAAAAATTTAGGGCTGGAGAGATGGCTCAGTGGTTAAGGCACTTGCCTATGAAGCCTAAGGACCCAGGCTTGATTCCCCAGGACCCACTAAAGCCAGATGCACGAGGTGGAGCATGCACCTGAAGTCTGTTAGCAGTGGCTGGAGGCCCTGGCATGCCCATTCTCTCTCTTGTGTGTCTGTCTCTCTTCTAGCTCTCTCTGCAAATAAATAAATAACTTTTTAAGAAAGAACTTTTGAAGATGCAGATATGGCATCTGCTATATGGCACCTAGTTCAGTGCAGCTGGGATATTAAAGTTATTTTATTTCTGTAGCTAGCATTCACTAGTCCAGGAAATGAAGGGTGGAAATGGGAAAGACTCCTCTCATTATTTACCCCACATGAGGTGCTAGTGGAATTCTGCTTCTTATGCTCATACTTTGGCACCTGCTAATTTAGAGATTTTAATTCTCAAAGGAGATACCCACCCACTTAGGGAACCCAATGGTTCTATTCAACTATAAGTTAATACTGCCACCCACTTTGGGTTCCTCATGACAGTGAATCAAAATGCAAAGAACGGGGCGACTGATTGGCTAAGTGACCAACCCAGACCATTAAGAGAGAAATCAAAGTGCTGCTACACTATGATACTGGGTAGACAGTAGAATAATATGAATACAGAGGACCTTAAGAACTGTCTTAGGTACCTGTGTAAAGGCTGGTGAAAAATACACTAATACATGTAGGACTACTTATTACATTAACCCTGCAGAAGGTCTGAGTTACCCCAATGGGCATAAAAGTATGGCCAAGTATTGATGAGAACAGCAGAAGAAAACAGCTACGACCACATGACCAATTACAGAAACAAAGGTTAAATTACATCATAAACATCTTTATGTGAACACTAACTATGATTTGAGTAGGTGTGAATAAATGCCAAGTTAACAAAAGGCAAGCTAAAGTAGCTTTGTACTTTGTTAATTTGGGTAAGCTACAACTAGGTTGTTCCCCAAATCTCCTTTCCACTATGGTTCTACATTAAATCTAGCCAAAAAGGGAAACGTGTCAAAAATTTGAAGGTGACAAGACAAGGGTGTCCACTGTCCCCACTTTTATCTAATATAGTTTTGGAAGTCTTAGCCATAGCAATAAGGCAAGAGACACACATAAAAAGGATACAAGTTGGAAAGGAAGAGATCAAGTTATCATTATTTGCAGATGACATGATTCTATACATAAAGGACCCTAAAGACTCTACTAGCAAACTGTTAGAGCTGATCAAAACCTACAGCCATGTACCAGGATACAAAATAAATACACAGAAATCAGTAGCCTTCCTATATGCTAACAACAAACACACAGAGGATGAAATCAGAGAATCACTCCCATTCACAATTGCATCAAAAAAAAAAATAAAGTACCTTGGAATAAGCCTAACCAAGGAAGTAAAGAATCTCTACAATGAGAACTTTAAAATACTCAAGCGAGAAATTGCAGAAGACACTAGGAAGTGGAAAAACATCCCTTGTTCCTGGATTAGAACAATCAACATTGTGAAAATGGCAATCTTACCTAAAGCAATCTACACATTTAATGCAATCCCTATCAAAATTCCAAAGGCATTCTTCATGGAAATAGAAAAACAATCCAAAAATTCACTTGGAATCACAAAAAACTTCGTATATCTAAAATAATACTGAGCAACAAAAATAAGGCTGGTATCACGATACCTGATTTTAACCTATACTACAGAGCCATAGTAACAAAAACAGCATGGTACTGGCACAAAAACAAGACATGTAGATCAGTGGAACAGAACAGAGGACCTAGATGTAAGCCCAAGTAGCTATAGCCACCTGACATTTGATAAAAATGCCAAAAATACTCATTGGAGAAAAGACAGCCTCTTCAGCAAATGGCGTTGGGAAAACTGGATATATATCTGTAGAAGGATGAAAATAGATTCTTCTCTCTCGCCATGCACAATAATTAAGTCCAAATGGATTAAAGACCTTAACATCAGACCGGAAACTCTGAAACTGCTAGAGGAAAAAGTAGGGGAAACCCTTCAACATATTGGTCTTGGCAAAGACTTTCTGAATACAACCCCAAATGCTCAGGCAATAAAATCACAGATTAATCACTGGGACCTCATGAAATTACAAAGATTTTACACTGCAAAGGACACAGTGAAAACAGCAAAGAGGCAACCTACAGAATGGGAAAAAAATCTTCGCCAGCTATATATCTGATAGAGGATTAATATCTAGGATACACAAAGAACTCAAAAAGTTAAATAATAAGGAATCAAACGAGCCAATCAAAAAATGGGCTATGGACCTAAATAGAGAATTCTCAAAGGAAGCAATAAGAATGGCATATAAGCATCTAAAAAAATGTTCTACGTCACTTGTCATCAGGGAAATGCAGATTAAAACTACACTGAGATTCCATCTCACTCCTGTCAGATTGGCTACCATCATGAAAACACATGATCATAAATGTTGGCAGGGATGTGGAAAAACAGGAACCCTTCTACACTGCTGGTGGGAATGCAATCTGGTCCAGCCATTGTGGAAATCAGTGTGGAGGTTCCTAAAACAGCTAAAGATTGATCTACTACCATATGACCCAGCTATAGCACTCCTAGGCATATATCCGAAGGAATCATCTTATTTCCTTAGAAGTACGTGCTCAACCATGTTTATTGCTGCTCAATTTATAATAGTTGGGAAATGGAACCAGCCTAGATGTTCCTCAACTGATGAGTGGATAATGAAGATGTGGCACTTTTATACAATGTAGTTCTACTCAGCAGTAAAGAAAAAGGAAGTTATGAAATTTGCAGAAAAATGGATGGATCTGGAAAGGATTATACTAAGTGAGGTAACCCAGGCCCAGAAAGCCAAGCACCACATGTTCTCCCTCATTTGTGGATCCTAGCTACAGATGATTGAGCTTCCATATGAGAAGGAAAATACTTAGTAGCAGAGGCCAGTAAGATAGAAAGGAGATATAAAGGGAAGAGAAAGGAAGGGAGGAGGGTACTTAATAGGTTGGTAATGTATATATGTAAGTACAATGATTGAGATGGGGAGGTAATATGATGGAGAATGGAATATCAAAGGGGAAATTGTGGGGAGGGAGAGAGGGCATTACCATGGGATATTTTTTTATAATCATGGAAAATGTTAATAAAAATTTTAAAAAAGTTTGAAGGTGAAAGGGAAGCAACTGTAACTGAGAATCGCTGTGGTTAGAGGCAGTGAAATAGCAGGAAGGGACTTGCAGAATCTGATTCTATACAAAGGACCCTAAAGGCTCCTCTATCAGCAAACTGTTAGAGCTGATGAACACCTATAGCCATGCAGAAGGATACAAAATAAGCAGACAGAAATCAGTAGTCTTCCTATATGCTAACAACAAACACACAGAGGATGAAATCAGAGAATCACTCCCATTCACAGTTGCATCAAAAAATAAATAAACAAACAAACAAACAAACAAACAAAGTACCTTGGAATTAATCTAACTAAGGAAGTGGAGGATCTCTATGATGAAACTTTAAAACACTCAACCAAGAAATTGCAGAAGACATTAGGAAACGGAAAGATACTCCTTGTTCTTGGATTGGAAGAATCAATATTGTAAAAAGGGCAATCTTACCAAAAGCAATCTACACATTTAAATGCAATCCCCATCAAAATTCCACTGGCATTCTTCATGCAAATAGAAAAACACAATCCAAACATTCATTTGGAGGTACAAAAAAAATCTCGAATTTCTAAACCAATATTAAACAACAAAAATAAGCCTGGTGGTATCACTGTATCTGATTTTAACCTACACTACAAAGCCATAGTAACAAAAACAGCATGGTACTGGCAAAAAAAGCAGACATTTACGTAGATCAATGAAACAGAATAGAGGACCCAGATGTAAGTCCAGGTAGCTACAGCTACCTGATATTTGCCTTATCAGCAATGGTGCTGGGAAAACTGGATATGTATCTTTAGAAGGATGAAAATAGATCCTTCTCTCTCTCCATGCACAAGAATTAAGTCTAAATGGATTAAAGACCTTAATACCTGACCTGAAACTCTGAAACTGCTAGAGGAAAAAGTAGGGGAAACCCTTAACATATTGGTCTTGGCAAAGACTTTCCAAATATAATCCCAATTGCTCAGGCAATAAAACCATAGATTAACTACTGGGACCTCAAGAAATTACAAGGATTTTGTACTGCAAAGTACACTGTGAATAAAGTAAAGAGGCAACCTGCAGAATGGGAAACAAAAATCTTTGCCAGCTATACATCTAATAGAGAATTAATATTGAGGATATACAAAGAACTCAAAAAATTAAATAATAAGAAATCAAACAAACCAATTAAAAAATGGGCTATGGAACTACATAGAGTTCTCAAAAGAAATACAGATGGCATATAAGCATCTAAAAAAATGTTCTACATCCCTAGTCATCAGGGAAATGCAGATTAAAACTATGTTGAGATACCATCTCACTCTTGTCAGATTGGCTACCATCATGAAAACAAATGACCATAATTGCTGGTGAGGATGCGGAAAAAGAGGAACCCTTCTACACTGTTGGTGGGGATGCAATCTGGTCCAGCCATTGTGGAAATCAGTGTGGAGGTTCCTGAGACAACTAAAAATAGATCTACCATATGACCCAGCTATAACACTCCTAGGCATATATCCTAGACTCCTCTCACTACCTTACAGAAACTTGCTCAACCATGTTTATTCCCGCTCTATTCACAATAGCTGGGAAATGAAACCAGCCTAGATGCCCCTTAACTAATGAGTGGATAATGAAGATATGGCACATTTACACAATGGAGTTCTACTCAGCGGTAAATAAAAATGAAGTTATGAAATTTGCAGGAAAATGGAGGGATCTAGAAAGGATTATATTAAGTGAGGTAACCCAGGCCCAGAAAGCCAAGCATCACATGTTCTCTCTCATATGTGGATCCTAGCTATAGATGACTGGACTTCTGTTTGAGTAGGAAGAAAACTCAGTAGCAGAGGCCAGTAAGATAGAAAGGAGATACAAAGGGAATAGAAAGGAAGGGAGGGGGGACTTAATAGGATGTTATTGTATATATGTAAGTAGAAGAATAGATTAATGGAGGTGAAATGGCCTAAGTGAGGTCAAGGGAAGAGACTGAGTAAAGGAATGGTAGAGGGAGGGCTAATCAAAATCTAAGAGGATATAAATAAGTCATATGGAAACCTACTTTTTTGGACAATGGACCACAGGAGCCATAGATTGTTACTAGAAAATTTTCAGTGCCAGGGATGGGATACCTTCCAGTGAGTTGTTGGCCAGGGAGGTTCCTGATGCCCCCAAAACATTACAGGCCATTGCTGAGGCCCTTGGTTTCCCACTAGGATAGATGGTAAGACCCTACTGCTGAAGACTCCACATACTTGGGCTGCAAAGCCACTGAGAAATCCTGCTGGAACTGAGCTGATAACCTCCTCCATGTAGACCAGCTGACAGAAAGCTAGAAGAAGCCATCCTGCATGAAGTTCAATGGGGGAGAGAGAGAAATCACCAGTGAAGATACTTAACAGAGGACACGGGTGGCAAATACCCATAATCTCATCACTTGGGAGGTAGTAAAACAGTGAGTTCAGGACCAGCCTGGGCTACTTGAGACTGTCTAAAAGTAAATTACAATTAGCTGGGTGTGGTGGTACAAACCTTTAATCCTAGCACTCAAAAGGCTGAGAGGAACACTTCCATCAGTTCAAGCAAGTCTGGGGCTACAGACTGATTTCCTTGTCAGACTGGGCTAGATATACTACCTTGAAAAAAATAATAATAATTAATATATAAAAATTAAGGGCTGGAGAGATGGCCTAGCGGTTAAGCACTTGCCTGTGAAGCTTAAGGACCCCCCCAGGACCCACGTTAGCCAGATGCACAAGGGGGTGCACACGTCTGGAATTTGTTTGCAGTGGCTGGAGGCCCTAGTGTGCCCATTTTCTCTCCTTCTCTCTATCTGCCTCTTTCTCTGTCTGTCGCTCTCAAATAAATAAATAAAAATATTTTAAAAAAATTAAATAAATAGGGCTTGGAAAATGGTTTAGCAGTTGAGGCACTTGCCTGCAAAGCCAAAGGACCAAGGTTCAATTCCCCAGGACCCAGATGCCCAAGGTAGCACATGCAGCATCTGAAGTTAACAGCAGCTGAAGGCCCTGGCATGCACATTCTCTATTTGCTTCTTTATCTCTCAAATAAATAAAATATCTTAAAATTTACATAAATAAATCCGGGCGTGGTGGCGCACGCCTTTAATCCCAGCACTCGGGAGGCAGAGGTAGGAGGATCGCTGTGAGTTCGAGGCCACCCTGAGACTCCATAGTGAATTCCAGGTCAGCCTGGGCTAGAGTGAGACCCTACCTCGAAAAACCAAAAAAAAAAAAAAAAAAAAAATTACATAAATAAGCTGGGTGTGGTGGCACATGCCTTTAATCCCAGCACTCAGGAGGCAGAATTAGGAGTATCACTGTTGAGTTTGAGGCCACCCTGAGACTACATAGTGAATTCCAAGTCAGCCTGGGCTAGAGTGAGAACCTACCTTGAAAAATAAAAAGGGGGGGGAATGTTAACTTGACTGGAAAGATGGCTCAGTGGTGTGCTTGCCTGCAAAGCTTAACAATCACAGTTTCATTTCCCAGTGCCCACGTAAAGCCAGATGCACAAGGTGGCACATGCATCTGGAGCCTCTCTGTTTGCAAATAAATAACATATACATATTTTTAAAGGCTAACCAGCTGGGTATGGTGATGCACGCCTTTAATTCCAGCACTTGGGAGGCAGAGATAGGAGGATTGCCATGAGTTCAAGACCTCCCTGAGACTACACAGTGAATTCTTAGGTCAGCCTGAGCTAGAGTGAGACCCTACCTCACCCCCCCAAAAAAGCTAACCAATCCACAAAAATGAAGATGCAGCTCAGCTGCAGAGTGCTTGCCTAGTATGCAGTGCAAAAACAGACACAATAAAAACCTTTACAAATAAGGTCATGAGTTGGGAATTTAACTCAGTGGTAGAGCACTCGCCTAGCAATTGCAAGCACCCAGGTTTGGTCCTCAGCATCCCCCTCAAATAACAATAACAACAACAACATGTCATTTGGACAGGCGTGCAAAAGGCCCCTGTAATCCCAGCTCTAGGAGGCAGATGAAGGAATGCAAGTTCAAGGCTAGCCTGGGCTACAGAGTGAGTTTGAGGGCAGACTGGGCTAAGTAGTTTCAAAACCAACCAGTAATTCTAGCTAAGTGGGGGGATGTATGCTTATTGTAACGTTACCACTCAGTGGGCTAAGGCAGAAGGACTGCCTTCACTACATAACAAAAACCTGCCTCAAAAAGTAAAGTAGTTGCCGGGCGTGGTGGCACACGCCTTTAATCCCAGCACTCGGGAGGCAGAGGTAGGAGGATTGCCGTGAGTTCGAGGCCACCCTGAGACTACATAGTGAATTCCAGGTCAGCCTGGGCTAGAGTGAGACCCTACCTCGAAAAAAAAAAACAAAAAAAAAAAGTAAAGTAGTTAATAAATAAAAAAAATAATAATTTCTTTTAAAAAAAGGTAAAGTAATAGCTGGGCGTGGGGCACACACCGCTAATTCCAGCACTTGGAAGGCAGAGGTAGGTGGATCACCATGAGTTCAAGGCCACTCTGAGAGTACATAATGAATTCCAGGTCAGCCTAAGCTAAAATAAAACCCTACCTCGAAAAACCAAAAACCAAAAGCCAAAAAAAAGGGTAATGGGGCTGGAGAAATGGCTTGGTGGTTAAAAGGACTTGCTTGCAAAGCCTGCTGACCCAGGTTCAATTCCCCAGCCACATAATTTGAAAGAAGAAAAAAATAAAGTAGCACAGGTGCCTCTTTACAGTGGTGCACGTGCACACACACATACACACACACAAGTTAGGCTGGAGAGATGGTTCAGAGGTTAAGGGACTTGCCTGCAACGCCTAACAACTTGGGTTCGATTCCCTAGTACCCACATAAAGCCAGATGCACAAAGTAGGACATACATCTGGAGTTCATTTGCTGTGCTCTCTCTCTCCCCCCTTGTGAATAAATAAACAAAAATATTTTTAAAAAGGAAAGTAATAGGCAGGGTGTGGTGGCATGCACCTTTAATCCCAGTACTGGGGAGACAGGGGTAGGAGGATTGCCATGAGTTCAAAGCCACCCTGAGATCACCCTGAGCTAGAGTGAGTCTCTACCTTGAAAAACAAAAAAATAAATAAATAAAAGGAAAGTGATTAAAATAAGGAAACAAGGTCTTTTGCTGGGTGTGGTGTCACTCACCTTTAATCCTAGCACTAGGGAGGTAGGAGGGTCACTGTGAGTTTGAGGCCATCCTTAGACTACATAGTGAACTAATTCCCAGTCAGCCTGGGCTACAGCGAGATGCTACCTTGAAAAATAAAAAAGTCCTTCATGACTTCGAGTGTAGTAGCATAGCATTTAAGGCCCTGAATTCAATCCCCAAAACAAAAGAAAAAGAAAGAAAGAAGGGTCATGAATGATTCAACTTAAGTGCCATGTCTTTATCCAAGCTGTTTTCATTCCCTGACTAGACTCTCACAATTTTGTAGACATATCTAAAAAGAGATAGCCTGAAGAGAAGGGAAAGCTATATTCTCCATGCTTCTCTAATAACAGTTCAAAATACAAATTCAAGAGGAAAAACAAGAAGCTTAAATAGTGATATTGGGTCAATGCTTAACAGCAAAATACTGTAAAAAGGAGAAAAAAAAAAACCCTCAACGGTAAGCAAAACTACACTCCAGACACAGCTGGTTCAAAAGACAAAAAGGCAAATCCTTTGGTAGTGACTAAATAATTAGTGTTTTCAATGCCTTTTGGTACACGATCTAGATGATACAGATCGAACAAGGTCTATGGGTAAAATCAGAAGACCTAAACTTCAGTATCTCTGTACCACTGACATCTGTCATCAGATGGGGGTTGCCACTTTACTGTGAAGGGGGGTAGTCACGGACAAGTGGAATAACTGTTTGAACGCTGAGCTCGGCTGCACTGGAAGGGCGGCTACGGAGTGAAAGCGGCAGAAGGGCTTTGGGAGGACCTGCCATCGCCTTTCCAAGCGCCACGGAAGCCAGCGCGGCGGCGAAGTCATCAGCCTTGTCCCTGGAGTCTATCCGGAGTCGCTCTGCCCGTGGAGACCCCAAGTCGGCCGGCCGCCTTATAACGTCTGAAACAATGAGCATCCCCACTCCCACTTATAGGTCACCCTTCGGATTCCACTTGCTCCCCTGCCTCCTGGAGAGCAATGGTCCGCGAAGTTGTTCTTTCCTGCCGGGTCCCACCATCAGCCCCGGGGATAAGAATTCCCCGCAAACAAAGCGGTCTCCGGCCACAGACGGCAAAGGATGGGGACGGTCCGGGCGTAAGCGTCGTGCAGGGCCTCACCATCCGGCCCGGAGGTCCGCGGGGACCCACAGGGACAGCGTCCAAGGGCCGAGGAACCCTGAGAAAGAGCGGGGACCAGCCTCACCTGCCTCTTGTTCATCCGCCGCACATCATCCAGAAAGTCTAGAGACAGCATGGTGGGACCGGCGAACGCTACCGGCAAGGAAGAGGGCGCGACACGATCACGGGGCGGAACGGCAGGCGCACGGGCTCGCAGTGGACTGGACCCCTGCAACGCCTGCACTTCCGCTTCCGGGGCGGGAGTCGACGCGGCCCCACCCTTTCGTTGCTGAAAGCAGACGAAGCGGCTACCTCCGCTACCAGTCGCACTCCGGATCTGGCCTCGGCATACGCGGCCTTCCGGCTTCGGCCCTCCGCCTCCCCAGAACCCGCTTTCCGCGCCGATTCCCGTAACTCCTCGCGGAGGCGGAGACCCCGGGTTAGATAGGCCCGCAACCTGCGGAAGGCGGGTCCTCGAGCACGCCTGGCCAATCAGCAGCCGTCTCTCTGGTCTGGGCGGGCCGAGGAAGCCCGTTGGCAGCTGACGCCTTCCAGCGCGCGGCCCGGGCTTGGGTGTGACACTGGACGTGTGGCCTGGCTGTTAGTTCTCAGCTAGAGCACGCCTCGGTCCCAGGGTGCCGGAAGCTGACGACGGAGGCGTTGCTACGAAGCGCTTTTGACGTCAGGGTGAACGGTACTTTCAAAGTACTGTGTGAACCTTTCAGGAGTTTCTAGACCGGTTAGAAAGAAAACTGAAACCTTGTCAAACGACCAAACACTGGAACATATGCTGACACTTCTTCCCCAACCTTTTTTTTTTTTTTTTTTGCAAGCAGAGAGAGAGAGAGAGAGAGAGAGAGAGAGAATGAATGGACGCGCCAGGGCCCTCTAGCTACTGCAAACGAACTCCAGATGCATGCGCCACTTTGTCGTCTGGCTTACATGGATACTGGGAAATCGAACCTGGGTCCTTAGGTTCCTACTGGTCGTGCTCCGGATCGTGCTGAGTCTATATAGGCAAGCACTTTAACCGCTGAGTCATCTCTCCAGCCCCTTCTTCCCCAATCTTGACCCTTGCTAAACAGAAATTGTCTTTATTTCCTGACACTCTGGGGTGACTGACCCTGCCTTCAGTATTGTCTCCCTAAAACTTTTTTTAAGTTTTTCGAGGTAGGGTTTCATTCTGGTCCATGCTGACCTGGAATATGTAGTCTCAGGATGGCCTTGAACTCACAGTGATCCTCCTACCCCTGCCTCCCAAGTGCTGGGATTAAAGGCGTGTGCCACCACGTCTGTCCTCTAAATCTATCTTTTAGGGGGTCTTTTTTATTTTTTATTATTGACAACTTTCTAGTTATGGACAACAAACCATGGCAGTCCTTTCCCCCTCCCGTTTCCCTTCACAACTCCACTCTCCATCATATCCCTTCCCCTTCTCCATCAGTCTCTTTTATTTTGATGTCATCATCTTTTCCTATTATGATGGTCTTGTGTAGGTAGTGCCAGGCACTGTGAGGTCATGGATATCCAGGCCATCTTGTGTCTGGAAGAGTGCATTGTAAGGGGTCCTATCCTTCCTTTGGCTCTTACATTCTTTCCATCACCTCTTCCACAATGGACCCTGAGGCTGGGAAAGTGTGATAGAGATATTTCAGTGCTGAGCACTCCTCTGTCACTCTTCTCAACACCATGGTGCCTTTTGAGTCCTCCCAGAGGTCACTGCCATCTGAAAAGAGAAGCTTCTCTAACCAAGAATGAGAGTAGCATTAATATATGGGTATGAACATTAACACAACTGTTTACTGGGCAGTTTGGCGAGCATAATATATGCATTTAGCCAGACACCAGCAGGTGTTATCCACTAGGACTGACTTCCCCTGCCATAGGTTTTTCAGTGTCAGGCATGTATGCCCTCCTGTGGAGAGGGCCTCCAGTGCAATTAGAGGGTGGTTGGTTTCCCCCATAACAGACATACCACTATTGTACCCATTGACTCATTTGGCCTGACTGGCCAAACTTAAGGCTTGCAGTGTCCACTGTTGTTTATATCCACTGAGGACTTCTTTCTCTCCTATGGAATTGCATGCAGCATAGCTTCGTCCAGCTTTTTTGTTTGTTTGTTTTTATTTTTGTTTTTTTGAGTTAGGGTCTCACTGTAGCCCAGGTTGACCTGGAATTCACTAGGTAGTCTCAGGCTGGCTTCAAACTCACAGCAATCCTCCTACCTCAGCCTCCTGGGTGCTGGGATTAAAGGCATGTGTCACCACACCCAGATTTTTTTTTCTGTTTTATTTATTTGTTTGAGAGGGACAGACAGAGAGAATGAGGCCGATAGAGAGAAGAGAGAATGGGCACGCCAGGGCCTCCAGCCACTGCAAACGAACTCCAGATGCGTGTGCCCCCTTATGCATCTGGCTAACGTGGGTCCTGGGGAATTGAGCCTTGAACTGGGGTCCTTAGGCTTCACAGGCAAGCGCTTAACCACTAAGCCATCTCTCCAGCCCACATCCAGCTTTTATCCCCTAGCTTTCTGTCCACTGGTCTATAGGGAAGAGGTTTTCAACTCAGCTCCAGAAGATTTCTCAGTGACCTTGAAGCACAAGAATGTGGAGTCTTCAGCAATAGGTTCTTACCATTTATTCCTGGTGGGAAACCAAGAGCCTTGGCCATGGCCTATAATGTTTTGGGGACATCAGGGACCTCCCTGGCAAACAACTCACTGGAAGGTATTCCATTCCTGGCATTGAAAATTTTCTCTAACAATCTATGGCTTCTGGGTGCACCATTGTCCAGAAAAGTAGGTTTCCATATGACTTATTTATACCCTCTTATATTTTGGTTAACCCTCTCTCACCCTTCCTTTACTCAATCTCTTCCCCTAAATCTTTTTTTTTTTAAATTTTATTATATATTTATTTGAAAGAGAGAAAGGCAGAGTGAACATGGGTACACAAGGGCCTCTTACCACTGCAAATGAATTCCAGATGTATGTACCACTTTGTACACCTGAATTTACATGGATACTGGGGAATTGAACCCAGGCTATCAGGCAAGCAAGTACCTTTAGCTTAATAGCCATCTCTCCAGCCCCTAAATCTTTTTTTGTGTGTAAAATATGGAATGCTTCATGAATTTGTATGTCATCCTTGCGCAGGGACCATGCTAGTCTTCTCTGTATTGTTCCAATTTTATATATGTGCTGTCGAAGTGAGCACCTCTAAATGTTTTATTTGCGCTGCAGAATTTCACCCAGGGGTGTGTGGAAATAAGGAGTGATTGGTGCTGGGCATGGTGGTGCACGCCTTTAATCCCAGCACTCAGGAGGCAGAGGTAGGAGGATTGCCGTGAGTTCGAGACCAACCTGTGACTACACAGTTAATTCCAGGTCAGCCTGGGCCAGAGCAAGACCCTACCTCGGAAAAAAAAAAAAAAAAGAAGAAGAAGAAGAAGAAAAGGAGTGATTGGTAATTGGGATGGGGCTTCATTTGGAAGGTGATAGTTGTATAACTTAGTGAATATTAAAAAAAAATTGAGTTGCAGAGATGGAGAAATGGTTTAGTAGTTAAGGAGCTTGCCTGCAAAGCCTAAGGACCTGGGTTTGATTCCCTAGGACCTAGATAAAGCCAGATGCACAAACTGGTGCATGTGTCTAGAATTCATTTGCAGCCGCCAGGTGCCCTGGTGTGCCTATTCTCTGCTTGCAAATAAACAAAAGTATTAAAAAAAAAAAAAAAAAAAAGAGCTGGGCGTAGTAGTGCATGCCTTTAATCCCAGCACCCAGAAGGCAGAGGTAGGAGGATCACTGTGAGTTTGAGGCCACCCTGAGACTACATAGTGAATTCCAGGTCGATATTATGGCCAGATCACAGAGTCCCCAAAGACCACCCAGATAGTCGGACATGTATGCAATAGCAAAGAGCTTTATTTTGGGCTTAAGCTTGGGCTCCAGACTTTACCAATGCAGTGGGTCTGTTGAAGAGCCCCAGATGGCATCTGGGAGAAGCTTTTATTGTGTTCAAACAAAGAAAAGGGGAATTTCCAACCTGGCAGTTACATGATTGGTTGACATTTAGCAAGAGTATACATGTTACAAGCTGATTGGTTATATAGTAGCTGATGAACGTTAAGCAAATTTATCTATAGCCACAACAGCCACAGGAATGTATAATATCTACTCAGTCCTTTTTGATTGGCCCTTTACAGGGGTTATTTCAGGTACTGGGAAGTTTGTGGTTTTTTCCCCAGTAACTGCAAAGTGCTATGTCGGTAACTTGGCCCTGCAGGGATACAGAAACTTAGGCCTATTAATATCTTTAAAGCCTCTCATGGTGTTGCTTTGGTTTGGGCTCTTCAGTCAGTCTGGACTAGAGTGAGACCCTACCTTGAAAAGCCAAAAAAAAAAAAAAAAAAAAAAAAGGAGCGCTAGAGGGATGACTTAAGGCTTAAGGTGCTTGCCTGCAAAGACAAAGGACCCAGGTTCAATTCCCCAGCAGACGCAAAGGTGGCACGTGAATCTGGAATTCATTTGCTGTGGCTATAGGCCCTGGAACACCCATTCTCTCTCCCTCTCTCTCTCTCTCTCTCTCTCTCTCCCCTTCTTTCAAATAAATAATTAAAAAAAAAAAAAAAAAGAGAGCCAGGTGTGGTGACACCTTTAATCCCAGAAATTGGGAGGCAGAGGTAGGAGGATCATCATGAGTTTGAGGCCACCCTGAGAACACATATTGAATTCCAGGTCATCCTGGGCTAGAGTGACCCTACCTTGAAAAAAAAAAGAAACAGAGGGGAGATGCTTGTAAGACCCCCAGAACGAGGACCCCACACTCTGCCCGGAAATGGCCACACCCCAAATCACTCACAAGAAATGGTCTTGATGCAAACAGCAAGAGGATTTTTATTCCAAGCACGCTGGGGCCCACAGTCGTACACCACGCAGGGGTAGAGGACTGCAGAGCCCTGAATGCAGGAACGGGACAGTTTTTATAGGGTTTCTAACAAAGCCTGTGCATTAGACCAATCATTTTTTTAACATCAGGAGCTCGTGGGGTGCAAGCCAGTCAGTTTGTGCCACTCCATATTTTCTAAGCCAATTAGTTTAATTTGTTCAAGCCCCTCGTGGACCAATCAGTCTCCTATGACCTTGGTGGTCAGCATTTGCGCAGGTCCTTGGGTGGGAGTAGCATAGTGTGTTATTAGTCTCCTATGACCTTGGTGGTCTGAGGCAGGCTGCTACGGCTTATGGTGCGGGCTACTAAGGCTTATGGTGCAGGCTATTTACAGGCACCAAATAATTGGTTCACTTTATTACTCATTTCCCATCCTTGAGGGCTATCTCATGCCCTTTTTAACTAGTTTTATATTAGGAGCAGGCTCTGATATAATGAGAAGAGGGATTCTTTACTTGCTTCCAACAGAGAGTAAAGCCTGGAGTTTGAGGTATGCAGGGGCCCGCTTAAGCTCCCTTTAGAGCGTGATAGTATTTCTGGGCATCTGAATTCTTGGGCCTTTCATGCTCACGAGGAAAATGGTGTGTGTGTGTTGAGATAGGATCTTGCTTTGTAATCCATGCTGGCCTGGACACTCAATCTTCCTGCATCTGCCTCCCAAACACTGGCATTACAGGCACTTCAGGCAGAAAGATCTGTTTTACAAACAAAAAAAGGTTTGAGACTCAATTTCCCAGGACCCACGTAACCAGATGCACAAGGGGGCGTATGCACCTGGAGTTCGTTTTCAGTGGCTGCAGGCCCTGGTGTGCCCAATTCTCTCTCAGTCTATCTGCCTCTTTCTCTGTCGCTCTCAAATAAATAAATAAAAATAAACCAAAAAAAAAGATACAGTTAAAAGAAAGATCCTGGGCTGGAGAGATGGCTTAGCATTTAAGATGCTTGCCTGTGAAGCCTAAGGACCCAGGTTCAACTCCCCAGAACCAACAAAAGTAATCAGACACACAAGGTCACACATGTGCACATGGTCACACATGTGCACAAAATGGCACATGCATCTCGAGTATGATTGCAGTGGCTAGAGACCCTTGCAGGCCAATTCTCTCTTTCTCTCTCTCTGTCTCTTTCTCTCTCTCATAAAAAGAAAAAGAGAAAGAAAAATGCTGTTAGGCATTGCATAGTATCCAGAGTGTAGAGCACATTGTCTAGAGTTGTTGCAGAAAGTTATCCAGCTGGGCTAGATCCAGGAAACTCAACTCACCTCCTCCCTTATTTTTATTGATCTGCTGAATTAGTTATCTGTTTCTGCATAATAAATTCCTTCCAAATTTATCAACTTAAGATAATGAGCATTATCTAACAGTTTTCATTAGTCAGAAGCTTGAAGCCAGCAGAGTTGAATAGTTTTGGCTCAAGGTCTCAAGAAGTTCTTTCTAGTCATGCTCTCCAGAGAGGCTGAGGTCCTAAAGGCCTAAATGGGGTGGGGGGGTCCACTTCCAAATTCCTCTGAGGTGATAGTGAATAGTTTTCATTTCTTCCTGTTATTGAACTGAAGAATCATTTCCTGCTTGGCTGATCACCAAACTGGTCTCCTTCAGTTTCTTACTACATAGTCCTCTCCTTGGGGCAGCTTACCACATAACAAATGGCTTCCATTAGAGTGAATGATCCAAACAAGCGAGCCAGCTCAAGACTCAGTGACTAACTTATGAAATCAGTGAGGAGATCTTTTTATTTTTTTAAATATTTTGTATTTTCATTTATTTGACAGTGAAAGAGGAAGAGAGAGAGGGAGAGAATGGGCATGCCAGGGCTTCCAGCCACTGCAAATAAACTCCAGACATGTGTGCCCCCTTGTGCATCTGGCTAATGTGGGTCCTGAGTAATAGGATCTGGGTCCTTTGGCTTTGCAGGCAAATGCCTTAACTGCTAAGCCATCCCTCCAGCCCCCTTTTTAGTTTTTTGAGGTAAAGTCTCACTCTAGTCCAGGCTGACCTAGAATTCACTATGTAGTCTCAGGGTGGCCTTGAACTCACAAAGATCCTTCTACTTCTGCCTCTGGAGTGCTGGGATTAAAGGCATGCGGAGGGAACCAGGTGCGTGCAAGGGAGTTGGATGTGGTGGCACGTACCTTTAATCCCAGCACTTGATAAGCAGAGGTAGGAGGATTGCCTCGAATTCGAGACCACCCTGAGATTCCCTAGTGAATTCCAGGTCAGCCTGAGCTAGAGTGAAACCCTACCTCAAAAAAACAAGAGAGAGAGAGAGTCAAGTATGGGTGCACTGGGGCTTCTTATCACTGCAAATCAACTCCAGATACATGCACCACTTTATGCATCTGCCTTTAACTACTGAGCCATCTCTCCATCCCTGTTAACCCACTTTCTTAGTGTCTCTCCTAATGTAATGCAAACTTTTGTTATTATATTGTTATTGACTTAGTTCATGCTTCTAATACTGCAATGAACTTCTAATTGGTTTCCTGGTCTGTCATTCTGCTTCCATGTCTTGCCTCTTTCTAACCTATTCTCCAGTGCGGCAGAAGGAATGATGTCTCCACACCATACCTTTTATTAAAATATTTTTTAATATTAAAATATTAAAATATTTTTCTTTATTTATTTAACAGAAAGAGAGAAATAGGTAGAGAGAGGAAGAGAGAATGGGTGTGCCAGGGCCTACAGCCACTGCAAATGAACTCCAGATGCATGCATCCACTTGTGCATTTGGCTTAAGTGGGTCCTGGGGAATTAAACCTGGGTCCTTTGGCTTTGCAGGCAAGCGCCTTAACCACTAAGCCATTTCTCCAGCCCTCCATACCATACCTTTGATTATGGTCCCTTCTAAGTAAAATCTTTCAGAAGACCCCCAGGACTTTTAGGATAAGGTCATATTCCTACAGGAGGCATTTTATGATCTGGTCCTTGCCCACTTCTCCAACAAATTTCACTTCTCTCATGTATGAAAGTATGTGGTTCCCTAAATGCCACACCCTTACTTTGTATGAGCTGCTTCCTGTGCCTGGGAAGCCTTCCATTCTGCTCCAATATTGTATATTCCTTCTTGCTTTCAAATTTAGCTCCTGCATCACCCCTTCTGAACAGAGTTCATTCCATTTCTATTAAAATATTCACCAGCTAGCTAGGCATGGTGGTGCACGCCTTTAATCCCAGCACTCAGGAGGCAGAGGTAGGAGGATTGCCATGAGTTCAAGGCCATCCTGAGATTATATAGTGAATTCCAGGTCAGCCTGAGCTAGAGTGAAACCCTACCTTGAAAAACCTATCAACCAACCAACAAACAAAATATTCACCTGCTAATTATGTATCTCTGCATTTTATCTGGAATAAATACTTTAGACATATTATTGAGGGCTGGGGAGATGGCTTAGTGTTTAAGGTGCTTGCCTATGAAGCCAAAGGACCCATGTTTGATTCCACAGAACCCACATAAGCCAGATGCACAAGGTGGCACATGCATCTAGAGTTTGTCTGCAGTGGCTGAAGACCCTGGCACACCCATTCTCTCTGTCTCTCTCTCACTCTTAAATACATAAAAAAAATAATAAATATTTTAAACACATTATTGAGCCAGGCATGGCAGTACAGACCTGTTATCCCAGCACTCAGGAGACAAAAGCAAGAGGATTAATACAAGTTCAAGACCAGTCTCACCTATATTACAAGTTCCAAGTTAGTCAGGGTAACATAGGAAGACTGTCTGAAAAGCAAAACAACATTCCTTCCATGTTTTTTTTTTTTTTTCTTCTTCTTCAAGGTAGGGTCTCACTGTAGCTCAGGCTGACCTGGAATTAACTCTGTCATCTCAGGGTGGCCTTGAACTCATGGCAATCCTCCTACCTCTGCCTCCCGAGTGCTGGGATTAAAGGCGTGCACCACCACGCCTGGCTTTCCTCCATGCTTTTTAATCTTGGCTCTCAGGAAGATCACTGTGAAGTTGAGGCCAGCCTGGGGCCACAAAATGAATGCCAGCCAGGCATGGTGGCACATGTCTTTAGTCCCAGCACTTAGAGGTAGGAGGAGCACCATGAGTTTGAGGCCACCCTGAGACTCCATAGTGAATTCCAGGTCAGCCTGAGCTAGAGTGAGACCCTACCTTTAAAAAAAAAAAAAAATGAGCCGGGAGTGGTGGCGCACACCTTTAATCCCAGCACTCGGGAGGCAGAGGTAGGAGGATTGCCATGAGTTCAAGGCTACCCTGAGATGACAGAGTTAATTCCAGGTCAGCCTGGACCAGAGTGAGACCCTACTTCGAAAAACCAAAAAAAAAAAAAAAAAAAAAAAAATGAATATGAAGTAAGTCTGGCCTAGAGTAAGACTATGTCTCCAGAAATAAAACAAACAGGGCTAGAAAGATGGCTCAGTGGTTAAGGCATTTGCCTGTAAAGCCTAACAACCCTAGTTCAACTCCCCAGTACCTGAGTAAAGCCAGATACACAAAGTGGTACATGTATCTGGAATTTGTTTGCAATTGCTAGATGCCTAGGCATGCCCATTCTCTCTCTCTCTCTCTGTCTGTCTTTCTTCTCTCTTTCTCAGCTTGCAAATAAATAAATAAAGTAAATTTGAGGTCCATATGGCCTGCACAGTGATGCCCTGTCTCAAAAATAAGAAAAAGGAAAATAAAATTACATAGCTCTCATTCTGGAAGAACTTTTAGGACCATTTTCAGCAGAAAAGAAGAAATTGTAGGAGTTTAGGCATTTAAGGTTTATGAGGCTGTTTTGTTGTTTGTTTGTTTTATTGAGACAGTCTTACTATGGTGCTCTTACTGCCTTGACCTCCCAGGTGCTGGGATTACAGATGTGAGCCACCATGCCTAACTACAATTTAAGGTTTAACTGCTAGTCTGTACATGCTCTAAAACCTTCAAGAGCAAAATGGCTTTAGATGTAGTCTTAGGTGGTGGAGATTTAGGAAGGAAGCCAGAATTCATTTTAAAAAATATTTTATTTATATTTATTTTGAGAGAGAGAAAGGCAGATAGAGAATGGGTGCACCAGGGCCTCTAGCCACTGCAAATAAACTCCAGATGTATGTACCCCATGTCTGTCTGGCTTACATGGGTACTGGCATATCAAACCTGGCTCCTTAGGCTTTGCAGACAAGTGCCTTAACTGCTAAGTCAGGATTCTTAACTACTCTACAGAAAAGAATTTCAGGATGAGTTAGTATGAAGTAAAGTTGGAGTTTACTTTTGTTTTAAATATTTTATTTATTTATTAGAGAGAGAATGACAAGGCCTCTTGCCACTACAAACACTCCAGATGCATGTGTCATTTTGTGTGTCTGGCTTCATATGGGTACTGGGGAATTGGACTAGGGCTGGCAGGCCTTATAAACTTTAACTGCTAAGTCATCTCCGCAGTCTGTCCCCTCCAGCTTTTGTTTCACATTGGTTCTAGGGATCTTACTTGGGTCCTTATGCTTGCAAGGTAAGCACTTTACTGACTGAGCCAACTCCCTAGTCTGATTGGTTTTTTGTTGAGGCAGAGTTTTACAATATAGCTCAGGCTTAAACTTGGAATTCTAGCCAAGCATTGTGGAGCATGCCTTTGATCCCAGCACTTGGGAGGCAGAGGTAGGAGAATTGCTGTGAGTTCAAGGCCAGACTGAGACTAATGCCAGGTCAGCCTGGGCTTCAACGAGACCCCACCAAAAAAAAAAAAAAAAAAAAAAAAAAAAAAAAAGTCCACTATAATCTAAGGTATGGGTGGCACATGTGAAGCCCTGGGCTCCATCCCAGGAATGAATGAATGAATGAATAATAAATAAAATCTTACGAGTTTTTCTCCTTGACTTTCTCAATAAAGGAAGTGGTATGTGAAAGTCCCTTTCCAAGAAAGGAAGTCGCCTAGCCATATCATAGTAAGCTGAAGCTCTGCCCAGTACTGTCGCCCAGAAGGATTTAGCATCTCCAAGGTCAGCTCAGGGGTCTGCAGACATGGAACTTTCTGCTCACTACTGAGGAGTTAAGAAATTAGAGACCATGATAGTTACAAAAGCTCTGTATAGCATGGACTGTCAGGAAGACAGCTCATCCCTCCCCCCATCCCCCCACCAAATCAAAGGCACTTGCTGTAAGGAGGGATTACTGGAGTCACTCAGATCTCCCTAAAAGACTTTTGGAGAGCTCCTTTTGTAAAATCCCAGACAGCTGTAAGGACAGCTGGGAGATGGAAGTGCCTGCTTTCTGGGTTGGTAGGTGTGTACACAGAATGACAGAGGGGATGACAACCAGTTTCCTGCTATGCTATACTGCTTTGGCTGAAAAAAGAAAGGAACCTGTATTTCTTAGAGAGGAGAGAGGCCTGTTGTCAATGTGGAAGTCCTGTAGGTAGAGACCAAGAACAGGGAACACACTTCAGCCTTGTGCCTCCACTGGGACCTCCTTCTTCCCTCATGAGATGCTTTTATTCTTTTTCTTTATTTCCCCCACACCCCTAGTCCTTCATTTTGAGTGCTTATATATAACAGCAGGAGGTTTTTCTTAATAGCTTAAGGGATCTTATAGGAATCTGTTGAGGTAGTGAATCACCACCAGAAATAGACTGTGGCTAGTAAATTGGGTATGAATATAATGTTTATTCTCTCTCTCTCTCTCTCTCTTTTTTTTTTTTTTTTTTTTTTTGAGGCAAGGTTTTACTCTTGCCCCAGCTGACCTGGAACTCAACATGCAGGCCTCAAACTCACGGCTGTCCTTCTACCTCAGCCCCCAGAATAATGGGATTAAAGACATGTAACAAAACACTATGTTTAGCTTATAGTGTTTGCCCTTTTTAAAAAATATGTATATATTTTATTTTATGAGAGAGAGACAGAGAGAGAGAGAATGGGCACACTAGAGGCTCCAGCCCTGAAAATGAACTCCAGACACATGTACCACCTTGTACATCTGGCTTACATGGGTCCCAAGAAATCGAACCTGGGTCCTTTGGCTTTGCAGGCAAGTGCCTTAACCACTAAACAATCTCTTTAGCCCCAATAATGTTCTCTTAATCTAACCATATTCAAAGATATGATGATTAGCAATCATACATATATGCATACATATATGCATATATATACTGAGTAATAAAAATAACTTAACTAGAAGCTAAGGATATAGCTCATTTGGTAAAGTGCTTCTCCAGCATACATAAAGCCCTGGGTTCCATCTCCAGTACTGCATAAAACCAGATGTGATGGTACATGCCTGTAATCCTAGAATTTAGGAGATGGAGACAGAAGGATCAAAAGTTGATGGTCATCCTTGACTACATAATGAGTTCTCAAGACAAAGCTGGGGCTACATGAGACCCTGTCTCAAAAACAAAACAAAACAAAACAAAAAAACAGGGGCTGGAGAGATGGCTTAGCGGTTAAGGTGGTTTTGTCTGTGAGGCCTAAGGACCCAGGTTTGATTCCCAGCACCCATGTAAGCCAGATGCAGAAGGTAGCACATATGTCTGGAATTCATTTGCAGTGGCTAGAGGCCCTGGCATACCCATTCTGTCTTTGTCTTTCTCTCTGTCACTCTTTTTTTTTTTTTTTTTTCTGAACACAATCGATCTCTTCATTTATTTAGGTCTTTGATTTCTCTCTCTCTGTGTCACTCTTAAATAAATAAATAAATAAATAAATAAAATATTTAAAAAAATCAAAATACCCCCAAATCCAGACTTAGCTAAAGGCTATCATGAGCTTGACTTCAAAGTGCTCATGCTGAAATTGCAATCTTTGGCCCCTGCCTCCTCATTGGTTCAGTCTCTTAATATTTCTTGCCAACACTTTACCCTACAATCCTGACATACACAATCACCTATGCAGCCCCAGGATATGGAAGAGGGGTTAATAAAGTACAGTCTGGAGGCAAGCTGCTTTAGTCTTACAAATGTGTGGCTTGGACAAGTTAACCTTATCTTCTTTGCCTCCATTTCTTCATATATAAGCAAGAATCAGAACCAGACATGGTGGTGCACGCCTTTAATCCCAGCACTTGGGAGGCAGAGGTAGGAGTATTGCCATGAGTTCGAGGCTACCCGGAGACTACATAGTGAATTCCAGGTCAGCCTGGGCTAGAAGTGACCCTGCTTACAAACAAACAAACAAACAAACAAACAAACAAACAAACAGCACATATAAAATACAGGCATGGAACTAGTAAAAGGGTGATAACTCTGCCCAAAGGAGGTCTGGGCAGGCTTCATAAAAGATATTTCATTTGAACAGGGTCTGGAAGAGTAAGCCGGAGTTTATTATCCCTCTAAGGGGACGAATATTCTGATAATAACTATCATTTGTCAAGTGTCAGGAACTGTTCTAGTGAGTTTTAATTATTCATTCATTTTCTCATTTACAAAAACAGTAATACAGTGGCTGGAGCATAACCCAGAAGTAGAACACTTGTTTGGCATGCAGGAGGCCCTGGGTTCTATCCCTAGCAACCCCCCCCCCACACACAAAAAAAGCATGAGTATGGTGGCACACACCTTTAATGCCAGAACTCAGGAAGCAGAGGTAGGACGATCCCTGTGTGTTCAAGACCAACCTGAGACTACATAGTGAATTCCAGGTCAGCCTGGGCTAGAGTGAGACCCTACCTTGAAAAACAAACAAACAACAACAAAAACCCACAACATTAAGCAGGAATTAATTATGCTATGGTCTCCAGGCTTTCTTTTTTTCTTTCTTTTCTTTTTTTTTCACTTTAGCCCATGCTGACCTGGAATTCACTGTGTAGTCTCAGGCTGGCCTCTAACTCACAGTGATCTCCCTACCTCTGCTTCCCGAGTGCTGGGATTAGTTATTTTATTTTATTTTATTTATTTTTAATTTATTATTTTTTTTTTTAGATTTTTGAGGTAGGGTCTCATTCTAGCTCAGGTTGACCTGGAATTCACTATGTAGTCTCAGGGTGGCTTCGAACTCACAGCAATCCTCCTACCTCTGCCTCCCAAGTGCTGGGATTAAAGGCGTATGTCACCATGCCCGGCCCCAGGCTGAATTTGAACTCATTGAATTGACTTGGAATTCACTATGTAGTCTCAGAGTGGCCTCAAACTCACAGTGAACCTCCTACTTCACCCTCCTGAGTGCTGAGATTAAAGGTGTGTGTCACCATGGCTGGCCCTATATGTGCTTTCATTTTATTTATTTATTTATTTTGATGTATGTGGGAGAACTATGCCTATAACAGTTAAGTCTCAAATTAGAGACTCGGAATATGAGCCTTTTTCTCCACTTCTTTCCAAAACCAGCCCAGCCATACCCTATGCAACATGCTGAAAGAAAGAAAGGTGTGGGGCGGGACAATGGTGATAGAGTACTAGCATAGGACAGTCAAGGCCTTTGGTTTGGTCCCCAGTACTGAAAACAATTAATTAAGTCAGCTGGGCATGGTGACTCATGCTTATAATTCCAGTAGGCTAGAAACTGAGGCAGGAAGATTGTCAAGCCAGCCTGGGCTATAATATGAGACCTAGTCTCAGAAAACAAGAAAGGGGCTGGAGAGATAGCTTAACGGTTAAAGCCCTTAATGAGCTTGCCTGTGAAGTTTAAGGACTCATGCTCTACCCTTCAGATTCCATGTTAGCGAGATGCACAAAGGTGATGCAAGCGCAAGGTTGCACACGAGCACTAGGTGGCACAATTGTCTGGCGTTCCATTGCTTTGGCTGAGGCCCTGGCGTGCCAATTCTCATTCTCTCTCTGTAGCTCTCTCTCTCTTTCAAAAGAAAAAAAAAAAAAAAGGTGCACATCTTTAATCCCAGCACTCAGGAAGCAGAGACAGGAGGATCGCTGTGAGTCCAAGGCCACCCTGAGATTACATAGTGAATTTCAATTCCAGGTCAGCCTGAGCTAGTGTGAAACCCTACCTGGGGGTGGGGGAGAACAATACCAAACAAAACCAAAAAAAAGAAAAAAAAAAACCCACAAAAATCAGGGAGATGCCTCCTTAGATAAAGTGCTTTGCCATGCTGGAGAGATTGCTCAGTGGTTAAGGCACTTGCCTGCAAGCCTAACAACCCTGGTTTGATTCCCCAGTACCCACATAAAGCCAGATGTACAAAATGGCACATGTATCTGCAGTCTGTTTGTAGTGGCTAGAGGCTCTCCTGGTGTGCCCATCCTCTCTGACTCTATTATCTGTCGCTGCTTGCAAATAAATAAATTTTTTAAGTGCTTTCTGCACACGCATGCACATCTATGTTTGGATCTTGGATCCCCAGAACCAAACAGATGGATGCTGTGATGGATGTTTATAACCCTAGCATGTTTACAGCAAGAAGGGAAGCTAAGACAGTTGCCAGGCCTGTAGTCAAGCTATTTGGGAGCCAGAAGCAGGAGGATCACTTGGCCCTTTAACTGCTAGCCTGGGAAATACAGTAAGACCCTGCCTCAAAATAATTTTTTATTTTTCAAGGTAGTGTCTCACTCTAGTCCACTGTGTAACCCCAGGCTGGCCTTGAACTCACCACGATCCTCCTACCTCTGCCTCCCTGGTGCTAGAATTAAAGGCATGCACCACTACACCCAGCTTCAAAAAAAAATTTTTTTTTGTTTGTTTTTTGAGGTAGAGTTTTACTCTAGTCCAGGCTGACCCAGGATCCAGTCTCAGGGTGGCCTTGAACTCATGGTGATCCTCCTACCTCTGCCTCCCTAGTGCTGGGATTAAAGGCATGTGCCACCACACCCAGCTCTCAAATTTTTTTTTTTTTTTTTTTTTTTTTTTTTGGTTTTCTGAGGTAAGGTCTCATTCTAACTCAGGCTGACCTGGAATTCACTCTGTAGTCTCAGGGTGGCCTTGAACTCATGGTGATCCTACTACCTCTGCCTCCTGAGTGCTGGGATTAAAGGAGTGCACCACCATGCCTGGCCAAAAATGATTTAAAAAATAATAACATTAGTTCAACTGGCTAGAGTGCTTGCCTAGCATGCATGAAGCCCTGAGTTTGAGCCCCAGCACCACATAGACTATGTGTGGCAGCCCATGCATGTAATCCCATAAGGAGGATCAGAAAGTTATCCTCGGCTACATAGTGAGTTTGAGCCCACCCTGGGATGCATGAGACCCTGTCTCTGACATATACATATACGTACATAATATTTTTGTTCATTTACTTGGGAGACAGAAAGAGAGTATGGGTATGCCAGGGCTTCATGCACATTGTGTGTGTGTGTGCACACATGTGCACACACATGTGCATACAGGCGTGACAGGGTCACTTGCCACTGCAAAATGAATGGCTATCTGGCTTTATGTGGGTAGCTAGGAATTGAACCCAGGCCAACAGGCTTTGCAAGCAAGTGCCTCCAACCACTGAGATATCTGCTTGGCCCTCTAGTTTGTTTTGATTTTTTTCTTCCAAATTTTTATTAATAACTTCCATAATTATAAAAAATACCCCATGCTAATACCTTCCCTCCCCCCACTTTCCCCTTTGAAATTCCATTCTCCATCATACCCCCTCCCCATCTCAGGCTCTCTTTTAATTTTGATGTCATGATCTTTTCCTCCTCTTTTTTTTTTTTTTTAGCAGATTAATGAATCATTTAACTTTCTTTACTTAAAACCAGTATTCCACTCAAGAATGACAAACCCTAAAATGTATCCTCTTATACTGACCAACATAACTAAGTACAAATGAAGTCAACGGTGTGCCCCATTAGCATGCTATGGTGTATGTCAATAAAACAAGCCCTCCCCGCCCAAGCCCTGGCCCCTGGATAACATCGATAAATGATTGTGCACTGCGTGATGATACCATTAGGTGAGAACTTTGGTTCATGCAGTCGGCTGCCACAGAGGTTGCACCCAAAACCCACAGCCCTGGCATCCAAAGTCAGTCAGTGGTAATGGCTCATGGTGTCAGCCATGTTCCTTCCACAACACCAGGTGAATACTGTGGTCAGGCATGCTGGTGGCAAAAACCAAGCCCGTGTCATTGTGCCCGTCCAGTCCATTCAGCCAGGATGCTTCACCTGCCAGGAAGCTGGAGCCTCTCTTTGATTTCCTGTATTCCGGCAGAGGCCAGCGGCTAATCAAGCTCTCTGTCCTCAAGTCCATGATGTACAGGTAGCGGTTGTCAAACAGCAAGGCAAAGACATCTCCAAAGCCAAGCAAGGCCAAGTTTGCTACCTCAGGTGTCTTGATGACCCTGAGAATATCATAACTGGCAAAGTCCCACTGGTACAGACCAAGGGCCGAACTGCAGACAATGTATTTGCTGTCAAAATGAAGTCTTGGCTGCAAGCAGATACTTCTATCTTCAGAGACAGACAACGTCTTCAAGCACTTGCAATTGATTTCTCTCCCAATTGGCCAAATCTTGATTTCATATTTGTCTGCACTTAAGAGAATATAATCCCCAGGACTATGCAGGAGAGATTTGACTTTGCACCTCTGCAAAACCACCTTGGTGACCCACTCCGTATGCCCAGTGAGTGTGTTCAGGCGTGTCCCAGCAGATAAAGCCCATACTTTCACAGTGAAGTCTGCAGAGCCACTCACCAAGATATCCAGTTCATCATTGTAGTCCACACTAAACACCGCCCCAGTGTGCCCCCGGAAGTGCTGGGTCCTGGCTCCAGTACTCTATTCCCAGCAGGCCACAGTGTTGTCAAAGGAGCCTGTCACAAGCTTCTGTTCATCGAACTTCACCGCTGCACAGGTGTGGGTCTGGATACCGTAAATGCACTGCCCTGTGCTTACATCCCATAGTTTTGCAGACAAGTCATCTGACCCTGTACAGAGAAGTCCATCTTTGTAGTAAAGTGCATACACTCTGGCACTATGTCCAATTAATGATGAGGTCTCAAAGGCTTCATGGTCTTCCAGTTGCTTCATTCTCAAAATAGCCTTCAAATAAGCCTTCTTCCAGTGCAAAGCGTCCTGAACAGAATCATCTATCTGCCAGCCCAAATTTCTACACGCAGTCTGCCACACCTCTGTACAGGCACTTATCACCTTATTCCACTGCTTAGAGATGAGGCAGCACATGAGTAAAGTCTGAGGATCGAGCCACTTTAACAAATAAAAACTGAGCTCCAAGGGAAGGAGTTTGAGGAAGTCCCACTTGAGGAGAGTCTCCAGGTTATTGGAGAGATGTCTGAGCTGGACTGCCCCACTCAGACTAATCAGGTGATCCAGAGTTTCATTTTTCTGCAAGTCCGTCAGAGAAAGAAATGTAACAGAAATGTTATCAAGCCATGTCTCAAAGTCCTTTCTCTCCATAAAGTTATGGAATTATTTACCTGAGCTAGGGCCCCGGGGCCCGGGACCTCCCGCCTGGCTCACACCGACTAGGCGCGCTCGGGCTGCCAGAGCCTCGCAGTGGCCGGTCCACTCCGCAGCCATGGCGCCTGGACCTGCGGCCGCCACTCAGGGTCCGCAGCCTCACAGGGGAGCGGCTTCTGGCGTCGTTTCCTCCTCTTTTAATGGTCTTGTACAGGTAGTGTCAGGCACTGTGAGGCCATGGATATCCAGACCATTTTGTGTCTGGAGGGAGCATGTTGTATGGAGTCCTACCCTTCCTTTGACTCTTACATTCATTATTTTTTTTTCTCAATTTTTATTAACAATTTCCATGATTATAAAAAATATCCCATGGTAATCCCCCCCCCACATTCCCCTTTGAAATTCCATTCTCCATCATATCCCCTCCCCATCTCAATCATTCTACTTGCATATATACAATACCAACCTTATTAAGTACCCTCCTCCCTTCCTTTCTCTTCCCTTTATATCTCCTTTTTAACTTGCTGGTCTCTGCTACTGAGTTTTTCCTTCTCATGCAGAAGCCCAATATCTGTAGCTAGGATCCACATATGAGGGAGAACATGTGGTGCTTAGCTTTCTGGGCCTGGGTTACCTCACTTAGTATAATCCTTTCCAGGTCCATCCATTTTTCTACAAATTTTATAACTTCATTTTTCTTTACCGCTGAGTAGAACTCCATTGTGTAAATGTGCCATATCTTCATTATCCACTCATCTGTTGAGGGACATCTAGGCTGGTTCCATTTCCCAACTATTAGAAATTGAGCAGCAATAAACATGGTTGAGCACATGCTTCCAAGGAAATGAGATGATTCCTTCGGATATATGCCTAGGAGTGGTATAGCTGGGTCATATGGTAGATCAATCTTTAGCTGTTTTAGGAACCTCCACACTGATTTCCACAAAGGCTGGACCAGATTGCATTCCCACCAGCAGTGTAGAAGGGTTCCTGTTTTTCCACATCCCCGCCAACATTTATGATCATGTGTTTTCATGATGGTAGCCAATCTGACAGGTGTGAGATGGAATCTCAATGTAGTTTTAATCTGCATTTCCCTGATGACAAGTGACATAGAACATTTTTTTAGATGCTTATATGCCATTCGTATTTCTTCCTTTGAGAATTCTCTATTTAGGTCCATAGCCCATTTTTTGATTGGCTTGTTTGATTCCTTATTATTTAACTTTTTGAGTTCTTTGTGTATCCTAAATATTAATCCTCTATCAGATATATAGCTGGTGAAGATTTCTTCCCATTCTGTAGGTTGCCTCTTTGCTTTATTCACAGTGTCCTTTGCAGTGCAAAATTTTTGTAATTTCATGAGGTCCCAGTGATTAATCTGTGGTTTTATTGCCTGAGCAATTGGGGTTGTATTCAGGAAGTCTTTGCCAAGACCAATATGTTGAAGAGTTTCCCCTACTTTTTCCTCTAGCAGTTTTAGAGTTTCAGGTCTGATATTAAAGTCTTTAATCCATTTGGACTTAATTCTTGTACATGGAGACCTTCCTTATCTTTCTGGACTAACGTTGGACTGAAGTCTACCTTGTCAGATATTAGGATAGCAACCCCTGCTTGTTTTCTGGGCCCATTTGCTTGAAACACCATTTTCCAACCTTTCACCCTAAGATAATGTCTATCCTTTGTAGAAAGGTGAGTTTCTTGGAGACAACAAATTGTAGGATCCTGCTTTTTAACCCAGTCTGCAAACCTATGTCTTTTGGTTGGGGCATTGAGGCTGTTGATATTAAGTGATATTATTGAAAGGTGTGTATTTATGTTTGCCTTTTCTTTTGTGGTTCTGGTTCTACCTTTGCTCTGTTGTGTTAGTTAGTATTTGAGTATTGCTTGTTTTTTCCAGGTTCCTTATATGTGTGCTTTTCCTTCTCTTTGGCATGGAGGATTCTTTCAAGTATTTTCTGTAGAGCTGGTTTTGTCTTCAAATACTCCTTTAGCCTGCTTTTGTCATGGAATGTCTTTATTTCTCCGTCTATTTGAATGGATAGCTTTGCAGGATAAATAACCTTGGTTGACAGTTGTTATCTTTCAGAATTTGGAATATATCACTCCAAGCCCCTCTGGCTTTTAAAGTTTGTGTTGAGTAATCTGCTGTAATCCTGATGGGCTTGCCTTTGTAGGTAACTTGATTTTTCTCTCTGACTGCTTTCAATATTTTTTCTTTGGATTGTGTGTTTGGTAGTTTGATTATAATATGGCGAGGAGAGTTTCTTTCTGGGTTTTGTCTGGCTGGTGTTCTAAAGGCTTCCTGTATCTGCATTGGCACCTCTTTCCCAATTTGGGGGAAGTTTTCTTCTATGATTTTGTTGAGGACACCTACTATGCCTTTGGAGTGAAATTCTTCTCTTTCTACTATGCCCTGAATTCTTAAGTTTGATCTCTTCATAGTGTCCCGAATATCTTGAAATTCCCATTCATACTTTTCTATAAGTTTGTCTTTCTCTTTGTAGGACTGTATTAGATCTGCCACCTGGTCTTCTAGCTTAGATATTCTGTCCTCTCCTTCATCCACTCTACTGGTGTGATTTTCTACAGAGGTTTTTATTTCATTAACTGTGTTCTTCATTGCTAGTAATTCTGACTGGTTTTTCTTTATTATTTCTATTTCCTTATTTATGTCTTGTATTGCCTTCCTTATTTTTTTTTTTTAATTTTTATTAACATTTTCCATGATTATAAAATATATCCCATGGTAATTCCCTCCCTCCCCACCCCCACACTTTCCCGTTTGAAATTCCATTCTCAATCATATTACCTCCCCATTACAATCATTGTAATTACATATATACAATATCAACCTATTAAGTATCCTCCTCCCTTCCTTTCTCCACCCTTTATGTCTCCTTTTCAACTTACTGGCCTCTGCTACTAAGTATTTTCATTCTCACACAGAAGCCCAGTCATCTGTAGCTAGGATCCACATATGAGAGAGAACATGTGGCGCTTGGCTTTCTGGGCCTGGGTTACCTGACTTAGTATAATACTTTCCAGGTCCATCCATTTTTCTGCAAATTTCATAACTTCATTTTTCTTTACCGCTGAGTAGAACTCCATTGTATAAATGTACCACATCTTCATTATCCACTCATCTGTTGAGGGACATCTAGGCTGGTTCCATTTCCCAGCTATTATAAATTGAGCAGCAATAAACATGGTTGAGCATGTACTTCTAAGGAAATGAGATGAGTCCTTTGGATATATGCCTAGGAGTGCTATAGCTGGGTCATATGGTAGATCAATCTCTAGCTGCTTTAGGAACCTCCACACTGTTTTCCACAATGGCTGGACCAGATTGCATTCCCACCAGCAGTGCAGAAGGGTTCCTTTTTTTCCACATCCCCGCCAACATTTATGATCATTTGTTTTCATGATGGTTTGCCTTCCTTATTTCATTAAATTGGTGTCCTATATCTTCTTTGATTCCTTTGATTTCCTCTTTGTTTCTTTTGATTTGTTATTTGACTTCTTTGAACATATTTACAATCATTCTTTTGAAATCTTTCTCAGGCATTTCCTCCAACTCGTTCTTACTGGAGGTCATCTCTGATGCACTAATACTTTTTGGTGGATTTATATTATTTTGAATTTGGTGTTTCTTGTGTTATAATGTATATATTTTTGCATCTTGGATTAAGGTAATGCTTGTATTTTCTAGTTTGCTGAGTATTCTTAGCTGTATCAATTGATCTGATATTATATATCTTCAGTGTAGGACCTTAAGGTGCTAGGTGTGTCTCTTAACACTCTCAGAGTATCTAGGAAAGTGTTCCTAGGGGTTGAGTTTGCCTGCTATGGGAGTATTCAAGTAGGCTGAGTGGAACAAAATACAGGTAGATTCTAAAATTTAACTAAACACTGTATACATTCAATCAACAACAGCACCGAATATTTATGCAAGAGTAGATGTTGTAACAACCAGATCCTCTATCAACAAAGAGGTTAAGATTCCTGGTCTGTTGAGGGTTCCAAGTCAGCTTGTGACCAAGTGAGACCCTTCCCTGGTGCAATCCCAGTTATCTTTTTGGATGATTTTTGTCTCAGTCAAGTAGGCTGGCTGGGTCACTGAACTGCTGTTCTGTTTTCTAGAGCTGGACACTGGCTTTTCCTGCGGGGCAAGCACAGCCTGGCAACTGTGGCTCTGCAGATGGGCACTCCCGCTGCTGGAACTGCTGCTGAAGCTGCCGCTGCTGGGCCCACCACTGCCACTGCTGCTGGGTCCACCACTGCCGCTGCTGAAGCCACCGCTGCTGGAGCTGTCACTGTTGCTGCTGGAGCCGTGGCTTCCACCAGAGCCAGGGCACCGCAGCTGGAGCTGCTTTGGCCTGCCTGTGTGGGCTCTGGATGCTCTGGGACTCTCCTACTTCTCTGCTGCTGTTTTAATTTCTCATACACCTCACTTTTTAGTAAAAGTATGTATTTTGCTGGATTTTCTTTGGCTTTTTCTCCCCTAGACTGCTTTGGCATGGTTCCTATGCTGCCATCTTAACCAGAAGTCCCTGGCTCTTACATTCTTTCCACTACCTCTTCCACATTAGACCCTGAGCCTTCTGAGTCGTCCCAAGGCCAGTGCCATCTGAAAAGAGAAGATTCTCTACCAAAAGTGAGAGTAGCATTGATAAAAGGGTATGAACATAAACAGAAGTGCTTACTGGGCAGTTTGATAAGCATAGTATATACATTTAGCCAGACAACAGCAGATGTTATACCCCTAGGGCTCATGACTACCCCTGTTTTAAGTTTTCAGTATCAGGGATGTATTCCCTCCTGTGGAGCAGGCTTCCAGTCCAATTAGAGGGCAGTTGATTTCCCCCATAACAGACATGCCACTATTGCACCTGTTGGCTCATTTGGCCTGGCTGGCCAAATCTAAGGCTTGCAGTGTCTACTGTTGAGTATCTTCACTGGTGATTTCTTTTTCTCCCATTGAACTGCATGCAGAATGGCTTCTTCTAGCTTTCTGTCAGCTGGTCTACATGGAGGAGGTTATCAGCTCAGTTCCAGCAGGATTTCTCAGTGGCCTTGCAACCCAAGTATGTGGAGTCTTCAGCAATAGGGTCTTACCATCTATTCCTGGTGGGAAACCAAGGGCCTCGGCAATGGCCTATAATGTTTTGGGGGCATCAGGGGCCTCCTTGGCCAACAACTCACTGGAAGGTATCCCATCCCTGGCACTGAAAATTTTCTAGCAACAATCTACAGCTCCTGAGTGTTCCATTGTCCAAAAAAGTAGGATTCCATATAATTTATTTATATCCTCTTAGATTTTGATTAGCCCTCCCTCCACCTTTCCTTTACTCAATCTCTTCCCCTTGTCCCAGCCAGTGGGGAGATAAACAAGGACCCGAGGGGAAATTAACCTGGATGAGAGACAAGACAGACACAAAGAAGGAGACCAAGTCTAGAGTCTGATCAAGGTCTCAAATTTATTTAGCAAGCACAAGCTTATACAGAAAATGAAACTTTCTTGACAATGCCTACGTGCCTAAAGTCCGTTCCACCAAGGCCGTCAATGTCTCTGTGTCTAAAGTATGCTTTATCAAGGCCTTACAATAAGGCCTCTGTGCCCAAAGATCCAAGACCAGCTATAGTTCCCATGGTCAAAGAACAGCTACAGCTCCCAACACCCCTGACTTCATTTTGGGCCTTTTCACCCCCATTAATTTATTCTACTTACATATATACAATACCATCCTATTAAGTACTCTCCTTTCTTCCTTTCTCTTTTGTTTATATCTCTTTTCTAGCTCACTTGTCTCTGCTACTGAGGCCAGTAAGGTTTACTGAGACCTGAAGTTTTTATCCTTCTCACACAGAACAGAGAAAAAGAGAAAGATAGAATGGGTGCCCCAGGGCCTCTAGCCATTGCAAACAAATGCCAGATACATGGGTCACCTTGTGCATCTGGCTTATGTGGGCACTGTAGAATTGGACCTGGGTCCTTAGGCTTCACAGGCAAGTGCCTTAACTGCTAAGCCATCTCTCCAGCCACCTTGTTTTGAATTTTTAACTCAACTTACTATGTAGCCAAGGGTGACCGTGATCTTAAACTCCTGATCAAACTCCCTCTACCTCCCAAATGAAGAGATTGTAGGTATGAGCCAACTTGCCAGGTTTGATCCTGGGCATTTGAAATAGGGCCAGTTCAAATTAAGATATGCTGTATGGCATAATACACCACAGCTCTTGGAGACTTAATAGGAACAAATACTGGGTCCTGGACTACATAATGAAGCTCTGTTTCAGAAAAGAAAAAAGGGGGCCAGAGAGATTGTTTAGTGGTTAAGGAGCTTGCCTACAAAGCCTAACAACCTTGGTGACTTGGGTTTGATTCTCTAATACCTACCTAAAGCCAGATGTGAAAAGTGGCACATGCACCTGGAGTTTATTTGTCGTGGCCAGAGGTGTACCCATTCTTTCTCTCTCCTTATAAATAAATAAAAACAATAAAAAGAATAGAACATATCCATTATATTTTTACAACTAAAAATGACATTAATTTTGATATATGAACTTTATTATTAAAATTTATTTGACTTGTCTTTTATTAAAAGAATTGGGAAGAAACATTACAAAGATACACATTTAAGGGGTAAGTGTGGGTTTCTAGAGTGGAAATCACTATATCTACATTTAATTTAATTTTAAACATTATTTACTTACTTTTTTTTTTTTTTGAGGTAGGGTCGCACTCTAGCCCAGGCTGAACTGGAATTCACTATGTAGTCTCAGGCTGGCCTCGAACTCACAGTGATACTCCTACCTCTGCCCCCCGCCCGAGTGCTATGATTAAAGGTGTGGGCCACTTTGCCTGGCTATCTGCACTTTTAAACATGTTTATTAGAAATTTGAATTTTAGGGCTGGAGAGATGGCTTAGCAGTTAAGCGCTTGCCTGTGAAGCCTAAGGACCCCGGTTCGAGGCTCGGTTCCCCAGGTCCCACGTTAGCCAGATGCACAAGGGGGCGCAAGCGTCTGGAGTTCGTTTGCAGAGGCTGGAAGCCCTGGCGCGCCCATTCTCTCTCTCTCTCTCTCTATCTGTCTTTCTCTGTGCCTGTCGCTCTCAAATAAATAAATAAAAAATTTTTAAAAAAATAAAAAAAAGAAATTTGAATTTTAATCTTTATGTTTTTTATTTTAATTTTATTATTATTTTATTTCTGGTTTTTCAAGGTAGGGTTTCATTCTAGCTCAGGCTGACCTGAAATTCACTATGTAGTCTCAGGGTGGCCTTGAACTCACCATGATCCTCCTACCTCAGCCTCTGAGTGCTGGGATTAAAGGCATGCACCACCACCCAGCATGTTATTTATTTATTTATTTATTTATTTATTTATTTATTTATTTATTTTGGTTTTCCGATGTACACTCTAGCCCAGGCTGACCTGGAATTCACTATGGAGTTTCAGGGTGGTCTCAAACTCATGGCAATACTCCCACCTCTGCCTTCCAAGTGCTGGGATCAAAGGCATACACCGTCACGCCCAACTAAATTATGTATTTTTTAAAATATTTTTATTTATTTATTTATTTGAGAGCGACAGACAGAGAGAGAAAGACAGATAGAGGGAGAGAGAGAATGGGCGCGCCAGGGCTTCCAGCCTCTGCAAACGAACTCCAGACGCATGTGCCCCCTTGTGCATCTGGCTAACGTGGGACCTGGGGAACCAAGCCTCGAACCAGGGTCCTTAGGCTTCACAGGCAAGCGCTTAACCGCTAAGCCATCTCTCCAGCCCTAAATTATGTATTTTTAAAAAATAATTATTTATCTGAAAGAGTGGGAGTATGGCACACCAGTGGGCCTCTTGCTTGTGGTGGTTTGATTCAAGTGTCCCCCATAAACTTAGGTTTTAGGTGTGTTCTCAATCCTAGGTTTCCAGCTGACAGAGATTTGGGAATTAATGCCTCCTGGAAGCAGTTGGGGGCAGGCTTATGAGTATTATAGCCAGTTTCCCCTTGCCAATGTTTGACACACTCTCCTGTTACAATTGTCCACCTTATGTTGGACAGGGGGTGATATCCACCCTCTGCTCATGCCATCATGGAGTTTCCCCTTGTATCTGTAAGCCAAAATAAACCTTTTTTTCCCCACAAGCTGCTCTTGGTTGGGTGATTTCTGCCAGCAATGTGAACCTGACTGCAACATTGCTATTGCAAATGAACTGCAGATGTGCCACATCATACACCTGGCTTTATATGTATACTGTGGAATTGAACCTGGGCTGACAGGCTTTGCTAGCAAGTGTCTTTCACCTCTGAATCATCTCCTTACCCCACAGAAAAAAAATTAAATTTCTTCCTGAGTCAAATATGGTGGTTTATAGAAGGATTGACTGGAAATTCAAAGCTTCCCCTAGCACCAAATAAGAACGATTTAAATTGCATATGTGACTCACATCACACACACACACACACACACACATACACACACACACAGGTTTTTCGAGGTAGGGTCTTTCTGTAGGCCAGGCTGACCTGGAATTCACTATGTAGTCTCAGGATGGCCTTGAACTCATGGCGATCCTCCTACCTCTGCCTTCCGAGTGCTGGGATTAAAGGCGTATACCACCACTCCCGGCTCACATCATATTTCTACGCAAAAAAATGGTAAGATGAACAAGCTTCTCCTGAGCTGGACAAGAAGGGGTTAATCTGTAACTCGGTCAGGTGATCATTTCTTTTTTGCTTAGATCTGCTTTTTAGTCCTCTCCTGGTCTAGATGCCTTTGAACCCTGGCATTTTCTCAATTACCTTTAGTGTGGCCTCTGGGGGTTGGGCATAGGTGTGGCAACTGCCCCTCCTTCTCCTGTGTCCTAGACCTTGGGTCTTGTTGGCCTAGTTTGCTTACCACAGTTCCCAGTTTTCATGAAACATCTGACCCTAGCTGTGACCTGATCATGACATTGCAGTTTCCTTTGCCCTATGGTTTGGTTTTGTTTTCCCTGCATTCACTGCATATGGGAATCTGGCAAACATAACTGAGGCCTTTTTGTAGGTAGGTATTTTGAAGTCCTCCATCAGAAAATAATGACAGATGAGAAATACATCTACAACCTGTTATGATGGCATGCAACTGTAATTCCAGGCTTTGGGATGTAGAGACAGGAGTCAGAAACAATTACAAATTCAACAAATTTGAGAATTTGAGGCCAGCTTGAGCTTCATGAGTGCCTGTCTCAGACAGAAAGAAAGAGGACTGGAGAGATGTCTTAGCCAGATACCTGCAAAGCCTAAGGACCAGAGTTCAATTCTCTGGTACCCATGTAAAGCCAGATGTACAAGGTGGTTTATGCATCTGGAGTTCATTTGCAGTGGCTAGAGGCCCTGACATGGCCTCCCTCCGCATGAAAATAAACAAAAATTTTTATAAAGAAAACAGAAAACAAAAAATACATGTAGACATCCTTGTAATTGTCATTCATAACTTGCCAATATAGCTCTCTATTTTTTTTTTTTTTGTTTGCATTTTGTTTTTTTTGAGATAGGGTCTCACTCTAGCCCAGGCTGACCTGAAATTCACTATGTAGTCTCAGGGTGGCTTCGAACTCATGGTGATTCTCCTACCTCAGCATCCTGAGTGCTGGGATTAAAGGCGTGTACCACCACGCCCAACTATACCTCTATTATCCTGCATAAAGTTCAAAGTAACGATCCCATGACTGGGGTAGAGGCCCAGCTGAATCAATAGCCACACAGTTGTTTTGAATCTTCCAATGGAAATTTCTTCTTCATGTCCAACTCACTGTTTGATTCTGGAAAGGTCAGCCTGTTTTCTTCAGTGTAAAGTGAAGCTTTTAAAAACCATGCCACCCTTGAAAGTATTGTGAGTGGGAAGAATAACTGAAAACAACCCATATGGAGAAATCATAAGTACAGCAATCTCTTTCAGCTCTGTCTTCTTTCTTTCAGTGCTGAGAGAAGGGCCCCTTCTCACCTAGGTGCCGGCTTTCCTGCTTGCCTGCAGGAGTCCCATGGCCTGTGTTCAAACCCTGGCATTGTCCTTTATTAGCGCTGTGATCCAGGGCAAGTTATTTAACCTCTCTGGCCCCCTTTCTTCCTCTGCAGATAACATAGTTTTATGGAAACTCCTGACCCCACAGAGGTGTTAACTACCATATTATGTTGCTATGATGCCCCACCTGACTTTTCAGACTCTTTTACCCCTTTCCTGCCAGTATCTACAATTCCTGCTTTGCAAATTAAAATAAAATACAGCTTTCTTGACCTTTTGAAAGAAAAATATGCCTCACTTGACTCTGGAATGCTCTCTGGTTAATGTCTTACTTTCTCCTTTCATTTCAGAGTCAGTGTTGTTGGACAACTTCAAGTTTATTGCCTTACCTTTCTTCTCTGCAATGTATTGCCATGTGACACTCTGAGACCTTCAACATACTACTTCAGATAGCACAACAGTTAAGACACTTGCCTGAAAAGCCTAACAACTTGGGTTCGACTCCTCAGTACCTATGTAAAGCCAGATGCACAAGTGGCACATGCATCTGGCGTTTGTTTGTAGTGACTGGAGGCCCTGGTGCACCTATTCTCTCTGCTTGCAAGTAAATAAATGAATAAAATATTTTTTAAAAAAGATACTACCTCAGCCTTTACTGCCAGTCAGCTGGCAAAGCGAAGTAAAGCAATCCACCATCTGCCTCCATTCTTCCTGCCCCCACCATATGACATTCTATGTCAGGCCTGCCTTGGGGAATGCCTGCTTTCGCTTTCTGTAGCAGCCAGGACCATGAGAAAAACTTACCCAACCTGGCAGGTAGGTGTCCCCCTCAGTTCACTAGCCCTGAACAATCCCTAGCACTCTCTCCCTTCCCTCTCTCCCCTCTCACCCTCCCTCCTTGCCCCTCCCCAAGGGTGACATTCCTCCCCTCTGGCCTGTGGTTACTTAAGAATCAACACCTGTCCCTGTTGCACCTGTTACTTCTCCCTACTGCTTACAAGGAAACTATCTTTCTATCCAAAGCTCGGCCTCCCCCTTTACCTCAGATGGCTCTCCTTCCGCCATTGAGCACCTTTAGGGGAAAGAGCAGATAATTAAGTCCTTAGTGCCATCTACTCTGCTCTATCCTCCTCCTTGTCAGCCTTTCAGGACTCTCCCTTGCAGTTAGGAGGCTAAGGCAGGAGGACTGTCCTAAATTTGAACCCAGCCTGGGCTATAAAATAAGACTGTCTCAAAAACAATAAACAAGGTAACAAGTAAGATAGTTGGGATGATGGCTCACCAGTTAAAGGTGCCTGCCTAAGAAGCGTGCTGGCCTAGGTTCCCAAGCAGCTCATATAAGTCAGACACAAAAAGTGGCATGTCTGGGTGTCGGAGAGGCGTCTTGGCAGTTAAGGTACTTGCCTATGAAGCCTAAGGACCCAGGTTCAATTCCCCAGTACCCGAAAAGCCAGATGCACAAGGGGTGTCTGCACCTGGAGATTCTTTGCAGTGGCTAGAGGTCCTGATGCACTCATTCTCTCTCTTTCTATCTGGGTCTTTCTCCCTCTCTATCTCAAAGTAAAATAAATTTTAAAAAAATTTTGAGGGCTGGAAAGATGGTTTAGTGGTTAAGGCGCTTGCCTGCAAAGCCAAAGGATCCCAGTTTGATTCTCCAGGACCCATGTAAGCCAGATGTACAGGGGGACGCATGCATGTGAAGTTTGTTTGCAATGGCTGGAGGCCCTGGCACACCCATTGTCTCTCTCTCTCACCCTCTACCTCTTTCTCTCTCAAATATATATATACATAAAGTGGTATGTCTGGCATTTTTTTTCCAGTGGCAAGAGGCCTTACTTCAGTTACATACACACACGTGCAAAAAATAAAAAATAAAAATAAATAAGTAAATGAAAACAACAACTATAAAAAAACAACAACAAAGCTGGTCATGGTGGTGAATGCCTATAATTCTAGCGCTGGAGGTAGAGGCCAGCTTGGGTTACCTGAGACCCTGCCTCCAAAGCAAAAATAACTTAGAAGCCCACCAAAACAAAATCCCAAAATATCCAGGCATGGTGGTAATGCCTTTAATCCCAGCACTTCTGAGGCAGAGGTAGGAGGATCACTGTGAGTTCGAGGCCAGCCTGGGACTACAGAGTGAACTTCAGGTCAGCCTGGGTTTGATTGAGACACTACCTTGAAAAAACACATACATACATACACATATATATGTAAATGCATATATACACACACACACATATATATATATACATTTTGAAAATTAACCTCTTCTGGATGACTGAAATCCAAGAAAAGAATGACAAAAGGCTACTAAAGAAGTCTTGACAATTAGTGAGAAAAAGATCACTGATCAACAGAAAAATGGAGGCCTGGGGATATAAGTTAGTGGCAGAACACTTTCTAGCATGTATAAGACCCTGGGTTTGGTTCCTGACACCACTAAATGTATGAACAAACAATTTTTGGCATGTGTATGTACGTTTGTGTGTGTGAGTATAGGCATGTGCATGCCATACCACACGTGTGGTGGAAGGACAACTTACAGGTATCAGTCCTTACTTCAACCTCATTTTGAAACAGGGTCTCTCATTCTTGTAGTTGTTCGCTATTGCATTTTCCAGGCTGGCGGGTCCACAAGTTTCCAGTAAATTCTCCTCTGGGATCTGAACTTATTTATTCAGGCTTGTACGGCAAACATATCATCCATTGAGCAATCTTCTGAGACCACAAAGAAATAATTTTAAAAGGCAAAAAAAAAAAAAAAAAAGGTGGGGCTGGAGAGTTGGTTTAGCAGTCAAGGCACTTGCCTGCAAAGCCTAAGGACCCAGGTTTAATTCCCCAGTACCCACATAATGTCAGATGCACAAGGTGGCGCATGTGTCTAGAATTCATTTGCAGTGGCCAGTGCCCTGGCACTCCCATTCTCTCTATATATATCTGCCTTTTTCTCGCTCTCCCTCTCAAATAAATATTTTTTAAAAATCCCTAAGTATATGTAAAGAAGCACCACACAAAGTGAACATGTACAATTTTATGCATGTGTATGTGTGGTAGGCTGTGTCTGTATGTGTGTGAGTACGTGTGTGTATAAAGCAAAGACTGATGTGTAGTATCTTTCTCAATTGTTCTTCCACCATGTGTTTTTTAAATATTTATCTGCAATCTGAATGAGATAGAGAGAAGAGAAAGACAGAGAGAATGGGCATATAAGGGCCTCCAGCCGCTCCAAACAAACACCAGATACATGTTCCATTTTGTGCATCTGGCTTTATGTGAGTACGGGGTAATCAAAACCTGGGTCCTTTGGCTTTGCAGGCAAGCTTCTTAACCACTAAGCAATCTCTCCAGGCCTTAAAAAAAAAAATCTATCTTGCCGGGCCTGGTGGCACACACCTTTATTTATTTTATTTATTTATTTTGGTTTTTCAAGGTGGGGTTTCACTCTAGCCCAGGCTGGCCTGGAATTCACTACAGAGTCTCAGGGTAGCCTCGAACTCACAGTGATCCTCCTACCTCTGCCTCCCAAGTGTTGAGATTAAAGCCCTATGCCACCACACCCAGCTTAAAAAATTTTATCTTTTGGGTCTGTGCACAGAGGGTTCGGGGAGTGTGTGCGCTGCCATGAGTGGGAGTTGCGTACTCCCCGGGGCCTGCATCGGCTGCACTGTGTTGCGGCCCCATGACTGACCACAGCTTCGGTGTCAGTGACGTGTCCTGCTGACCTTGGAGCCCCCGGGGATATGGAGGTTTTAAGACGTTTTAATGCCATTCAATGTGTTTTAGTGTGCTGTTGAGCAGACTGAGTTCTGGAGCCTACTTCTAGATGGAGCTGGCACACTGATCCGAGGGGCCGCATTCTTCGTCTCTCCTCTAGTCTTGTTCTATCTTGACACTGAGCCAAGCCCACTGCCCTGTTGCTGTGGAGTCTGCATGTACATGGGATCATCTGAAGTTGTGATGGCCCTATCCTGTGAGCAGCTGTTGACTTACTGGGTCAAAACCTGGCCTGAAACCACCCTTAATATGCTATTAGCTGTGGAGGCAGATACACAGTGTTGTCTACATTGGGCTCTGAGCCAGAGCGTCACACGTCAAGGTCGGCCTGAAAAACACCTGAGAGCTGGTTCATCACCTATGGTTTTATCAAAATGATCTAATAAAATAAACTTTATATTAATAAAAAAATATTTTTTGACTCAATTTCCCAGGACCCATATAAGCCACATTCACAAAATGGTGCATGCATCTTGAGTCCGTTTGCAGTGGCTGGAGTCCCTGACAGACCATTTTCTCTTTCTCTATCTGCCTTTTTCTCCCTTCTCCTCTCTCTTTCTGTCTCTCAAATAAATAAATAAATAATAAAATATTTTAAAAAAATCTTTTAAGCCAGGCATAGTGGCCTATGTCTTTAATTCTAGCACCTAGGAGGCAGAGGCAGAAGGATCACAGTGAGTTTGAGGCTACCCTAAGATTGCAGAGTGAATTCCACGCCAGCCTGGGCTAGAGAGAGACCCTACCTCAAAAAATCAAAACAGGGGCTGGAGAGATGGCTTAGTGGTTAAGCACATGCCTGTGAAGCCTAAGGACCCTGGTTCAAGGCTCAATTCCCCAGGACCCAAGTTAGCCAGATGTACAAGGGGGCGCATGCGTCTGGAGTTCGTTTGCAGTGGCTGGAAGCCCTGGCGCGCCCATTCTCTCTCTCTCTCTCTCTCTCTCTGTCTCTCTCTCTCTCTCTCTCTGCCTCTTTCTCTCTCTCTGTCTGTTGCTGTCAAATAAATAAATAAGCAAAAAAAAAATCAAAACAACAACAACAACAAAACTTTTTAAATTGCTGTGGGTTGAATCTAAAGTCTTGTACACTACTCTTAAACTATAGCCAAATCAATAATCACAATAACAAAATGAGTGAAAATGAGTGCCAGGTAGCAGGATATGTGTAAGTTGTCAATTCTAGTTTTAGAATAAGTGATAAGTAGCAAAAGAAGCTCACAAGAGATAGGGATGTCAGTTGTAGGGCACATGCGTGGCTAGAGCATGTTACTCACATGCATGAGGCCCTGAGTTCCATCCCCCACACCCTGACACCAAAGAGGCAACACATAGATCAATAAATGTGATGTCCTGATTCATGTATTATGTTTAATCCAACTTTAAATTCTTGACATTCAAGAAATAAGATTATACAGTATGTATGTGTGTGTGTATACACACACACACACACACATATACACACATACACATTTATAGGTATCTATAAAATACACTATGATAGGAAGAAATTAGCTGGAAGTTACTCTCATCTCTGAAAATTCAGAGAAGCTTGAGCAAAGTGAATAGTGACCAATGATTGTTGTAGAATAGACTAGAGGATTATCAAATTTGGGGAGAACAGGGGTCATAGGAAAGTATTAGAAGGGGAAAGAAAGCGAGGCCTCATGGTACAGGCTTGTAATCACAGCTACTTGGGAGGCCAATATTCTTATTGAAATGTTAAGCCTGGGCATTCTCTGATATCTTTTTATTAAAAAATAAATTCTAAACATACATTAAAAAAAGGGGGTGGGAGAAATGGCTTAGTGGTTAAAGCATTTGCCTGCTAAAATAAAGGACCTGGGTTCGATTCCCCAAGACCCCGTAAGCCAGATGCACAAGGTGGTGCATGTGTCTGGGGTTCATTTACAGTGGTTGAAGGCTTTGGTGCACTTATTCTCTCCCTCCTTCCCTCCCTCCCTCTCTCTTTCTTCCTGCCTCTTTTTCTCCCACTCAAATTCACAAAATTAAAAAAAAAAATCTTTAAAAGATAAAAAAAAAAAAAAGGACTGGATATTGCTCGGTTGTAGAGCTCTTACCTAGCATGCACAAAGCTCTGGGTTCAATCCCCAACAATGCAAAAAAAGAAAGTGGAAAGGGAGTGTAGTGAAAAAAAAAAATGAAAGGGGGGCTGGGTGGGGGGAGGGCAATGAGGGAGAGTTGGTGGACGGATGGATCCAAGAGATAAGAAAGGGCTGGCTAGGCATGGTGGCATACTCCTTTAATCCCAGTACTTAGGAGGCAGAAGTACAAGGGTTGCTATGAGTTCAAGGCCACCCTGAGACTTCATAGTGAAATCTAGGTTAAAAAAAAAAGGCTGGAGAGATGGCTTAGTGGTTAAGGTGCATGTCTGTGAAACCTAAGGACCCCGGTAGTGCATGCATCTGGAGTTCATTTGCAGTGGCTATAGCCTGTGGCATGCCCATTCTCACTCTTTTCTCTCTGTCTCTAATAAATTTAAAAAAACAACAGAAAACCTGCTCTAATGCTTTCTTGCCTATAATGTAGAGGCACAGCTGGCCTGCTTATCACTATCCCTTTCTTTCTTTATTATTTCTATTTTTTATTTTTGGTTTTGTTTTTGAGGTAGGATCTCACTCTAACCCAGGCTGAACTGGGATTCATATTTGATACATGATGGGGTGTGTGGTTTAAATCAAGAGGTTTGTCATAATAAGATGGGCAAAATTTTATCCCTCTATGTTCCCGTGCTTTTCTCTAGAACACTTATCACCACTTGGCATATTTACTTATCTATTGTCTGCCCACTCCTACCAGGATGTAAACTCCACAGAGCCAGGAGGCTAATCTTGTTTCTGCTTAAATCCCCAGGGCCTAGCAGTTCCTGGCACAGGATAGGTACCACCTAATTATTTGTTGAATATATGAAGTTTTGCTAGGAAGGAGAAATATAGGATAATAACCTATACTGACAGAATTTGTAATGTTCCAATTCAATATAACTTAGACACAGCTTTGCTTAATCTCTTCCCTGGCTTAGAGTCTAGTTCAGTATCTTAATGAAACGGTTCCATTTATGGTTGTCAACCTTGTCTCAGCATGACTTTATCTTCCCTGTCTTTTCTACTGGGTTTACCTGCTTCCCAGGTTTAAATCTATATACATACATACATATACATATATGTGTAACATATGTTATTGTTAATATTTATATATGTATATATTATATATGTGTATGTGATGTGTGTGTATATATGTATGTATGTGTGTATATGTATATGTATGTGTATGCATATGTATGCATATATATATATATATATATATATATATATATATATATATATATGGAATGATTTTTTGTGTGTGGCTTTTCGAGGTAGTGTCTCACTGAAGCCCAGGCTGACCTGGAATTCACTATTTAGTCTCAGGCTGGCCTTGAACTCAGTGATTCCCCTATCTCTGCCTCCTAAGTGTTGGGATTAAGGGTGTGTGCCACCATGCCTGGCTTAAAAAATATATACATTTTTTTTTTTATTTTTCAAGGTAGGGTCTCACTCTGGCTCTGGCTGACCTGGAATTCACTATGTAGTCTCAGGGTGGCTTCGAACTCTCGGTGATCCTCCTACCTCTGCCTCCTGAGTGCTGGGATTAAAGGCGAGCGCCACCACTCCCGGCTTAAAAAAATATATTTTATTTCTTTGAAAGAGAGAAAAAGAAAGAGAATGAGAATGGGCATGCCAAGGTCTCTTGCTGTTGCACATGCTGAACTCCAGATGCCTGTGCCATTTTGTGTACCTGGCTTTACATGGCTACTGAGGAATTGAACTGGGCCAACATGCTTTGTGAGCAAGTGCCTTAACTACTGAGTTATCTCCCCAGCACCCTTTCTAACTTATTTATTTTGGTTTTCGAGTTAGAGTCTCTTTCTATCCCAGGCTGACCTGGAGTTCACTATGCAGTCTCAGGCTGGCCTAGAACTCATAACAATCTTTTTTCCTCAGCCAACCAAGTGCTGGGATTAAAGGTTTGTGCCACCAAGCCTGTCAGAGAGAAACAATGGGTGCACTAGGGCCTCTGGCTACTGAAATGAATTCCAGAAGTATGCCAAGCTTTTGTTTGTTTTTTAAGGTAGGGATTCACTTTAGCCCAGGCTGACCTGGAATTTACTATGTAATAGGGCTGGTCTTGAACTCACAGCGATCCTCTTACCTCTGCCTCCCAAGTGCTGGGATTAAAGGCGTGTACCAACATGCCTGGCTGAGCCCTAGGCTTTTGTTTTTAATTTTTGTTTTTTGAGGTAGGGTCTCACTCTGGCCCAGGCTGACCTGGAATTAACTATGCAGTCTCAGAGTGGCCTAGAGCTCACTGGAATCCTCCTACCTCTGCCTCCCAAGTGCTGGGATTAAAGGCATGCGCCACTACACCTGTTTTGTTTTTTTTTTTAACACTTTTTTTTCTAATATTTTAATTTATTTGATAGAGAGAGAGAGGGAGAGAATGGATGCGCCAGGGCTTCTCACCACTGCAAATGGACTCCAGATGCATGTGCTACCTGTGTAGCTGGCTTACGTGGTTCCTAAGGAATCAATCCTGGGTTCTTCGGCTTTGCAGGTGAGTGTCTTAACTGCTAAGCCATCTCTCAGGGCCCAGCCCTAGCTATTTATTTATTTGAGAGAGAGAAAGAGTAGATAGAGAAAGATTGAGCATGCAGGGCCTTGAGCCAGTGCAAACGCCAGATGCATGTGCCACCTTGTTGGCTTATGTAGGTCCTGGGGAATTGAACCTAGGTTCTTTGGCTTTGCAGGCAAGCGCCTTAACCACTAAGCCATCTCTCCAGCCCAAGCTCTAGCTTTTTAAAAATTTATTTGAAAGCACAGAGAAAGAGAGAGAGAGAGAGAGAGAGAGAGAGAGAGAGAGAGAGAGAATGGGCATGACAGGGACTCTAGCAACTGCAAACAAACTCCAAATGCATCCTACATTTTGTGCATCTGGCTTTACATGGGTACTGGGGAATCAAACTTGAGTTTTTAGGTTTTGCAGGCAAACACCTTAACTGCTGAGCCATTTCTCCAGCCCTACTTCTAGGTTTTTCTTTCTTTCTTTCTTTTTTTTTTTTTTTTTTTTTGGTTTTTTGAGGTAAGGTCTCACCCTAGCTCAGGCTGACCTGGATTTCACTATTTAGTCTCTGGGTGACCTCGAATTCATGATGATCCTCCTACCTCTGCCTCCCGAGTGCTGGGATTAAAGGCGTGCACCACCATGCCTGGCTCTAGCTTTTTTTAAACTCTAGATGAACTTGGTTTTCTAGGTTGTGATAGTTTTTTCTTTATATCTTGGGGATTGAATTTAGGACCTTGCACAAGCTGGGCAAGTGCTTTACCACTGAGCTATGCCCACAGTCCCAGTTCTTACAGGGTTATTCTGCTTTTGCCCTTTGACCCACTTTCCACCCTCCACCCTGCTGTTGGTGTCCAACGGCTGACCTTCGCAAACAGTTCATCTGGGCTTATTTGCCCTTAGGTATTTTGTTGGGTTCAACCAGTGGGAGATACTATAGAGAACTGAGAGAGAAAGAAAGGGAAGCAAGACAGTGTGCCTATAAGTTCCTGTTGGCCCTCCCTCTTAAGAGTTACAGGAGCACTGGTAAACTGTGCCATCTTTTTGGCCCTTAGGCTTCATAAGCATTTATAGGCTTTTTAAGGAAAATGTCTTCCAAGCCGAAGCTAGACCCAAGGGTGCTTCATGAGTCCCTGTCTCTTTCCCTATCTTTGTACATTGTTTCTCTTCAGTTACAAATTTTAAGAGTTCCATCTGTTTCTTGTTGTTTTTTGGCTAAAAAAGCAGAAAAGATGCACAATTGTATCTTTTAAGAGAACAATGAATCACAGGATTCTTCCTTTAAAGTAGTTCTTGGTACAGGCTAGCAAATTGTATCTTTAAATATGTAATCAAATGTTTCTAATTTACCAACCCTGTTTATACACTTAACCTTACACAATGCTGCACACCATCAGCACCCCCCCCCCTTTTCTTTGTTTTGTTTTTTCAAGGTAGGGTCTTGCTCTAGCCCAGGCTGACTTGGAATTCACTGTGTATTCCTCAAGCTCAAAGTGATCCTCCTGCCTCTGCCTCCTAAGTGCTGAGATTAAAGACATGTAGTACCAAGCCCAGCAGATTATTTTTACTAATTAATTTGCAAGCAAAGAAAGAGAGAACAGGTGTACCAGGACTTCTACCAATGCAAACTCCAGATGCATGCGCCACTTTGTGCATATGTCTTTATTTGGGTAGAGGGGAATCAAACTAGGGTCATTAGGCTTGGCAGGCAAGCAACTTAACCACTGAACCATTTTTCCAACCTTTCCAGTTGCTTTTTAAAAGGATTATGCTAATTTACATGGTCACAGCTTTCTCTGAATATACATTTCATCATCTCACTAGCATTGGAAAGTGCATATATACTATATATTTTTTTCTTTTTCTGTTTTCTTGGGGGGGGGTGGTAGGGTCTCACTCTAGCCTATGCTGACGAGGAACTCATTGTGTAGTCTCACGCTGGCCTTGAACTCATGGAGATCCTACCTTTGCCTCCTGAGTGCTGGGATTAAAGGCATGTACCACCGTGCTCACCTTTTGTCTGGTGGTATGTATTCACTGCACTTAAATTTTATTTATTTATCTTTGTTTTTTTTTTTTTTTTTTTTCAAGGTAGTGTCTCACTCTAGTCCAGGCTGACCTGGAATTCACTATGTAGTTTCAGGGTGGCCTCGAACTCATGGTGATCCTCCTAACTCTGCCTCCCCAGTATTTGAATTAAAGGTGTGTGCCACCATGGTCGGCTGTTTTTAATATTTTATATTTAATTGAGAGAGAGAGAGAGAGAACACGTGTGTGTGTGAGCAAGTGAGTGAGCACACACTCCAGGGCCTCCAGCCCCTGCAAACAAACTCCAGATGCATGTGCCACCCTGTTCACTTGGCTTATGTGGGTCCTGGGGAATCAAACCTGGGTCCTTTGGCTTTGGAGGCAAGCAAGCACTTTAACTGCTAAGCCATCTCCCCAGCCCTGTACTTAAAATTTTAAACGACAGTGAACCTACTTGGCCTTTGAGGGTCATCCAGGAAGCTGGTCAATGGAAACATGAATGCCTTCCAAACTCAAAAATTTTATCTTGGGGCTGGTAAGATGGCTTAGTCGTTAAGGCGCTTGCTTGTGAAGCCTAACGACCCAGGTTCAATTCCCCAGTATCCACATAAGGCAGATCACAAGGTGGCACATACGACTGGATTTTTTATGTAGTAGCTGGAGAGCCTGGTGGGCCAATTCTCTCTTGTTTCTCTTTCTCCCTCTCTCAAATAAATAAATATTTTAAAAAACTTACCTTCCATTGTCTTTCTTAGCTTTTGAGATAGTGTCTCTCCATGTCTTGCCCAAGCTCAATTTGAACTTATTGTCTATCCTCTTGTCACAGACTTCAATAGCTGGGATAACACCCATCCACTCGCTACCACACGTGGTAAAAATACATTCATCTTTATGCACTCGTTACATCTTGTAGGACAAGTACCCTTTTCTCTGGCTTCTACTTCCCTGCCTCCCACCCTCTGTTGTGGGATATGTACCCCAGTAATTATTCAAGCTCCTTTTGGCTCCTTTGAATTGTCTCCTTCAAATTGGAAAAAAAAAAAAAACAAAACTAAACAAACCTTTCCTTTACTTCTCCTTGAGCTAGGAGCCTAGTTTTCTCTGCTTCTCCCTGCCAAACTTCTGGAAAGAATCATCCCCCTTAACGGCCTTCATTGCTTCATCACCAATATACTACTCTATCCAAGTCTACAGCTTAGTCAGGGCCTGGCGCATCATAGCAGGCCCGGAGTGAATGTTAGGTTCCAGCTCTTTTGCAAAATGTCACCTCTTTCCCGAGTTTCTGCAGAAAGGACTTTGTCCATGCTTAGCAGTCGATGCCCACCAGCAAGTCATCAGGGCCTGTCTGCCTATGCCCCCATCCCGTCATCCCTTTGCCTTCGTGCCAGGTTCTTGGAAGGTCCTGCCCGTCTGGGCCACTCCTGCCCGCCTCTCCACAGTCCTCGCCCTGCAGTCACAGCTTCCCCGGTCACCCAAGAACCATATCCAGTCTCCCCTGCCGAGGTTCCCCCCCCCCCCCACCGGGTCACCAAGTCCTGCAACCGCCCTCGCCTCTGGTCCCTCGGAATGGCCCGAGGCAATAAATATGTCAGCGTGTCCCGAGCCCCCCGCCCCCGCCCCCAGCCTGTCCTTCTACCCGGTCGTGACCAGACACGTAGGTGGCACCTGAGCGCCAGGTCCACGCCAGCGCTTCCCCCCCCTCCCCGCTTCTTTTCACCGGACAGTCGTGACTAGGCCCCACTCGGCCAGAGGTGAAGAAGGGGAACGCCGTCCCGGCTCCGGAGGCGCCCGTCGTCCACCCGGGGCGGCGGCCGCGGCCGCACGTTTCCCCCGTCCGTCCCCCTAGCGGGCCGCCCGCGTCCAGTCAGGCCCCGGAGGCGCGTCCGCACGAGAGGCCCCGGCCGCGGGGCGAGGCCGCGGGAGGGGACGGGGGCCGCCGCTGGCTCCCGTTCCGGGTGTGTGGCGGGGCCGAGGGAACCGGAGGAGGCCGGCCGGGGCCGGGACAGCGGCCGGGGGTCGGGAAGAGCCCCGTCCGTCCGTCCCCGCCCCGTCCCCGCCCCGCCGTCGCGCTGCCGCTCGGGGCCGCCTCAGGCGGAAGGCGTGGAGGCCGGGTCCGGGCCGGGGCACCCGCCCCCCCCCTCCACCCCGCTTCAGCCGTACCGCCCTGGCCGGTGCCCAGGTCCCGAGTCGCCTTCCGCTCTCGCTTTCTCTCTCCCTCCCTCCCTCGTTCCCTCCCTCCCTCCCCGCCCGCGGCCTCAGCCAGGTCCCGCCGCCAGGCCGCCTCCCGCCCCCGCTCCGCCCCCGGAGCTGCAGCCCCGCCCGCCACCGCCGTCGCCATGTTGTGGCTCCCGCAGCCGGTGCTGGGGACGCGCGCGGCCGAGCCCGGGGCCTGCCGCCGCCGCCGCCGCCGCCGCCGCCGCCAGGTAAAGCGCCCCTTCCTCCTCCTCCTCCTCCTCCTCCTCCTCCTCCTCCCCGCCCCACCACCTCAGCGCCGTCGCCCGGGTAGGGCGAGGCCGCCGCCCCGGCCGCTCCACTTCGGGCGGCGAGCCGAGCGGAGCCGGCACCGGGCCCTGTCCGTGCTCGTCGCGGCCCGGCCCTGGTAGCCCCCGCGGACCCCGAGGCGGCAGCCGCTCCCCTCGCCCGGCCCCCCTCCCCCCGACCGACCGCCGCCTGGCGGGCCCCGGCCACCACCCCGCCCGACCCCACCCCGCCCCCCTCCCCCGGCCCCGGGTCGTTGGCTTCTTCCGCCGCCCGCCCGCCTGCCTGCCTCTCCCGGGAGGTCCGGGCACGCCGCCGCCGCCGCCGCCGCCGCCGTCCTGCGCGCGACCGGGCGGCTGCTTGTGGACGTCCCACCCCCCCCCTCCCCCGGTCCGGGTCGGGATAACGGTGCACTTTACCCGGCTGGGACGTCCTGTCAGCCCGAAGAGCTGGCGCCGTCACGGGACAGACACTTGGAGCGTCCACCCTCCTTGGCGTCCCCTCGGTCTTCCCCTTCCCCTCCGCCCGAGTTCTAAGCCCCGGGGAGGTTTCCCCCCACCCGAAACAGACAGGTCTCCCCGAGGCTCCGGAATAGGGGGCGGGGGTCCCCAGTGAGTGACCAGGCCCGTTGATCGGGATAGAATTGGTCTCTGCAGGGACTTTTCCTGCCAACCTAGGGGGGTGGGGGAGAGGCTTCCGAGTGACCTGGGGGAGGACAGGGTAGCGTTTGCTGGACAGATGGCCTCCTGGCCTTGGATCAGCATTTGTGAGGGGGAGGGGTCCGCATGACCTTAGGTATGCTTGCGTATGACAACTGCAGGATTATTGGAGCCGATCAGGGATTTTTTTTTTTAAACTGTTTTTATTGAGTAGGCCAGAGGTGGCATTACAAGTCCTGGATCGAAATATAAACGCACAGGCCCACCCAGGTTTCATGTTTGACATCCAGGACTAGCTGAGATAGGACTGTCTATAGGAGAGTGGGACTTGGGCGTTAAAAGGGTGATTTGGTCTAGGGGCTTGCCCACTTGCCGCCTGCCCTGTGTTCACATAGGGGACTGTTGGGTATACAGTGTGTGTCCGCACAGGATGTGGACAGATAGGTGCTTGGCCTGGGGTACTCAGTGGGATTTCAGGGATTTGTTTTCTAAACTGACAGGTATATCAGAGAGTAAAAGAGATGGGGGGAGGGGTGCTGGTGTTAGCGCTCCTCTTTTGACCATTTTCCACTATTTCTATTGGTTGTGGCTTTGGTTCATTTAGTAAGTTCCTGCTGCCCTCCATCTCACCAGACTGGCCACCAAAACTGTGGGCTTGAAGGACCTTTACTGCCTCAGCTGCCCTAGTTGTTGGGACATCAGCAAGGGCCAATTGTCCACTGTAATTTTTTTTTTTTTTTTGACTATTTACTATGTGTGATTGAGCTGAGTTTTCAGGATATGGTGGCAAACCAGGAAAGTACTACGGTTTTCATTTTGGAGTACTTAGCTTTGTGGCAAAGTCTAGTAATAAAGAAAATTCATCCAACAACAAATATTTGTGAACAAATAAGTGCCAGACATTGCTTTAAATACAGTGAATAAAACAATAAAAAAAAACAACTGCCTTTGTGGAGTTTTCATTCTAGTGCCAGGGAAGATAAAGTTTATATAGTATGTGCTGTAGTGTGTCACAAAACATTAAGGCTGTGGGGACAAAACAAAGCAGGGAAAAAGAAACTGAGGTGTTAGGGGTGGGCGTCTTTTTGTTGTTTGGGTTTTTTTTTTTTGAGGGGGGTATTCTTTGTATATATAGTCTTGCTGTGCCCAGGCTGGCCTCCTTTTTATAGATCCTTCCTGCCTCAGCCTTCTGAATACCAGGAGCATGGGGTGCCACCACCCCTGATCAGTGGGTGTTGGATTGAATTAGAGTAGCCCAGTAGGGGACCCCTAAGAAGGTGTCTTTAGTTTTTAGGCTTGTTTGTTTTTGCAGTGCAGGAATTGACCCAGGGTCTCACACGTGCTAGGCACTGGCAGTGCTGTGGAGGCCCAGCCCCGAGGTGTCTTTGGAATAAACTTTGAAGGAAGTAACAAACCAATAATTTCAAACTGCAGTGAGTATAAGGTGAAGAGTAGGGACTTGGTTTGAGTTGGAGCCTGAGGGAAAGCTTCCCGTTCAGGTCACGACCCAAAGGTTTAAGAGTTAACCAAGTGTGGAACAGCACTGAGCTTGGCAAGGTGGAGGAAGTGAAAGAGGCCCTTGGGGTTGGAGGAAGAAAGGGAGAGGGGTGAGGGGAGATAAAAAGTCTGTGGAGAGATGGGCCAGGTTAGATCACCCAGGCCTGGAGGATGTGTGTGTATGTATGTGTGTGTGTTGGGGGGGGGGATTGCTTTTCCACTTCAGTTTGGATTGTGTCTCCAAGGTAATTAGAAATATTTACATTTAAAAAAGGTCTCTGGCTCCCATGGGGGAATGTACTTAGAGATAAGGGGTAAGGTCTAGGTTTCTGTGCTGAGTAGCCTAACTCCCTGATATATTTAAAAAAGAGTCAGGGATATCTTTCCTCTGTGAGTGCTTTACCCAGCTCTTAGGGAAGGGGAAATGCCTCTTAGATGGTAGAATTGATGTGATTTTTTTGTTTATTTATTTATTTGAGAGCGACAGAGAGAGAAAGAGGCAGAGAGATAGAGATAGAGAGATAGAATGGGCACACCAGGGCCTCCAACCACTGCAAATGAACTCCAGATGCATGTGCCACTTTGTGCATCTGGCTTACATGGGTCCTGGGGAATCCAGCCTCGAACCGGGGTCCTCAGGCTTCACAGGCAAGCGCTTAATCACTAAGCCATCTCTCCAGCCCTTTTTTTTGTTTGTTTGTTTGTTTTGAGGTAGGGTCTTGCTCTAGCCCAGGCTGACCTGGAATTCACTCTGTAGTCTCAGGGTGGCTTCAAACGCATGGCGACCCTCCTACCTTAGGCTTCCAGTGCTGGAATGAATAATTTTTGTATATATTATATTTAATAATCCTCTGTACACCCTGGAGAAACAAGGTTGTCATACCCATTTTACAAGGAAACTAATGCACAGTAGATAGGTGATTTATCCAAGGTCACATTTGTAACGTAGTATGAATTCAAACCCAGGTCGGCTTGATTCCAGGGCTTTGGAGTTTACATTTTTCTTCTGCGACTTACTAACCTTAAGACCTTGAAGTGTTTAACCTCTGTTATGCCTCAGTTTCCTTATGTTCAATGCAAAGTACCTACTTTATAAGGTTGTGCCAATCAAATTAAGCCATGTAAACAGCTTAGCGCTTAGTTCAAATATTAGTTGCCTCAATTAAAATTCTAAAATATCCAGTTATATTGTGATTGTTTTGTATGAAATTAATTCAGTTTTGAATTTTGTGTAACTAGTTCTTTCTCCTTCCCTTTTTCTCTTAATAATGTAATGCCAAGTTCCATGTGATCAATCATTTAATATTGGTATCTCATTTCCTGCTTTGATACTAGGCTAGAACTTGCAGATACAAAATGAGAACCCTTAGATACCATCTCCTCTGGTATCTAGGAGAAGTCATATATTTTAAAGACTGAGCTATAATCTGTACTTAAATTCTATCTCTCTCTCTCTCTCTCTCTCTCTCTCTCTCTCTCTCTCTTTTTGAGGTAGAGTCTTGCTGTAGTGCAGGCTGACCTGGAATCCACTATGTAGTCTCAGGGTGGCCTCGATCTCACGGGGATCCTCCTACCTCTGCCTCCCGAGAGCTGGGATTAAAGACGTGCCACTACACCTGGCTAAATTCTCTTATATTGTAGCGGGTAAAGAACTGTAGGAAGCAGGTTGTAGGGACACAGGTATGTAATCCCAGCACTTGGGAAGTGGAGTCAAGAGGATCAGCTACAAAGGGAGTTTGAGGTCATCCCGGGCTACATGAGATGCTGTCTCAGAATCATCAAAAGGGCTGGGGAGATGGCTTAGTGGTTAAGGTGCTTGCCTGTGAAACCCAAGGCGGCTTGTTCCTATCTCCAGGTCCCACAGATAGCCCGATGCACAGTGAGGCGAGCATGCAGTGTGGCCCATGGGCACAAGGGGGCGCACACATGTGGAATTCATTCACAGCAGCTAAAAGGCCTGGCATGCCCATTCTCTCTCTCTTTGTGTCTCTCAAAAATAAAAAATAAAACAACAACAACAACAACAAAACAAACAAACAATATGTTGGCAGCACAGTAACAATGCCTGGGTAAGTTGGGAAGGCTTCAGGAAGGCGGTGACTTTTGAACTGGGCTTCGAAGGAAGAATGGAGTTTTGCAGGCAAGATTCAGTAAAGGACATTCTAGATAGAGAGTTCTGAATGAAAAAGCATGGAGCTGTGGAAAGACATGAGTGTTTAAAGATGAGGCTGGAAGGCAGAGTTAGGGCCACAAAAGACAGGTCAAGGAATTTGAATTTTATTCTGTAAATACAATACCAGAGAGTATTCAATACAGAAAGTTCATTTCATGATGGGCGTGGCAGCTGGGGAGCCTTGATACCATTATCACTGGAGAGCTGCTTTGTTTCTGTGGGCTCATTGGGCTTTGTGATCTGGGTCTTAGCTTTGTAGCTTAGAAATTGGGTTTTGTAGGATTTTCAGGTGATTGCATCTAGGCAGACTGACTCACTAAGCAAACTTGAAAGAGGTGATTGAGTAAACTTAGAATGCTAACTGACCATGGGAGATGAAACTGTAGAAGGACAGATGCTTCTGTCCTTTGGCCATTGTCTCCCCCTCCCTACCCTCTCTTGGCCAGGCCTGGGACAGCTAACAAACTCTTTTCTCAATTCCTGTTTGTCTTTCTCAGGCCCCATGAACCTTTTTCTTTCTTCTTCACTATTTAATGTAATCAATAATTATTACTAATCGGTGAAATGAATGATTCTGAATTGTTTGGGTGGAATCCTGTGATTGTGAAACTTAAGAGGAAGAATAACTTGAAAAAAAATACCAGGAGAAGTTTCCTATAACTGTGTCAGTGGAGGAGGTATGCAGATTCGGAGTGGCCAAGTAGTGGTGTGGGCAGATGTATTGGGTTGTTCTGGGAGCTGTGGCTTATGAATGTTTGCAACTAGTAGGGAGCTTTTGCTTGCACTTGAAGAGAGGTTTGTTTAGAGTCTTCAATTCCCTACACATGGAAGACAGAAGATAAAGTAATAATTTGTGTCTTCAACTGAGCCTTTTCATGGGTGACTGGAATCTCCTTGAAGTTTGAACTTCTTTTTACAATTCTTTCTGTTTCTGTAATACTGGGAAGAATGATAAATGCTTGAGGGTTCAGAATCTTTATTTTTCGTAAGTGAAAAACAAATCCAAATAGACTAACCCAGATTGTTTGTTCATTTTGGTTTTGGTTTTTCAAGGTAGGGTCTCACTGTAGTCTAGGCTTACCTAGAACTCATTACATAGTCTCTCAGGCTGGTCTCAACTCACAGTGATTCTCCAACTTCTGCCTCCTGAGTGCTGGGATTAAAGGTGTGTGCCACCATGCCTGGCCTAACCCAGAATATGTATTTTTCTTTTAAAACTAAGAAATTATATAAGAAGTACATATTCATGTGAAAAAATTAAGAAATACAGACAAAATGAAATAAAACTTGCTGATAAATCCTATATGTAGAGTACTGCTAACAGTTTACTCTTTGTTTTTTGAATTTTTTGAAAAAAGGTCTCGTGTAGCCCAATCTATCATGAACCTTGCTATATAGCTGGACTTCACTTCTTTTTTTTTTAATTTTTTTTTTTATTCATTTATTTGAGAGCGACAGACACAGAGAGAAAGACAGATAGAGGGAGAGAGAGAATGGGCATGCCAGGGCTTCCAGCCTCTGCAAACGAACTCCAGACGCGTGCGCCCCCTTGTGCATCTGGCTAACGTGGGACCTGGGGAACCGAGCCTCGAACCGGGGTCCTTAGGCTTCATAGGCAAGCGCTTAACCGCTAAGCCATCTCTCCAGCCCTGGACTTCACTTCTTAATATTATTTATTTATTTACTTGCAAGCAGAAGGAAAGAGGTGTGTGTGTATGGGTGTGCCAGGGTCTCTTGCCACTGCAAATGAACTCCAGATGCATGTGCCACTGTTGTGCATCTAGCTTTACATGGGTACTGGGGAACTGAACCTGGGCTGGTAGGCTTTGCACAAGCAAGCACTTTTTACCACTCCCTAGCCCTGGACTTCTTGATCTTCCCAAATGTTGAAGTGTTGGAATTACAGGAATGTTCCAGCTTAATTTTTGTTGTTTGTTTTTGAAGTAGGATCTCACTCTATCCCAGGCTGACCAGGAATTCACTATATATTCTCAGGGTGGCCTTGAACTCTTGGCGATTTTCCTACCTCTGCCTCCTGAGTGCTGGGACTAAAGGCATGTGCCAGACACCCGGCTTCCAATTAATATTTTGTTACTTTATTTTTTATTTATTTGAGAGAGAGAGAAAGAGGCAGATATAGACAAAGAATGGGTGCATCAGAGCCTCTAGCCACTGCAAATGAACTCCAGATGCATGGGTTACCTTGTGCATCTGGCTTTATGTGGGTACTGGGGAATCAAACCTGGGTCCTTAGGCTTCACAGGCAAGTACCTTAACCACTAAGACATCTCTCCAGCCCTTGATACTTAAAAAAAAATGTTTATTTATTTGCAGAGGTAGAAAGGAGACAGAGGATGGGCATGCCAGGGCTTCCAGCCACTGCCAAACTCCAGATGTGCTTTATGTGGCTACTGGGGAAGTGAACCCTGGTTGTTAGGCTTTGCAGGCAAGCACCTTAATCTCTGAGCCATCTCTGCAGCCCTTGATACTATTTATAAGCAGAGAGAGAAACAGAGAAAGAGAGAGAATGGGCGCATCAAGGTCTGTAGCCACTGCAACTGAGCTCCAGTTGCATGCACCCCTTTCTTTTTTTTTTTTTTTTTTGGTTTTTCAAGGTAGGGTCTCACTCTGGTCCAGGCTGACCTGGAATTAACTCTGTCATCTCAGGGTGGCCTTGAACTCATGGCGATCCTCCTGCCTCTGCCTCCCGAGTGCTGAGATTACAGGCGTGCGCCACCACACCCGGCTGCATGCGCCCCTTTCATGCATTTGACTTTACATGGGTACTGGGGAATCAAGCTTGGGTTGTTAGTTTTTGCAGGCAAGTGCCTTAACTACTGAGCCATCTCTCCAGCCTGATACTTTTTTTTTTTAATTAATTAATTTACTTATTTGAGAGAAAGAGTCAGAGAGAGAGAGAGAGAGAGAGAGAGAGAGAGAGAGGAGAGAGAGGGGAGAGAAAGAGCATGCCAGCGCATCCAGCCACTCTAAATATATGTCCCACCTTGTGCATCTGGCTTTACATGGCTATGGGGGGATCAGACCTGGGTCCTTTGGCTTTTCAGTGTTAACCAGTAAGCCATATCTCCAGTCCTCCATCCTGTATTTTTTGTTTGTTTCTCGAGGTAGGGTCTCAATATAGCCCAGGGTGGCCTCGAACTTATGGCGACCCTCCTACCTCAGCATCCTTAATTTTTTTTTTTTTAACTTATTTGAGAGCGACAGACAGAGAGAAGGAGGCAGATAGAGAGAATGGGCACGCCAGGGTCTCCAGCCACTGCAAACCGAACTCCAGACATGTGCGCCCCCTGTGCATCTGGCTAATGTGGGACCTGGAGAATTGAGCCTCGAATCAGGGTTCTAGGCTTCATAGGCAAGCGCTTAACCACTAAGCTATCTTTCTAGCCCCTTATTTTTTTTTTTAAATATTTTACTTATGTATTTATTTGAGAGAGAGAAAGAGGCAGAGAGAGAGAGAGAGTGAGTCACAGAGACAGAATGGGAGAGAATGGGCATGCCAGGGCCTCTAGCCACCTCAAATTTCAGACGCATACGCTACCTTATGCATCTGGCTTGGAGCTTCCCCTTGAAGCCTGTAAGCCAAAATAAACCTCTTTTTCCCAAAGCTTCTCTTGGTTGGGGGATTTCTACCAGCATTGCGAACCTGACTGCAACGCATGGGTACAGCAATTCTCCTACCTTGGCCTCCCAAATGCTGGTATTAAAGGCTTGTGCCACCATGCTCAGCTAACTTTTTTTCCTTTTCTTACAAAAATAGGACCATCCAAGATAGTAGAGTATTCTAAAAGTTGGTGTCCATGAGATAGAGCAATTGCATGTACCCAGAACTTGTATGTGTTTCCTCTGTGGGCATCTAGTCTAATAATGCTTGTCCTTCACTTTGCTCTAGGAGTGTAGAATAATGAGTTATTTATTCATTTGAGAGAGAGAGAGGCAGAAAGAGAAGGAGGAGAAGGAGAGAGAGAGAGAGAGAGAGAGAGAGAGAGAGAGAGAGAGAGAGAAAGAGAGAAAGAATGGCTATACTAGGACTTCTAGCCATTGCAAATGAACTCCAGACACATGCACCACTGTGTACATCTGGCTTAGGTGGGTACTGGGGAATCAAACTGAATCCTTAGGCTTTGCAGGCAAGTGTCTTAACCACTAAACCATCTCTCCAGCAACCCCCACCCCGGTTTTTTTTTTTTTTTTTTTTGAGGTAGGGTCTTGCTCTATTTCAGGCTGGTCTGAAATTTACTATGTAGTCTCAAGGCAATTTGAACTCAAGGCGATCCTCCTACCACTGCCTCTGGAGTGCTGGGCTTAAAGGGATGCACCACCACGCCTAGCTTGAATTTTTTTTCCCCCCAGAGTAGGTTCTCATTCTAGCCCAGGCTGACCTGGAACTCACTTTGTAGTCCCAGGCTGATCTCCAACTGACAGTGATTCTCCTACCTCTGCCCCCCAAGTACTGGAATTAAAGAAAGGCATGTGTCACCACACTTTGCTTTGGATAATGAATTTTTTTTTTCAGCCAAATTTACTTTTAATTGGCAGTAGGAAGGTACATATTGAAATGACATATCTGATCCAGTATATGCTTCTAAGGAAAATTAGTGAACATCATTCAAGTTTGGTATTACCAATAAACAATTGGACTGTCCTCTGCTCATTAAGTCTGTTATTATTTCCATTTCAGATTCTGAAGATGTTGTCTCAACAGATGATGGTTGCTCTCTTGTTCTCCTTAACATACTTCAGGAGACAGACAGGATGTGATGTCTGTGACTGTGACTGATTACAGAAAGCCTGCCATAGGTTGAGCGAGGAGGAGTATGTGTGCTTCTGGCCAGGAGCACATTGATTCCTGGCCTTGTGTCAGTATGTGTATGGGGCAGGGTGTCACTGACTTGAACATATCTGGTTTTGAGAGCTCTAGAATTAACTGAAACTTTTAAATAGTCCAGAGTAAAAATAAGGAACTTCCATGAGGGATTAGAGTTGCAGCACCAAGTAAGGGTAAACAAAGTGCTTGCCTTGCAAGCATGGTTACCTGAGTTCAGTCTCCACTACCCATGTAAAGAAGCCGGGCATGGTGGTGCTTGCTTGTAATACCTACCCTGGGGAGCAAGAGACAAAGAAGATTCCTGGGACTGTCTGGCCGGCCAGCTAGCCTCATTGGTGTGCTCCAGGCCCATGAGTGAACCTGTCTCAAAAAAAGAGCAGCAGGGGGATAGATAGCATTTCTGACCTCCACACGTTTGCATGCACACATACACACATGCACACTTGGGTGCATGTATATCACACACACATGTATGCATATATAAAAGAATCATCCACAAAAATAAATCCACAGGGGGAAAAAAGCGATAAATCTACAGGTTCATTCAGAGGATGCAAGAGGTTCACTTAGGTCTAACTCAGAATAAACATGCTTGTACTCTGGAGGACAAAGTACTGTGAGATCTCTACCTCTGGGGGGAGTTTGTGTGGTGTCTTTATTCTTTATAACTTCTTTCTATCACTTGAATTAATTAATTTATTAAATTGTTTCTTTGGGTAGGGTCCCACTTACTCTAGCCTTGGAACTCACTCTGTATCACCAGGTTGGCCTCTCATTTACAGCAGTCTTCCTACTCAGCCTCCCCAATGCTGGGATTGAAGGTGTGTACCACCACAGCTGACTCACTGGAATTTTTATTTTTTTAAATTAATCACTTAAATTAATTTTCAAATATTTAATTTAAATTAATTGAAATATTTAATTATTTTTTTTTTCTTGGGTTTTTGAGGTAGGGTTTCACTTCAGCCCAGGCTGACCTGGAATTTATTATGTAGTCTCAGGGTGACTTCAAACCCACGGCGATCCTCCTATCTCTGCTTCCTGAATGCTGTTATTAAAGGTGTGCACCACTACACCTGGCCCCTCAATGAATCTTTAAAAATATTTTTATTTATTATTGGTTTGCAAGCAGAGAGAGATACAGGCAGGCAGATAGACAGACAGAAAGACACACACACACACACACACACACATACACACAATGGGAATGCCAGGGCCTCTTTCTACTAAATGAACTCCAGATGTGTGCACCAGTTTGTGCATCTGTCTTTATGTGGGTACTGGGGAATCAAACTCAGGCCAGCAGGCTTTGCAAACCAAGTGCCTTTAACCACTGAGCTATATGTGCAGCCCCTATCACTTGGGTTTTATAAAGGCTTTTATGTATCTCATCTTTACAAAAATAACCAAATACCCAGTAGTTGATTTTGGAGACAAATACTGAAGACCTTAAAGCAAAAAATCAAACTGCCTACAAACTGTGTCTCTATACAACTGGTAAAATGTTGCAGTTGGCTACACCTCTGAGGGAAGATGCTTTTATTAGATATGTATTCTTGGTGGCAGCCCTGTCAGGTTCATTAGGCTAGCACCTCTGACTGGGATAGTTCTTGAATCTAGAGAGCTAAGGAAGCATAGTGTGATGAGTAGGATGTGACTTGTATGATTCTCTCCCCCCAACCCCACCAAGGTAGAGTCTCACTCTAGCCCATGTTGATCTGGAACTCACTCTGTAGTTCCAGGCAGGCCTCAAACTCACAGATCCTCCTACCTCTGCCTCCTGAGTGCTGGAATTAAAGGTGTGCCTGTGTGTATGTCTCCCCCCTACCTCCCCCGGGTGTGTGTGTGGGCTCGGGATTGAGTCGAGGGCCTTGTACTGATTTACATACCCACCAACATTTTTATTTATCAATTTATTAGAGAGAGAGAGAGAGAGAGAGACAGAATATGAGAATGGGCACACCAAAACCTCCTACCTCTGCAAATGAACTTGACAAAGAAGCACTTTGGGTATCTGAGCATTGGGGAAATGAACCCATTCATCAGGCTTTGTCTAAACTGTTTCTCCAGCCCATATTTACTTATTTATTTGTTTATTTTTGAGACATGGTTTCTAGCCCAGGTTGGCCTAAAACTTGCTTTGACTTTGAACTTTTCATCCTCTTGCCTTCACCTCCCTGTGCTGGGGTTATAATCATGTATTTTCACATCAGGCTTTAAAATTTTTTATTTGCTTATTTGAGAGGGGGTAGAGGGAGGAGGAAGGAGGAAAAAGGATGGGTGCACCAGAGCCTCCAGCTACTGCAAAGAACTCCAGACGCATGTGCCACTTCGTGCATCTGGCTTTACGTGGGGAATTAAACCTGGGTTGTTGCGCTTTGCAGGAAAACGCCTTAACTGTTGAGTCATCTCTCCAGCCCCACATTAGGCTTTTCCTTTCCTTTTTCTTTCTTTCTTTTGGTATGCACATGTGTAATAGGCAGATGTGTATATGATTGAGGGCAGAAGAGAACAGTCTTCTCCATTATTTCCTTGAGATGGTGTCTCTCACTGAATTTGGAGCTGCCATCAGACTAGCTGACCAGTGAACCCCAGTGACTCCTGTCTGCTCACCATAGGTCTAGTGTTACAGGTGTATGTGGCCACATCCAGCTTTTTACCTGAGTGCTGGGGATAGAATTTAGGCTTTCTCAGACCCTCATGCTTGTATAGCAAGTTCTCTTATCCACTGAGCCATCTTCCCAGCTAGCCAGTTCTCTCTCTCCCTCTCTCCTATTGTCTCCCTCTCTTTTCTTTCTTTCTTTCTTTTTTTTTTTTTTTCAAGGTAGGGTCTCACTCTAGCCCAGACTGACCTGGAATTTACTGTGTAATCTTAGGGTGGCCTCGAGCTCACGGTGATTCTCCTGCCTCTGCCTCCTGAGTGCTGAGATTAAAGGCATGCACCACCATGCCCGACCCTCCCTGTCCTTTCTTCTCTCTCTTCTCCCCTTTTCCCCTTCCTCCCTCCCTTCTTTCCTTCCTTCCCCCCTCTCTTTCTCTCTATGTTTTTTCTTTCATAAGGTTTTGCTATGTAGCATAGGCTACCTTCAAACTCATGGTCCTCCTGCCTTGGCCTCCTAAGTTTCAGGGTCACAGGCTAGTTTAGAACTGGCAGCACCTCCCCCCCAACGCTGCCTCCCCTGGGCTGGGATTACAGGTGTATACTATCTCTAAGTTTCTGATGTGGCCAGGGACCCTCTCCTGTGGACCCACTTAATTCATTCTACTACATATCCCTATGGAAGATAACAGAGATCTTACTATTATAACTTGGAGACCAAGAGGCTTAAAGTACGGGTAAAGCATGTGTAAGCCCCATGCATTCCTGGGAGTTCCCCACTTAGCAGGAACAATTCCTTCCTCCTTCTAGTCTTTGCATGTAAGAACATTGTATCCATACTGCCCAAGTCAGGTAGGCTGTGGCTTCACTTATATTCCCAGTTTGCTGCAGTTTACAACACTCACCTTTCTACTAAATCAGTTTCCTAGTCAAATGTGTTCCTTGAGAAAGCCAAAGGACAGAAACCATAGCAAGGAATTTTGAAGGTACGTGTCCACTGTAACCACAACCCGTATCTGGACTATCTGAGGGTTGAAAACACAGCTGAGGCTGAGTTTTGGCTTTCAGAGGAGAAGGAAGTGCATGGGTGTGCACTAAGCAGCTGTTCAGGTTTTTATGGGCTTGAAAGGACTGCTTTCTGTCTTGGCTTTGTTTGACAGACCTCTAGCCCTGAATTGCACAAAATGAGGTTGTAAAATGACTTCACTGATTAAAAAAAAACAAAAAAACTTCAGGCCCTTAAAGATATCTAGATGTATGATCAATATTACTGTTTTATTTCTTCCATTATATCCTTTCTTTCATTCTTTCAAATTTATTTTAGAGAGAGACAGTGACAGCTTGGGCATGGCAGGGTCTCTTGCTGCTGCAAATGAACTCTAGGTGTATGTGCCACTTTGTGCATCTGGCTTTATGTGGGTACTGGGAAATTGAACCTGGGCTGACAGTCTTTGAAAGCAGGCTTTTTAAGCTGCTGAGCCATCTTTCCAGCCTTCTTTCTTTTAATTGACAACTTCCATAACTGTAGACAATAACCCATGGTAATATCCTCCCTCCCCCCACTTTCCCCTTTGGAATTCCATTCTCCATCATATCCCCTTCCCCTGTCAATCAGTCTCTCTTTTATTTTGATGTCATGATCTTTTCCTCCTTGTAGGTAGTGCCAGGCACTGCAAGGTCATGGATATCCAGGCCATTTTGTGTCTGGAGGAGCACGTTGTAAGGAGTCCTACCCTTCCTTTGGCTCTTGCATTCTTTCTACCACCTCTTCTACAATAGACCCTGAGCCTTGGAGGGTGTGATAGAGATGTTTCAGTGCTGAGCACTCCCCTGTCACTTCTTTTCAGCACTATGTTGCCTTTTGGGTCATCCCAGTGGTCACTGCCATCTGAAGAGAGAAGCTTCTCTAACCAAAAGTGAGAGTAGCATTAATATTTGGGTATGAACATTAAGAGAAGTACTTACTGAACGTGCTCAACCACGTTTATTGCTGCTCAATTTATAATAGCTAGGAAATGGAACCAGCCTAAATGTCCCTCAACTGATGAGTGGATAATGAAGATGTGGCACATTTATGCAATGGAGTTCTACTCAGTGGTAAAGAAAAATGAAGTTATGAAATTTGCAGAAAAATGGACGGACCTGGAAAGGATTATACTAAGTGAGGTAACCCAGGCTCAGAAAGCCAAGCGCAACATGTTCTCTCTCATGTGTGGATCCTAGCTACAGGTGACTGGGCTTCTGTGTGAGAATGAAAATACTTAGTAGCAGAAGCCAGTAAGTTAAAAAGGAGACATAAAGGGAAGAGAAAGGAAGGGAGGAGGGTACTTAATAGGTTGATATTGTATATATGTAAGTACAATGATTGTGACAGGGAGGTAATATGATGGAGAATGGAATTTCAAAGGAGAAAATGGGGGGGGAATTAACATGGGATTTTTTTTATAATCATGGAAACTGCTAATAAAAATTAAAAAAAAAAAAGAGAGAAGTACTTACTGAACTGGGCATGGTGGTGCACGCCTTTAATCCCAGCACTTGGGAGGCAGAGGTAGGAGGATTGCCGTGAGTTCAAGGCCACCCTGAGACTCCTTAGTGAATTCCAGGTCAGCCTGGGCTAGAGTGAGACCCTACCTCAAAAAGCAAAAAACAGAAAAAAAAAAAAAAAAAAAGAGAAGTGCTTACTGGGTCTTTACAGGCTCTCATGTCTTTAAAGTTCCTATGTAAAATCAGGTGTCATGGCTCATTGGGAGGCTGAGGCAGGAGGATTGTCATGGCTCAAGGCCAGCCTGGAGTACAGAGTGAGTTCCAGGTCAGCCTGGGCTAAAGACCCTGCCTCAAAAAAGTCCACCCCCCCTTTCTTCCTCCCTCCCGGTATTTGAGAGAGTAGAGAGAGAGAATGGACGTTCCGTAGCCTTCAGCCACTGCAAAGGAGCTCCAGATGCATGTGCCCCTTTTCAGTATTTTGAGGTAGTATCTACTCTAGCCCAAGCTGGCTTTGAATTAAGGGAGATCTTTATACCTCAGCTTCCCCACTCAGTGCTAACCAAAAGTGAGAGTAGCATTAATATAGTGCTATATTATATATATATAAAAAATATAATAATATAATATAATATAAAATATATAATATTATAATAGTGCTAGCATATAAAAGGCATGAGCCACTATGCCCAGCTATTTTTCTTTTTTTCTTCCTCCTCTCCCTCCTTCTCTCTCCCCTTCTTCCTTCTCTTCTCCCTTCTTCCCTCCCTCCTTACTTCCTTCTTTCCTTTCCATTTTTAAATTTACATTTTATTCTATTGTCTTATTTATTTGGGAGACTGAGAAAGAGTCAGAAAGAAAGAAATACAGAAAGAGAGAGAGAGAAAAAAATGGGCATGCTAGGGCCTCAAGCCACTGCACATGAATTCCAGACAGGTGTGTTACTTTGTACATCTGGCTTATGTGTGTACTGGAGAATCAAACCTGGGTCCTTAGGCTTCACAAGCAAGTACCTTAATCATTAAGCCATTTCTCTAGCTCCTCTCTTTTTCTTTGAGACAGGGTCTCACTGTGTAGCCCCAGGTAGGCTTTGAACTGATAATCCTCCTGCCTCAGCCTCTCTGGTGCTATTATTATGAGTCACCTTGCCTAGTACAAGAATGTTTACTTGTATTTAAGATCTTGCAGAGGGCCGGAGAGATTTCTCAGTGGCTAAGGCTTTTGCCTGCAAAGCCTACTGACCTGGGTTCAGTTTTCTAGTACCCACATAAGCCAGATGCACAAGGTAGTGCATGTGTCTGGAGTTTGTATGTAGTGGCTAGAGGCTGTGGTGTGCACATTCTTTCTCTCTCTCAAAACAAAAAACAACAACAACAAAAATTCTACAAGAGTTTTTTTTTTTTTTTCTCTCCCTGCACCATTAACAATCTACAGTCAAGTATAAAGTTTACCCCCTTGGCCCAGCCCAGAGCTTGGTGCTCTGTGGAGTATAGGATGCTCATGTTGTAAAATGCATTTTGCACTTAGGACTTCTCCCACTGCAAGCAAGTAAAGAAATATATACACATACAAGCTGGGCGTGGTGGCGCACGCCTTTAATCCCAGCACTCGGGAGGCAGAGGTAGGAGGATCACTGAGAGTTCGAGGCCACCCTGAGACTACATAGTGAATTCCAGGTCAGCCTGAGCCAGAGTGAGACCCTAACTCGAAAAACAAACAAACAAACAAAAAAAAGAAATATATACACATACATACATACATATACATACATACACACACACACACACACACACACACTACACACACACACACACACACACATATTTTTTTTTTTTTTTTTGAGGTAGAGTCTTGCTATAGTCCAGGCTGACCTAGAATTCACTATGTAGTCTCAGGCTGGCCTTGAACTCACAGCAATCCTCCTACCTTGGCCTCCCTAGTGCTGGGATTAAAGGCGTGTGCCATCACACCCACCAAGTAGAGAACAATTTGTTTCTAGACTAGAAGTGTGTTAAGGGGGCTTTTCTTTCTGAGGGTGGTGATTACTGTCCACTAATCTGAGGTGGCTGGGATTACCTTTGGGAACATCTTTAGCACCCAAGTTATCAAGTGGCCATTTGGGAGGAGAGAGGTAGGGGAAGTTGTATAATTTCACCTTTCATTAGTTCACTTGCTCCCCCAGTCCCTACCCTTTTCACTTTGGGTGCAGGCCCTTTAACATGCTCAGAAAGAACTTTACCACTGAGCCATACCTCAGCCATTTGTCTCTTAATTGTTCCTTACTACCCTCATTCTATGCCATACTCCATTCCTCTGAGCCTGAGACTTTAGTATTTCCATCTTCAGAGTCTCTTTTTTCAAATATTTACATCCCCTGCAAGAGGTCATATTCTTAGTAGTTGTAGTTCACCATCAGATAGTAAACTAATTACCAGGAATTAATTATGTTAACAGAGAAAGACTGGGACCCATACAGACACTTGGGTAATAGGCCTCTGAAGAGAAATACTCTTACATGGCCGGAGAAGTAAGGGTAGGAAAAGGGTTTTTGTTTCTGAGACAGGGGCTCATGTAGCTCAGGCTGACCTTGAACTCCTAATCCTGCCTTCACCTCCCAAGTGCTAGAATCACAGGTGTAGGCTGCCATGAATAGCTAGAACTTTGCATGGCTGTCAGTTGCTGAAGGCCCAGGCTTCTAAGCCACCTCCCTTCTGTCACCACCCTTCTGACACTAATCCCACCTGGTGTCATCTGTTGATTGGGGTGTGAGGTACAATGTGGCTGGCATTGGGTATGAGGACTTTGAGGCATTTGAGATGAATCTTTAAGACTGGGAGGGGGTTGGTTATTAAAAAACAAAAACCAATTAACACACAAAAAAAGGAAAAAGAAAAACCAAGTAACAAAAAACAGCTGGAAAGATGGCTTAGTGGTTTAGGTGCTTGCCTGTGAAGCTTAAGGACACAGGTTCGATTTCCAAGTACTCATGTAAAGCCAGATGCACAGGGTGACATGTGTCTGGAATAGGCCGGGTGTGTGGTGCATTCCTTAGTTCCAGCACTCAGGAGGCAGAGGAAGGAGGATCGCCATGAGTTCAAGGCCACCCTGAGACTACATAGTGAATGCCAGGTCAGCCCAGGCTAGAGTGAGACCCTACCTCAGGGGAAAGCAAAACAAAACAAAACACTGGTTGGGTGGCACATGTCTTTAGTTCCAGCAGTTGGGAGGCTGAAGTAGGAGGATTGCCATGAGTTCCTGGCCAGCCTGGGCTAGAGAACCCCATTTAAAAACAAACAGGTCATAGCCGGGCATGGTGGCGCACGCCTTTAATCCCAGCACTCGGGAGGCAGTGGTAAGAGGATGGCTGTGAGTTCAAGGCCACCCTGAGACTACAGAGTGAATTCCAGGTCAGCCTGGGCTAGAGTGAGATCCTACCTCAAAAAAAAAAAAAACAAAAAAAAACAAAACAAAACAAAAAAAAAAACACACCACAACAACAAAAAAAAACAAAATAAACAAGTCTGGAGCGATGGCTTAGCAGTAAAGGTGCTTACCCAGGTTCAATTCCCCAGTACCCACATTAAGCCAGGCGTAGATGGTGGTCTATGCACCTGGAATTCACTTGCAGTGGCTATGGGCCCTGGCGTACTTATTTTCTCTTTCCTTCTCTCTAACACATAAATAAATAAAATGTTTAAAAAAACAAAGGTATGTATACTCAGTTAAATAAATTTGAGAACAAGCTGGGCGTAGTGGTGCACCTCTTTAATCACAGCACTTGGGAGGATAAGGTAGGAAGATTGCTGTGAGTTCCAGGCTAGCCTGGAGCCATGGAGTCAGGTCAGCCTGGGCTACAATGAGACCTTGCCTTGAATAAAACCAAACAAAACAAAAATCTGAGAGCATTCTTCAGGGAGAAAACAGACAGATCTTATTCTTTCCAGTGACTGATAGATGATAGGTCAAGGAGAGTGATTTTTTAAAAATTTATTATTTTATTTTATTATTCATTTGACAAAGAAAGAAGGAGGGAAGGAGAGAGAGAGAAGAGAAGAGAATGGGCACTCCAGCCACTGCTGAAGAACTCCAGATGTGTGTGCCCCCTTGTGCATCTTGCTAATGTGGGTCCTGGGGAATTGAACCTGGGTCCTTTGGCTTTGCAGGCAAATGCCCTAACTGATTAGCCATCCCTCCAGCCCTGAGAGTGATGCTTTTAAAATGTTAGAACACACCATTCCTCACTTGAAAGCCTCTTGCAAAGTAAAATTCAGTCTGCAGTGGCCTTCCATCCATTAATCAGATCTGCCTATCTCCATCCTCACCCCTACCACTCCTGCTTCAGGGCCTTTTTGTCTCTGCCTAAAACACCTTCCCCTGTATTCATAAGGCTTGTTCTCTCACTTCCTCCAATTTCTGCAATTGAGAAAGGCTCCCCCCCTCTCTTTTTTTTCCATGCAGGGGCTTGCTCTAGCCCAGGTTGACCTGTAACTTACCCTGTAGCTGGCTTCCAACTCACAGAAGTCCTCCTGCCTTAGCCTTCTGAGTGGGATTAAAGGTGGGAGATGCCACATGTGGGGAGAAAGGCTTTTTGACTCCATGACATACGAATCTGTGTCTTTCTCCTAGTATGTTGTCAGCTACACATGGTAGGAACTTAGTCTGTTCTGGAGCAAGGTTGGGCACATGGTAGGTGGTCAGTTAGTATTATCTTTTCTTTCTTTTTTTTTTTTTTTTTTAATATCTTCCAAGGTAGGGTCTCACTGTAGCCCAAGCTGACCTGGAGTTCACTATGTAGTCTCAGGGTGGCCTCGAACTCACAGTGATCCTCTTACCTCTGCCTCGCAAGTGCTGGGATTAAAGGCGTGCACCACCATGCCTGGTGAATATTGTCATTTTAAATTTTTATTTTAATTTTTGAGATGGTCTTACTTTGTAGTTCAGGCTGGCCTCAGCTCATAGCAGTTTTCCTGCTTCATCCTCCTGAGTGCTGAAATTACATCTGGCAACCAATATTGAGTGAAAGTAGATGAGGTGTAAGGAGGAGCTAGGAAACAGGGACCTCCAGGTTGATGATTGGTGCACTATAGCTATATTCTTACTAGGCATCTCCACCTATACCACCAGAGAAAAGCTATCCTTTCTGGTCTGCTGAAAGCTGTTTCCTATGGGTGCAGCAGTCTGCTTGGGGCTATCTTATGAAAATATATGAACGTGGGCTGGAGAGATGGCGTAGTGGTTAAGGTACATGCCTGTGAAACCTAAGGACTGAGGTTTGATTCTCCAGGTCCCATGTGAGCCAGATGCACATGGTGGCACATGCATCTGGAGTTCGTTTGCAGTGGCTAGAGGTCCTGGTTGTGCCCATTCTCTCTCCCTCTCTCTGTCTCTAATAAATAAATAAATAAGTAAAATCTTAAAAAAAAAAAAGAAAAGAAAATATATGAACATTAGGTACTACCTGACGTCCATTTGTTTCATCACCTTTCACATCTTCTCTTTTCATAGTTTTGTTGTCAGGACAAATTGTCTTCAACTCATAAACCTATTTTGGGAATTAATTGACTGGAAACACTTATTTTTAAATGGTTTCTGTTTCATTTGGCTTCTAGCCATTGTTTCTCAATCTTTTTTTTTTTTTTTTTTTGAGACAGTTTTACTGTGCAGCTCAGGTTAGCAGCATCAAACTTGAGATCTTCTTGCCCAGTCTTCTGAATCCTAGGATTATAGGAAGGAGTTACTATGCTTAGCAGCAAGTCATGTTTTGAGATTGGTGATTTTGATATGTGCATTACTTTCTTGAATAAATGTTTGAGGGATTCTTATATGCCAGACACTATTCTGGGGACATAGTGGGAAACAAAGTCATGGAGCTCATATTCTAATGATTTTGGATTTATAGGTAGTAAACAAAAAAATATGTATGAGAGTTGGTGAGATGTATATAAAGGAAAATAAAGCAGGTATGATTGATCAGAGGCTTAGTAGGAAGGCAGATTTCCTTTCTGTGGTACTAGAGCTTGAACCCAGGGGCCTCACAAATGCTAGGCAAGCACTGTACTACTGAGTTACATCCCCAGCCCTGAACTTCTATTTATTTACTTGTTTATTTGTGTGTGGTGTGTATGTATGTATGTAAGTTCATGTGTGTGGGCACACGTGTATGTACATGTGGGGGCCAGAGGTCAATGTTGGGAATCTTCCTTAGTTGTTCTCTATCTTATATCCCTTTTTTCCCCAGGGCAGGGTCTCTCTCTACCCCAGGCTGACCTGGAACTCACTGTGTAGCTCTAGGCTGGCCTTGAACTCACAAGATCCTCCTACCTCAGCATCCCCAGTGCCGAGGCTAAAGGTGTGTGCCACCATGCCCAGCTCCATCTTATTCTTTGACACAGGGCCTCTTTGCTTTTTTTTTTTTTTTAATACTTTATTTGTTTAAGAGAGAGGAGACAGAGAGAGAGAGAGAGAGAGAGAGAGATTGAATGGGCATGCCAGGGCCTCTAGCCACTGCAAATGAACTCCAGATGTATGCACCACCTTGTACATCTGGCTTATGTGGGTTCTGGGGAATTGAACCTGGTCCTTGGGCTTTGCAGGCAAGTGCCCTAACTGCTAAACCATCTGTAGCCCTGAGACAGGTCCTCTTACTGAACCTAGAGCCCACTGATTTGGAAAGACTGGTTAGCCACTGAGCCTCCAGTACTCCCGTGTCTACCTCCACAGCACACCACCATGTCCGACATTTTATATGGGTACTGGGGATCCAAACTTAGGCCTTCATGCTTGAGTGCAAGCACTTTACCTGCTGAGTTATCCCTTCAACCTCTGGATTTCCTTTTTTTTTGGAGGTAGGGTCTCACTCTAGCCCAGGCTGACCTGGAATTCACTATGGAGTCTCAGGGTGCCCTCGAACTCACAGCAGTCCTCCTACCACTGCCTCCTGAGTGCTGGGATTAAAGGCATGCACCACCATGCCCCATGATTGGATTTCCTATTTTAAATAGAAAAATAAAGCATATTATTTGGGAGGCTGAGGCAGGAGGATGCAAGTTTAAGTAAGACCAATCTGGGTCATTTAAAGACTTGGTCTCAAAAGAGAGGGGGGGGGGTCAGAATAATCATTGAGGAGATGAGAGCCAGCTGTGGAAGTGTCTGATGGAAGAAAAGTCAGATGGAGGGAACGAAGCAAATGTAAAAGCCCTGGTGGCCAGAGAGTGCTTAAGGAGTGAGGAAGGTATGAACTCTGGAACTTAATTAGTTTGAGCTGGAAGCAGGCATTAGGTCTGCTGCCTAGGTGTTTCCAGTGTGCATCCTGGCTGAGTATTACTGGTTTAAGGGTTCAGTAAGCTCTTTCTCCAGCATTTAATGGAGATTCAAATTCTTACTGTGAGTAGGAGCAGTCAGCCCCTCTGATGGGAAGGCTAAGGCAGAGTCCTGTGGTCTTCCCAGGAACAACAGGAGTCTCCCATAGTAACAAAAATTCTTTGGTTTATATATCACTTCTGGTTTGATTACCTCACTTCTCTGGGCCTCATTTTCCTTGCTTGTAGAGTGAGTGGCTTAAACTTAATGTTTTCCTAGAGTTTCTTTGGCTCTGACAGACTTCATGTTTCTAGTATTGTAAAAACCTCTAATCTCGAATGATATTCTAGAACAATGTTTACTAATCCTGGTCTTACAAAACTCTGAGGTATGTCATAATTACGACAAGGACTGTAGTGAATGTCTCAATACCAAACTGAAGGAAAATTTGTGCTACATCCAGTAGCATCCTAGGAAGATAGCATGTTGGGAAATAGAAATATGAAAGTTGACTCCCCAGTTTAGAGCTCAGAGTACAGAAGCATCTTGCTCCATGTAGGCAGGCAAGAGCCTGGCCCTCCTTTGAGTACTACTGTTCTTTCACTCACTGGTAAGTTCCTTATGAAGTAAGAATAGTAACTTATAAACTGTGAAGTTCCCGTACATCCAAGCCTGAGTCTCTAATCCGGATGATCCAGGAGAAGTAACCAGCCTGGGTCAGTAAAGCCTGACACTACTCAGATCTGTTAGGCCCTCTCTGCAGCCAGGCTGTTTAGTGTACATCAAACACTGGCTGGATAACCTGACAGTGTCTCATGGCTATTGCCACTGAGGTTAGCCTGGAGTAAATAACCAGGTACACTCATTGGAGCACCTTAGTGTGTATTCACCACTGAACAACAGACCTAACATATTCCTAATCCAGTCTCTGCCTTTTGTCCTAATTTAGATGTTACAGTTTGGGTGTTTTGTTTTATTTTTTATTTTTGTTTTTTTTTGAGGTAGGGTTTCACTCTAGTCCAGGCTGACTTGGAATTCACTATGTAGTCTCAGGGTGACCTCAAACTCACAGTGATCCTCCTACCTCTGCCTCCCAAATGCTGGGATTAAAGACATATGCCACCATACCTGGCTAGATGTTAGTTTTTGCTAGTTTACATTTATTTATTTATGAGAGAAAGAAAAAAAAATTGGCATGTCAGGACTTCTAGCTGCTGCAAATGAACTCCAGACATGTACCACCTTGTGCATCTGGCTTATGTTTGTCCTGGGGAATTGAACCTGGGTCCTTAGGCTTTGTAGGCAAGCATCTTAATGCTAAGCCATCTCCTATTCTTTTTTTCAAAGTAGGATTTCACTCTAGCCCAGGCTGACCTGGAATTTGCTATGTAGTCTCAGGATGGCCTTGAACTTGTAGCAATCCTCCTACCTCTGCCTCCTGAGTGCTGGGATTAAGTTTGCATTTTTGTTTGTTTGAGACAGGTTGTTATATAGCCTAGGCTATACCCTCAAGCTTGCTATCTAGCTAAGACTGATTTTAAATTCCTGATCTTCCTATTTCTACCTCCAAGTACTAGTATTACAAGTATGTACTACTGTGCTTAGTTTTGTTTTTTTTTTTTTTTTTTGAGGTAGGGTCTCCCTTTAGCCAACGCTGACTTGGAATTTGCTCTGTAGTCTCAGGGTGGCCTTGCACTCATGGTGATCCTCCTACCTCTGGCTGGGATTAAAAGTGTGTGCCACTATGACCTCTTATATGCTTAGTTTTATAGGGTGATTGAATACATGACTTTGTGCATGCTAGGCAAGCAGTCTTATCAACTGAGTAACATCCCCAGCCTTTCCTTGTTTTTTGGTACAGGCTGGCCTTGAATGCACTGTCTTACTGACTACTGGGGTTATAGATGCCCCACCATATCTCACTTTCATGCTATCATTTATTATTTTTTTCTTTTAAAAATATTTATTTATTTGAGAAATAGGGAGGGGGAATGAATGGGCACACGAGGGCCTCCAATCACTGCAAACAAACTCCAGACACATGTGCAACCTTGTGCATCTGGCTTATGTGGGTACTGGGGAATCTAACCTGGGTCCTTAGGTTTTGCAGGCAAGTGCATTAACTGCTAAGGCGTCTCTGCAGCCCTCATTCTATCATGTGTAAGCTCATGTACCTAATGGACTGTAAACTAGTGTTTCTAAACACTGGCCAGTTAAATCTGAATTTTGAGGGGTAGTGACCAAGCATTAGTAATTTCCAAAGTTCCCAAGGTGATCCCTCAAGTTCAGTTATAGTTGAAAACCACCTAGTTTTTTTGTTTAAATGTGTTCTGCTGGCTGTTCATATTTCTTCTCATTCTTCTCAATTGCTCAGTGCTTGTCCCCTTAGTCTTCTCCCCATCTGTGATTTCCCAGCTTTTACGTGCTCTCTCCTCTGCTTCCCCCATCCCTGCTCCCTGACATTTTGTTTTCTTAGCTTCAGTAGGTATCTTGAGCACTGGAGGACCTGTGTGGAGGCCTGGGCAAACCAGGGTCACATTGCTTGCTGCTTTGTCCTCTGAGTGCTGCTTCTCAGAAATCTGGAATGTGTGAGCAGGGGAAGGGAAGTTTGCCTGCTACTGAGGTTGGCATAGCACTTCACAAACACATGCATTTGTTGTGTGAAAGGCAATGTAATAAGAGCTTTACAAATATTAACCCATGGAATCCCTTTGACAGCTCCATTTTAAATATAGGAAGCTGACCACAGGTGCAGATTCTTGCCCAAGGTCACATGGCCAGCTGTTAGCTAGGATTTGAACCTAGGTAGAGTCTCTGCTCTACCATCATGCTGTGATAGGTGAAGGGTGCTGGGAAGAGTTTTGGGACCAGCTTTGAATTTATGTTAGAGGTTTTTCTCAGGGTTGTACTACACTGGGATGTTTGTTAATTAGTTTTCTTAAACTCTCTTTCCTTACTTTAAACATTTACTTTCAAACCCATTTAAAAAGCATTTTGTTTTTCTTCTTTCCCTAGGTGGTGTTTGGACACTAGACCATGTGCCTAGGTAGTTTTTCCTTTCTCCGCAGCTCTACTCCCCCAGCAACGCTCACCACACCCTTGTTTTGAGAACCTCACTAAGGTATGATGTCTAGGCTGACCTGAGCTGGCCTTGAAGAGCTGAGTTTGGACACAAGAGAGCTTTTCTGTTCCTTGGGCTTTGTTTTGGTGGTAAAATACACACAACAAAATTAGTAATTTTTATTTTAAATATTTTTATTTACTTGCAAGGAGAGAGAGGGAGAGAGAGAATGAGAGAGAGGAAATGGGTGCATTAGGGTCTCTTGCCCTTGCAAACAAACTCCAGATGCATGTGCCACTTTGTGCATCTGACTTTACATGGGTACTGAGGAATCAAACCCTGAACAGTCAGGCTTTGCTGGCAAATGTTTTTAACCACTGCCATCTCTCCAGCCCAAATATATAATTTTCATATGTAGAGTGGAACTTAAGTTCATTCTCTGTTGTGCATTACCACCATCTCCAGAACTTTATATCATTCTGTATTACAACTCTGTTCCATCAAACAATAGTCTCCTGGGCTGGAGGATGGCTTAGCGGTTAAGGCATTTGCCTGCAAAGCCAAAGGACCCAAGTTTGATTCCCCAGGACCCACGTTAGCCAGATGCACAAGGTGGTGCATGCAACTGGAGTTCATTTGCAGTGGCTGGAGGCCCTGGTATACCCATTCTCTCTCTCTCTCTCTCTCTCTCTCCTCTTTCTCTATGTCAAGTAAATAAATAAAAAAAAATTTTTTGGCCCATTTACTTCAATTTATTAAAAATATTTTTAAAAAAACAATTGTCCCTGTCTGCCTCCTCCACACTCTTGGCAGCTATTATTTTACCTTCATCTATGAATTAGCTTGCTCTGGGGACATCATATAAGTGGAACCATTCAGTATTTATTATGCCTTGCTTATCTCACTTAACATGTGTATTAGAATTTCCTTTTTCTTTATTTTTTTAAAAATTAAAAATATTTTAATTTATTTATTTGCAAGGGGAGAGAATAAGTGTTTGGACATGCCAGGGCCCAACAGGTGGTCTCTTGTTGCTGCAAATGAGCTCCAGATGCATACACCACTTTGTGCGTGGGGTACTGGGGAATTAAATCCAAACCAGCAGGCTTTACATGCAGGCACCTTTAACGACTATGCCATCTTCTCAGTCTTGTCTTTTTAGTATTATTGGTTGAACATAGAGCTTTATGCATGCTAAGCAAGTACTCTACCACTGACCTCATCCCTAGTCCCATTCCTTTTTATTTTATTTTTTTATTTTTTGGGTTTTCAAGGTAGGGTCTCATTCCAGCCCAGGCTGACCTGGAACTCATTCTGTAGTCTCAGGGTGGCCTTGAACTCACAGTGATCCTCCTACCTCTGCCTCCCTGGTATTGGGATTAAAGGCATGTACCACCACTCCTGGCTCCCCCATTCCTTTTTTAAAATAAATATTCCATTTGTGTATATTCTTCAGTTTGTTTAGCTGTTCATTCATTCAAAATTTTTGGGTATTATGAATATTTCTGCTATGAATGTGTGAACATGGGTGTGCAAATATCTTGAGGATCTTCTTCCTGCCTCTCTTCGTGTGTGTGTGTGTGTGTCTGTGTGTTGAGATAGGGTCTTGCTGTGTAGCTCAGACTAACCTTGAACTTATTATTTTCCTGTTTCAGTCTCCTAAATGCTGAGATTACAGGTTTGCACCTCCACATTCCACTACTATGCTCAGAGTTTATGCCCAGAAGCAAAATTGCGGGGACATGTGGTGGTCTGTGTTTAATTTTTTGAGGCATTCCCATGTTATAGTGGCTATACTACTTTATATCCCTTCCAGTGATATATGTGGATTCCAGTTTTTTTTTTTGAGGGTAGGGTCTTGCTCTAGTCCAGACTGGCCTGGAATTCACTATGTAATCTCAGGTTAGTCTCGAATTTACATCCTCCTACCTCTGCCTCCTGAGTGCTGGGATTAAAGGTGTGTACAACCATGCCTGGCCTTGGATTCTAATTTTTCACATTCTTATCAACAGTTGTTATTTTCTTCTGTTAGTTAATTATTATGTCTTGGTGGGGGGTGTAACCTTCATGCTTATCTAAGTTTGAGCTATGGAGTCCACTAGGCAAGTTGTTATTGTCCTGAAAAAATAATTTCACATAAACCTCCATATGTTCCTTACCCAGATTCAACAGTTAATGATTTATGGCCTATCTTGTTTCATGTGTGTGCCCTCCCTGTTCTCTTCTTCCTGTTCTGTGTTATGTTAAGGTAAATTCCAGATAGTATTCATTTTATGTGTTTCAGTATATGTCTTAAAGAGAGAAATATAATGCTTTAATGCTTTGTTGTTTTGAGATGAATCTCTGTGTTGTCCATACTGGCCTCAAGCTCCTGGGCTCATGCAATCCCATCTCAGCCTTCCTCATGCAATCCCGTCTCAGCCTTCCATGTAGCTGGGACTACAGATATTTGCTACCACATCTAGCTAAAATGAGGGCTCTTCATATTCCATTTTGTCTGATGGTAAAAAGGCACATAATGACCAGTGGGCACATTGTTTTCTATCATTCCCTTAGATCAATAGGGATATTACAGTGGACACACATGTGGACACATCTGGATGGATGTTGGGTATGGTGAGAAGCTGCCTTGGCTGGGGCCTTGCTTCCCTGCAGAAGGCTGACCACTCTTAGGGCTGAGCAGTCATGCTGAGAGGATGCTCAGATCTCTATGGAGAGAAAAGAGAAAGAAGGAACCCAGAGAGGTAGAAAGGGGGAGAGAGAGGGAAGGCAGGAGAGCATGAGCATGAGAACACTTAGTATGGAGGAGGGAATGAGGGAAGGGGAAGAAAAAGAAAAGAGAAGTTGAGGAGACAGCTCAGTGGTTAAAGGTGCTTGCAAAGCCTGCCAGTCCGGGTTCAATTGCTCAGTACCCACATATAAGGCCAGATGGATCTGGAGTTTGTTTGCAGTGGCAAAAAACCCTGGCATACCCATATTCATATTCTCTTTCTCTCAAATAAATAAATAATTAAATATTTTTTTAAAAAAGTACAGAGTGTTCTCACCTTTCTGGCTTGCCAGGCATGGTGGCTTATGCTTATGATTCCAGCACTCAGAAGGCTGAAGCAAGATAAACACAGGTTCAAGGTCATCCTCAAAAAAAGAGAAAAAAAGAAAGAAAGAAAACCAACTTTTTGGTTTTATTTTACATAATGAGAAAGTGATGTGTATTAAGTAGAGACATACTTCTAATTCTGAATTTTGGTCTTTTTCTAGCTGTTTATATGTAGTTCATTGCTGGGCAGTGAGCCACAGCTTCCATTCAGTCCTTTCACAAGGATGGCCTGCCCATACTGTGCAGGGCATTTGTGGCCAGCCTATGATACTCAGTGAGTATCTTAGTCTGTTTTCTGTTGCTATAACAGGATGCCATTGACTGAGTGATTCACAAACAGCAGAAATTTATTTGGCTCATGGTTCTAGAATCTAGAGGCTGGGAAGTTCAAGATTGAAAGGCCACCTGGTGAGGGCCTTTCTGCTGTGTCAAGGGTTACTGGGTATGTATATAAGGCAGAAAATCTGGCTGATGTGCTTTTTATTAAGACTCACTTCTGCCTTCCATGATCTGTTCATGAGGGCAGAACCCTCATGGGCCTAATCATCACCTCTCAAAAGCTCTGCCAAGCTCCACTCCTTAATGACACTGTGGCCATTAAATTTTGACATGAGTTGTGGAGGGGAGATTTCAAACCGTAGCAGTAAGCTAGGCCTGTTGCATGCTTGTTTTTTGTTTGAAACACAGTTTCATGGAGCCCAGGCGACCTCCAGCTCCTGGTCTACATGCCCCCACCTCCAGAATGCTGGGATAACAAGCATATGCCCTGCTTGATTTTGATTTATATATATATTTAATCTTTTTTTGGTTTATTTTTATTGATTTATTTGAGAGTGACAGACAGAGAAAGAGGCAGAGAGAGAGAGAGGATGGGTGCGCCAGGGCTTCCAACCACTGCAGACGATTTCCAGATGCATGAGCCCCCTTGTGCATCTGGCTAACGTGGGTCCTGGGGAATTGAGCCTCAAACCAGGGTCCTTAGGCTTCACAGGCAAGCGCTTAACTGCTAAGCCATCTCTCCAGCCCTTGATTTATATTTTTGACCTATAATGAATGGGTTTCTTGAAGCAAAGCCCCGTTATAAGATGAGGATCAATTGTGTATGTGTCTGGGCACTGGTGAAAAAAGGAGAGAGAAGGGGAATGACTGAGTAGAACACATAGGAGAGAAGATCTCCATGAGCTCCAAACTCCTATGGTGATTTTTTAAAATTTTTTATTAACATTTTCCATGATTATAAAATATATCCCATGGTAATTCCTATGGTGATTTAAGGCAACCACAAAGATAGACCAAAACTAGCAGCATGCTCTTTGTATCCTTGCAAATGTTTCACATTTTGAATCTTTGCAACTCTCTCTTGCTTATTGAGGTTGAACCTCAGGACCACATGGTACCTGGGATGGGGAAGGATGGATTGGTCCTAAAAAATGGCTGCTTTCTCCTCTTGGGAACCGAGGTTTGGGTTCTAGTAGGTCTGAAGTTACTGACTTCTTGATTAAATTTTGGGGTTCCCACTACTAAGAGGTGGTGCTTTTACAAGATTCAGCATGAGGGATTCCTCAGTATGGTATATGAACAAGGGGAGTCCTATCTCCCTTTTTTCCTCAAGTGTCTGAGTTCTTTCTCACAAAGTGGAGTGCCCAGGTAGTGCTGACATCTGTTTGCAAATAAAGGTAAAGCAGATGACAAAATAACATGTTTATCTAAGTTTCCAGCTCTGTAGACTTTGCTGTCTAGCCCATTTCTGCTTTTCTTGTCAGCTTTATACTCCTTTATAATTCCTGCTCCCTCTAGTTCTATCCCACTTTGTTTTAATGTAACAGCTACATTGAAGTAAAACTTACATGCTGTACAGTTTCAGTGGGGCTTAGTCTATTCATAGAATTGTATCCCCTTAAGACTCCGGACCATATCCTGTGTCCTCTTCTTCCCTGTGGTTCTCAGAGCTAGCCTTCCACTCGACTGGCATCACATTGATTCCACCACTCAAGACAGATGTCTCTGTTATGGTGACCTTGACCAGTAGGTGTTTTTTCACAGATAAAATATTTAGAGTTAGGGCTTGAGAGATGGCTTGGTGGTTAGGGTACTTGCCTGCAAAGCCTAAGGATCCAGGTTTGACTCCCCAAAGCCTACATAAGCCAGATGCACAAGGCGGCACATGTTTCTGGAGTTTGTTTGCAATAGCTAGAGGCTCTGGTATGCCCATTCTTTTTCCCTCTGTCTAATAAGTAATTTAAAATCTTAGATTTGGGGCTGGAGAAATGGCTTAGTGGTTAAGGCACTTGCCTGCAAAGCCTGAGGATCCAGGTTTGATTCTCCAGGTCCCATGTAAGCCAGGTACACAAGGTGGCACATACATCTGGAGTTCATTTGCAGTAGCTAGAGGCTCTGGCACACCCATTCTCTCTCTTTCTGTGTCTAATAAATAAAAAAAATAAAAATACCTTTAAAAAAATAATAAATTTGGAGTTCAACAGCTCTTGCAAGAGCCTAGGATTCATAGACACAGGCTACTTAGGTAGGTCCATTTCCATTGACAAAGGCCCCATCACACCAGAAAGGTCTTTATTTCTTTTATTTTTTGTTTATTTATTTGAGAGTGATCAGACAGAAAGAAAAAGAAAAGGCAGAGAGAGAGAAAGAGGGGGGGAGGGGGAGAGAATGGGCATGCCAGGGCCTCCAGCCACTGCAAATGAACTCCAGATGCATATGCTACCTTGTGCACCTGGCTTACATGGGACCTGGAGAATCAAACCTGGATCCTCAGGCTTATGTGGGTCCTGGGGAATCAAGCCTCGAAATGGGGTCCTTAGGCTTCACAGGCAAGCGCTTAACCACTAAGCCATCTCTCCAGCTCCAGAAAGGTCTCCATTTATGAAAGAGACTGACAGGTGTGTGGCAATGTGTGTTAAGTATGCATGATGCTGTGGGTTCAATCCTCTAGTACAGTCCCTCCAAGCATAAAATGTGAAAGCTATACACAAGCATGCTGCATATTTAACAAATGTTTAACTGATAACAAACTTCCTTGTAGCCAAGCCTTGTGACACACTCCTTTAGTCCCAGCACCCAAGAAGTCGAGGTAGGAGGATTACTGTGAGTTTGAGGCCAGTGTGGGGCTACCGAGTGAGTTTTTGGTCAACCTGGGCTATAGTGACACCCTGCCTTGAAACAAAAAAGTAAAATAAAATAAAAAAGACAAAATAAACCTTATTTGCCAATCTGACTATTGTTGCATATCTCAGCTCGGGACAGATGTGTTTATGTAATCCCCCCCACACACCTTTTTTTTTTTTTTTGGTTTTTCAAGGTAGGGTTTTACTCAAGTCCAGGCTGACTTGGAATTCACTAGGTAGTCTCAGGGTGGCCTTGAACTCACAGTAATCCTCCTACCTCTGCCTCCTGAGTGCTGGGATTAATAGTATGCACCACCGCACCCTGCAATTCTTTTGTTGTTGTTGTTGCTGTTTGTTTTGGTTTTGGGTTTTGAGATAGGGTCTCACTCTAGCCCAGGCTGACCTGGAATTCATTATGTAGTCTCAGGGTGGCTCATGGTGATCCTCTTACCTCTGTCTCCCAAGTGCTGGAATTAAAGGTGTGTGACACCACGCCTGGTAAGTTTGTGCAATTCTAATGGTGGGTTAATTTCTAGTAAACATTGTGGAGTTTATAAACTGACTAGGGAAATGGGAATTATAAGTGCTGTGAAGAAAAAGCAGAGTAAAGGGGTAGAGATTGGAGATGGGGATACAGGGGTGGTCATGGAGAGGACCTGACAAAGAGACACAGGATTAGGAATTAAAAAGGCATGAAGAAGCCGGGCGTGGTGGCATATGCCTTTAATCCCAGTACTTGGGAGGCAGAGGTAGGAGAATCACCGTGAATTTGAGGCCACCCTGAGACTACATAGTTAATTCCAGGACAGCCTGAGCTAGAGTGAAACTCTACCTCGAAAAACCAAAAACCAAAAACAAAACCAAAAAAAACCATGAAGAAATAAGTCCATAAAGATAGAGGCAAGGGCCTTTCTTGACTTGTCTTCATCTCATTCTGTCTTTCTCTATGTAGCCCAGGCTGTCCTTGAACTCAGCCTCCTGAGTGCTGAGATTATAGGCATATGCCACTGTGTCTAGCAGGCAAGAACCTTTCAATCAGAGAAAGTAGTGAATGCACAGATTCTGAGGCAGGATCATTTCCATAATGCTTGAGGAATAGTAAGGAATCCTATGGGTGCTGTGACAGACTGCATATGAGAGACACCTGGGTAGCACAACAGTGAAGTCTAGGGTTGTGCAGGCTGCAGGAAAGACTGGGTCCTACTCAGGATGAGACAATGCGGTTGAAAGTTTTTGAGGAGAACAGAGCCATGATCTTACATACATTATCAAAGGAGCTTTCTGCTGCTGTGTTAAGTATGTTTGGTATAGACCAGGGTGAAATATAAACTGGTTAGCAGGCCTTGATGGGAGTTCAGGACAGGTGATGATGTATTGCTGGTGGTGAGTAATGGTTGAATCTGGATATATTTTGAAGGTATAGTTGATGGTATTTGATGGATTGGATGAAGGGTATGAAGGAAGGATAAGTTTTGGCCTCAGCACCTACATGGATTATATCATTTGCTGAAGTAGGGATGAGAGAGAGAGAGAGGCAAAGAGAGAGAATGGCTACACCAGGGCCTCCACCACTGCAAGTGAACTCCAGATACATGTGTCTCCTTGTGCATCTGGCTTATGTGGGTTCTGGGGAGTTGAACCTGGGTCCTTTGGCTTTGTAGATGAGCGCCTTAACCGCTAAGCCATCTCTTCAGCCCAGTTTTTTTTTTTTTTTTTTAATTTACAGAATACTTACTAGTTCTTGTAATCAAACCCAGGTACCTAAGATGTACATGTTTACTACAGTGCTTTTAAGTTTAACATTTCTAGACCAATTTAGCTATTAATTTTTTGTACAATGCCAATTCAACATGCTAGACTGGGATTTTTTTTATAAAGTTGACAGCACAGCTAAAGTTTCCTAAAATTCAATACATACATACATACATATATACATATATGGCAATATGCTCTGCGTCAGTAGCAACAACAGTTTTTCCAGGTTCTGCAGTCATCTGAACAGAACTATAGAGACATCCAGCATATGGTCATTTTTAAAAAGCAGTAGTCTGTAGCAGCATTTGAAAGCCATTGGACCCATAATTTCTGAGGTCCCCTCAGCTCTTACATGACTCTTGTCATGCCTGCATAGACTTTTATTTGAGGAAAGTTGTATCTTTGGTTGGAGTGGAAAAGGCATGGCAATGGGAATGGTAGAAAGATATCTTGGACAATACAGACAAGGACAGGTGCATTCCCCAGGGCTTCAGAGAGGTATTGAGGAATGTTTCTAGGATTGGTAGGAGATCATTGCTGTCCTGACACTGGGAGCCTGGTGCATTAGGTCTTGGATAATTGCAGTGAAGAGCCTGACTCAAGCTTTGAAGAGAAAATTCAAAATTCCATCTATTGAAGAAATTGAATTGAAGAAACAAGGCAGCATGAAGGACTCACAGAAGGCATTCCAAAGGAAGGTTCTGGAGCTGAAGCTGGGGAGGTTATCAGGCAGATTAGGGTTTGGTGCTGGATGGGCTGGATTACCATGTATTTCTACTCTAGAGAGGAGAAGCAGCTTGGACCCTGACACAGGTGAGATAAAGAGTCTATGGACGTAGTTCAGTTCTAGTTGGTAGAGTGTTTTCTAGCATGCATAAAGCTCTGAGTTCTATCCACATATAACTGGGCGTGATGGCACATGCCTGTAATCCTAGCATTTAGGAGGTAGACACAGGAGGACCAGAAGTTCAAGGCCAACCCCAGTAACATAATGAATTCCAGGCCAGCCTAGGCTACATGTGACTCTGGAGAAGGTGGGGGAGAGAGTGGTAGTGGGAAAAGAAGGAAAAGAAGAGGAGGAGGAGAGAAGAGGGGAGGGAGCCCTTAGCATGGTTAGAATGAGAGGTACCCTGAGGAATGACTGAAGGTGGGCAGAGAACAGATTTGACTGGTCCTTGTACAAGGCTGAGCTTTTGGAGCTTTAGCTAAGGATAATGGGGATTTTGAGCAGTGATGTCTCTGATCCAATGTATGTTTTATAGCAATTGTTATGATAAAGTGAGCATCTGGAGAGGTAGAGACAGGACAAGACAATTGAATCTTTCTTTCTTTTTCTTTTCTTTTCTTTTTCTTTTTCTTTTTCTTTTTCTTTTTTTTTTTTTTTTGCCTGGGCCTATTGGGACAGCTGTTTTCTATCTTGCTGAGAATCTCTGGCCTGTTTTTTTGCAAATGGTTTGAGCACCAGGTGTCTCATGGAATGCAGCATTGCCCACTAATTCAGAACATCTGTGACTTTGGGTCATTTGTCCTATAAGTGGGTCTAGATTATGTATTCAGGAGAGCTGTAATATGTGTGTGGAAGGATCTGGTCCTCCTTAGGGGTATAGAAGTTTTTTAGTTCTACATGAATTTCTCCTGCATGTTGTAGTCTCATTTGTTCAAGAGACTTGGAGATTCATAAGGTTAGTTTAATTTTCCATGTTAAATCAAGGCCTGCTTGTGGTCTTCTCACAAGTAATTAGTGATAGCATGCTGAGGGGTGGGGTGGGGAGCCAGTTCCTATGGTTCTCAATTTCTTATTATTTCAGCTCTACCACTCCTAGTTTGGGGCTTTGGTCTGAGTCCAGAAATATGGCCCATCCCCATTTCCTTTGATCCAGTTGGTGGTCACTGATTTCCTTTCAATACTACCCATGGAAGCACTCTCTCTCTGATCATTGTTCTGCCAGTCCAAGCTGGAGCTCCTTCAGGTCTTGGGAGCAGCAGTTTGCTTTCAAGCGTGCTTGTTCTCTCTGTCTTCCCCTTGTCTAGCTTCCATTCCAGGTACCAAAGTTGCTCTACCTGACACCCACCTACACAGTCTTCCTGTGGTCTTAACTTCTACTAACCAACCCCCTCTCCTCATTTTCCATCTCTTCCCTTTCCCTCTGTTTCTTTCTCCTTTTCCCCTTCCTTCTGACTCTTCTCTCCCTTGGCATCCTGGCATCTCATTTTGAATTCTTCTTCTTTTGTCTCCCCCCCCACCATTATCCCCTGGGATGCTCCTTTTTTTAAAAAAAAAATAGGCAGTTCAAAATAACTTTGATTTGCATATTTTAAAATGTGAGGTGTGGTAGTTCATGCCTATAATCCTAGCACTCAGGAGGCTGAGGAAGTACTTCTATGAGATAAGACCAGCCCAGGCTACACATTTTCAGCATAAACATGGTATAAAGCATATAATCATGGAAGGTTTTGGGGTGCTGAAGCAGATTTGGGATGTAAGGGCTGACTTGGGAAGGTAGAGAAATTCTTCCATTCTATCACACTTGAGCTATGAAGTTTCATGTGTCAACTAGTTGTAATTATGGTAATTTTCTAATACTGATAGCCTCTTTCTAGGGTCTTAGTTTGCTTTGTCGTAGTTGTTCTTTAGCTCTGTTTCCCCAGATAATGAGAAACAGGTACATTATGTTAGAATAGAATTGCAATTCTGAGCCAGGCGAGATGGCGCACACCTTTAATCCCAGCACTCAGGAGGCAGAGGTAGAAGGATTGCCGAGAGTTCGAGGCTACCCTGAGACTGCATAGTGAATTCCAGGTCAGCCTGAGCTATAGTGAAACCCTACCTTGAAAAAACAAAAACAAACAAAATTACAATTCTGTTTTTTGTATATTAACAGCATTTTGCCTAGCCAATTTGATAACTGTGTGATGCCTTGAGAATCATTGTTAATAGCCTATCCACAGACCAATAGCAATTTCAGAGTAACAACAACAAATTCCAAGGAGTTAAATGTGTTTGGGCTGGACAGATGGCTCAGTACTTAAGGCACTTGCCTGCAAAGCTTAACAGCCCAGGTTCATTTTTTCAGTACCCATGTAAAGTCAGATGCACAAAGTGGCTCATGTATCTGAAGTTTGTTTGCAGTGGCCAGAGGTTCTCATGTGCCAAGACACATTACTTCCCCTGCACCTCCCCTGCCCCCTGTCTCCTTTTTCAAATGAAAAAAAAAAAAAAAAAAAGGCTAAAGGGATGGCTTAGCAGTTAAGGTGCTTGCCTGCAAAGCCAAAGGACCCAGGTTTGATTCAGTACCCATGTAAGCCAAATACGCAAGTTGGTACATGTATCTGGAGTTCATTTGTAGTGGCTGAAGACCCTGGTATACCCATTCTCTATCTGTCCTTCTCTCTCTTTCTCAAATAACTAAACAATAAAAAGTTAAATAAAAATATTTTTCAGCCAGGCATGGTGGCACACACCTTTAATCCCAGCACTTGGGAGGGAGAGGTAAGTGGATCGCTGTGAGTTTGAAGCCATCCTGAGATTACATAGTGAATTCCAGGTTAGCCTGGGCTAGAGTGAGACACTACCTTGAAAAAACCAAAAACAAAACAAAAAAAACCCAAAATATTTTTAAAATATGTTTGCTAGCTGGGGATGGCTTCAGTGGTTAAAGGTGCTTGCTTACAAATGTTTGCTAAATAGATAAAAAATACCTTAGGCGATAGAAAGTCAAGTCTGATGCATGAATCAGAAAATTTGTGGGTTTTTTTTTCTTTTTCGGTTTTTTGAGGTAGGGTCTCACTCTGGTCCAGGCTGACCTGAAATTCACTATGTGGTCTCAGGCTGACCTCGAACTCAAGGTGATCCTCCGACCTCTGCATCCCAAATGCTGGGATTAAAGGCATGTGTTACCACGACCAGCAGAAAATTTGTTCGTCCGTCTGTCCTTCCTTCCTTCTTTTTTTTTTCCTCTCTTTTTCTTTTTTCTTTCTGTCTCTCTTCTTTCTTTCTCTTTTTGTTTTTTTTGGGGTAGGGTATTACTCTAGCTCAGGCCGACCTGGAATTCACTATGTAGCCTCAGGATGGCCTCGAGCTCACGGCGATCCTCCTACCTCTGCCTCCCGAGTGCTGGGATTAAAGGCATGCACCACAATTCCGGGTTTCCCTCTTTTGTTTTTGAGTCAGGGTGTCAGTTTATCCCAGGGTGACCTGGAACTCATTCTTTATCCCCAGACTGGCCTCAAATTTATAGTGATCCTCCTACCTCAATCTCTGCAGTGCTGGGACTATAGGTGTGAGCCACCACGCCTGGCTAATCAGAAGTTTCCTAAAGTGTTGAACAATCTTTAAAAATAATAATAAAGCCAGGTGTGGTGGTACACGCCTTTAATCCCAGCACGTGGGAGGCAGAGGTAGGAGGATCGCCATGAGTTCGAGGCCACCCTGAGATTACATAGTGAATTCCAGGATGGCCTGTGCTAGAGTGAGACCCTACCTCGAAAAACCAAAAAAAAAAAAAAAAAAAAAAAAAAAAAGATGAAGCTGGGCATCATGGTAAAATACCTGTAATCTCAGCAATTTGAAGACAGGAGGGTTCTCATGAGTTTGAGGCTTGCCTGGGCTAGAGTGAGACTTTGTCTCAAAAAATAAACAAAAAAATTTAAAAGCTGAATGATTGGCTCTTTACTAGTGCATATGGTTATGGAGTGAGAGATTGGGACAGTAGGATCAGAGGACACACCCCTTTCTTTTGGCCATGTACCCAGCCAGAAATTTTTAGTTATAAAGGTTTAAGACCTGCCAGAACAGCATTATAATAAGTTTCTCTTCTTTCATCCTTCCCAATCCTTCAGCAGTTTAGAAACCTCTTAGAAAGAAACCCAGATGTGTGATTTCCTGTCATAGAACATGGGGTTATGCATACTAGCTGCATGTATGCAGTAGTATGATGGGTATTCAATGCAGATGACACAGAACCAAGTACAGAGTTGCCTTGGTGGTCGTTGATTCTTTTATCTGTTTCTATTACAGCCTTTGCCCGCATCCAGCCATGGGGGATATGAAAACCCCAGATTTTGATGACCTTCTGGCTGCTTTTGACATCCCAGATCCCACCAGCCTTGATGCCAAGGAGGCCATCCAGACTCCCAGTGAGGAGAATGAGAGTCCGCTTAAGTCGTCAGGCATGTGTATGGATGAGAGTGTGTCCTTGTCTCATTCAGGATCAGTCCCAGATGTGCCAGCTGTGAGTGTCATTGTCAAGAACACTAGCCGCCAGGAGTCATTTGAAGCAGAGAAAGATCATATTGCTCCTAGTCTCTTACACAATGGATTCCGAGGCTCAGATGTGCCTCCAGACCCCCACCACTGTGGGAAGTTTGATTCTACTTTCATGAATGGAGACAGTGTCAGGAGTTTTTCTGGCAAGCTGGAGCCTCCCAAATCAGAGCCATTACCCACCTTCAACCAGTTCAGTCCAATCTCCAGTCCAGAGTCTGAGGATCCCATCAAAGATAATGGGTTTGGGATAAAGCCCAAACATCCTGACAGTTATTTCCCACCCCCTCCTGAGTGCGGAACTGTGGGGGGCCCAGTACTGGAGGCTTTGGCTAAATTCCCAGTCCCAGAGCTACACATGTTTGATCACTTTTGTAAGAAAGAACCCAAACCAGAACCTCTGCCTTTGGAGAGCCAGAAGGACCACGACCAAGGTGGGCAAAAGGTAGTGGAGCCTCACAAAGATCTGGATTCCAGTCGATTCTTTGGGGAAACTTTGGAGTTCAACAGTCACCCTAGCAACAGTATTGGAGAGCACAAGAAGCTTGTCCCAGACCTTAACACTTGCTCGTCTGTTCCCCCTAGGCAGCGTCTTAAGCCAGCTCATTCCAAGTTGTCCTCTTGTGTTGCAGCCTTGGTGGCCCTGCAGGCTAAAAGAGTGGCCAGTGTTACCAAGGAGGATCAGCCTGGCTATACAAAGGATTCCTCAGGGCCCATTAAAGAGGGTTCTAAAGGCAGCCCTAAAATGCCCAAGTCACCAAAGAGTCCCCGTAGCCCTCTGGAGGCCACTAGAAAAAGTATCAAGCCATCGGACAGCCCTCGGAGCATCTGCAGTGACAGCAGCAGTAAAGGCTCCCCTTCTGTGGCTGCCAGCTCCCCACCAGCAATTCCCAAAGTCAGAATCAAAACCATCAAAACATCATCAGGGGAAATCAAACGGACCGTTACAAGGATCCTGCCAGATCCTGATGATCCAAGTAAGTCCCCTGTTGGGTCACCTGTTGGGAGTACCATTGCTGAGACTCCAAGCGAGGTGCCAGGGGATGAGGGCACAGCCCTGCCTGATGAGCACTTTCCTGAGGCAGGCACAAATTCAGGGAGCCCCCAAGGCGACAGAAAAGGGGATGAGACCATGACAAAGGCCAGTGACTCTTCATCTACCTGCCGCAGCTCTGGGCCCCGGGTCCCAAAGGGAGCTGCCCTGGCCTCACAGATGAGCAAGAAACAACAGAGCACAGCACCACAGGCATCAGCCCAGGCTCCTGCCAATCTCTTGCCCAAAGCTGTGCACTTGGCCAACCTGAATCTGGTCCCCCACAGTGTTGCTGCATCTGTAACAGCCAAGTCCTCAGCCCAGAGACGGAGCCAGACTCAGCTCACACAAATGTCAGTGCCCCTGGTACACCAGGTGAAAAAGGCCGCCCCACTAATTGTGGAGGTCTTCAACAAGGTCCTCCACAGCTCCAACCCTGTGCCCCTCTATGCGCCAAATCTCAGCCCACCTGCAGACAGTAGGATCCACGTGCCGGCCAGTGGGTACTGCTGCTTGGAGTGTGGAGACGCGTTTGCCTTAGAGAAGAGCCTGAGCCAGCACTATGGTCGCAGGAGTGTCCATATTGAGGTGCTGTGCACACTGTGCTCCAAGACTCTACTTTTCTTCAACAAGTGCAGCCTGCTCCGGCATGCCCGTGACCACAAGAGCAAGGGGCTCGTCATGCAGTGTTCTCAGCTGCTTGTGAAGCCCATCTCTGCAGATCAGATGTTTGTGTCAGCTCCTGTGACCTCCACAGCACCAGCAATCCCAGTCCCTTCCTCCTCCCCCAAACCTGGCCCCTCTGTGGACAGTGCCAGCCCTCCACTTCCAGCCTTGCCGCTTTACCCAGACCCTGTGAGGCTCATTAGGTACGGAACCAAATGCCCTGAATGTCACAAGCAGATGCGGGATTACATGGTCCTAGCTGCACATTTCCAGAGGACAACGGAGGAAACCGAGGGGCTGGTAAGCAGACCCTCACTGTAATGGGTGTCAGGCCTCTGGCTCAGACAGGTTCCATGATGGGGTGTACAGAGAAAAACCCATTGAAGTGGGCACAGTGATGGAATCTTATGAGTTGTAGAAGAGGACTTGCTTGATGGTTAGTGTCCTATCTGAATATATAGTGTTTGATGCTTGTTTGGCAAAATTGTCCTACCTATAAATGTGCATGAAAATGTAGCAAGTTTAGCAGGAGTGGTGGTATATTTTGTAATCCTAATATTTGGGAGGCTAAAACAGAAGGATTGTGAATTTGAGGCTAGCCTGCTAGTGAGACTCTGTCTCAAAAGAACAAAGATTTCACAAGTCTTTATGGACATGTTCCATGTTCCATTTAACTCTTTGTAGGGTCCATGGTTGGGCCTATGTTTGGGCTCTGCTGGATGGTCTCCTTCTGGCTACTGGCAGATGATTTTGACATGTGCCCAAAGAACTTAAGAATCACTGCTTTGTGCCTCAGTCTAAGACCTGTGCCTTTTTTTTTTTTTTTTTCAAGGTAGGGTCTCACTGTGGTCCAGGCTGACCTGGAATTCACTATGTAGTCTCAGGGTGGCCTCGATCTCTCGATGATCCTCCCACCTCTGCCTCCCAAATGCTGGGATTAAAGGCGTGTGCCACCACGCCCGGCTCTTTTTTGTTTTTCAATATACTTTATTTATTTATTTACATGAGAGAGAGAGAATGGGCATGCCAGAACCTCCAGCTACTGCAAACAAACTCCAGACCCATGTGCCTCCTTGTACATCTGGCTTATGTGGGTCCTGGGGAATCGAACTGGGGTCCTTTAGCTTTGCAGGCAAATGTCTTAACCGCTAAGCCATCTTGTCCAGCCCAGATCTGTGTCTTAATATCTTGTTTGCTTACAGTGGAAAGAGCTGTTTTGCAGAGTCCTTTGGGAATAGGGCCAGAGGAGGGGCTACAATGGAAGGAAGGATAGTAGATGGGCATGTGGGTCCCATGACAGAGGCTTGGGGCATCCCTCTTTCATCCATGTTGTCATCACTCCACAAAAGCAGGGCTTATCCTCCCTATTCTTATTCTTGGTTATGGTTGTTGAGATCTGTTGTTTTTTTTTTTTTTTTTAAGGCACTTAGTACTTAGTGCTGAGAATACCTTTTAGAGCCCTTTGTGTTGGTAACCATCTACATTAGTAGCTTTCACCAAGAAGAAAGTCTCTAACTGGGTGTGGTAGTACACACACACATATCTCAATACTTTGGAGATGGAGGCAGGAAGTTTTTATTGTGTTTTTTTTTTGTTGTTGTTGTTGTTGTTTTGAGGTAGGGTCTTGCTCTAGCCCAGGCTGGCCTGAAATTCACTATGTAGTCTCAGGGTGGCCTTGAACTCATGGTGATCCTCCTACCTCTGCCTCCAAAGTGCTGGGATCAAAGGCATGTGCCACCATGCCTGGTCAGGAAGATCTTGAGTTCAAAGCCAGCCTGGACTAGGAAGTGAGACCCTATCTTTGTTTTTAAATATTTTTATTGATTTTCAGGAACAGAGATGGGGGAGGGAATATGAGAATGAATATGGGTATGCCAAGGCCTCTAGGCACTGTAAACAAACTCCAGATGCATGTGACACTTTGTGCATCTGGCTATACATGGGTACTGGGGAATCAAACTTGGGTCATTGGACTTTGCAGGCAAGCGCTTTAACTGCTGAACCATCTCCCCAGTCCTCTGTTTTGTTTTGTTTTTAATATTTTATTTTTATTTATTTATTTGACAGAGAAAGAAGGAGAGAGAGAATGGGCACGCTAGGGCCTCCGGCCACTGCAAATGCCCCTTGTGCATCTGGCTAATGTGGGTTCTGGGGAATCCAACCAGGGTTCTTTACTTTGCAGGCAAATGCCTTAACCACTAAGCCATTCCTCCAGCCCAAGTCCTCTGTGTTTTTTTTTTTTTTTTTCTTTTCTTTAAAGAGGCCTCAAATGAAATTTTTTCTCGTGACACAGTCAAGCCTGTTTCCTCACTCTTCCTTCCTCTGCCAAGGCTGCAGAAACCTGGGTGGAAAATAGAATAGTGTTGCTATTGGCAGCTGATGAGCTTTGTGTGTTCCTGCATGTTGTGCTGCTCAGGGAATGTCAGCAGGAGGCAGTAGCTCATGGTGACAACAAGGGCAGCAGTCCATACCCAAACAGCTGTGATGTACAACAGACTGGGGTTAAAACAGGGTTAAGAACCTGGCTGTATCAGTGCCTCAGAGGGACCAATTCAGTGACTGCAGAGGTAGTGACAGTGCTGTGTGTGATTTAAGTTGGGCCTGCAAGATTAGGTTTGAAAAGGGAGTGTATAGATTCCAGCTTTGAGGAACACAGGTCTGAGTGAGTTGAAGGAATTGTTGGGTGTGGCTGGCCAATGAGTGCTGGGTAGTGGTAAGAGATTGAACCTGCTAAGTCTACAGGGCTGCTGCTGAGGACTCAGCCTCAGTCTCAGTGTGTAGCATCACTTATGGCCTCTAACCTTTGCCTGTCCCATTTTCCTTCTGATGAGTCAGATGACATGTGGTCACCTACCCTTCCCCCAGGGGCCTCCCTGTTCTTGTTTGTCTTAGTGTACTTGAGTTGGCTATGGGTCATGACTCCTTTTTCTGAATTTTGTGATTGAAGACCTTTGTCAGTAGAGGTCTGGTGGCTGAGCCTGTGATTTTTATTTATTTATTTTTGAAGCCAGGTCTCACTGTAACTCAGGTGGGCCTGGGATTCACTCTGTAGCCCATTCTGGAATCAAACTCTGGATGATCCTCCTATCTTAGCCCCCTGAGTGCTGGGATTAAGGATATCACCACACCCAGCCTGTGATTTTTTTTTTTTCATACTGTTTTTACAGATTTTCTAAAGTCTGTGAAGGTATAAATCACGATAGTCTGGTACGCATCCCATCCTACATTTTCTCTGACTTGTTCTTCCCTATGGGAGCCACATAATGACACACCCAAACGGGTTTGAATAGACTGCCCAGGAAAGCTTCTCTTAGCTGAGCTTGCTTGAATCCTTCATAACATCTCTTGCTGCTAAATGTGGCTTCTGAGTCTCAGAGAGTGGGTAACTCTTGAGATCAGAAACTAGCCTTGATGGCTACTGGGCTTGAGTTTCCCTATCGCAATGTCCAGCTTCAGGCCATACACCCAGGGCAGGAGGTACCCAGATGGGATGGGGAGTGCTACACTGGAGCAGGGGCTATAGCTAGCACAGCATGTTTGGGCTTCTGTTTTCCTCCCGGAAATGAGCTCCCGAACCAGCTGCCTCCCTTCACGTTGACAAAGAGAAGCTTGTCATCCTTTCCCTTACATTCCAAGCCATCTGTCTAGGGCAGAAGGGCAACACAGGGATTATACCTTCTTTTTTTAAAAAAACTTTTTTTGTTTTGTTTTTTGAAGCAAGGCCTTGTGTAATCCAGGCTGCCCTTGGACTTGATAGGTAGTAGCTTCAATCTTCAGATGCCCTCCACCATAATTTTTTTTTTTTTTCAAACAGTCTCTCACTGTACCTAGGGCTCACTGATTCAGCTACACTAGCTAACCAGGAAGCCCTGAGGATGCTCCTGTCTCTACCTTCCCAGAGCTAGAATTACAGGCACTTGCTACCATACCTGATGTTTACATGAGTGCTAGGAATCCGAAGTCTGGTCTTCATGTTTGTGCGGCAAGTTCTTTACCAACTGAGTGGTTTTTGTTCTTTTTGTTTTGTTTTGTTTTAATAGGGTGTTACTCTGTAGTCCAGGCTGGTTTGTTTCAAATTCCTGAATTCTAAGATTCCAAGTATGGGCCAACACATCCTGGTAGTCTATTCTTCTTCCCTCCCTTCTCTTCTCTTCTTAATATTTTATTTTATTTATTTATCTCAGAGGAAGAGAGAATAGGTATGCCAGAGCCTCTAGCCACTGCAAATGAACTCCAGACATATGTGCCACTGGCTTTATGTGGGTGCTAGGAAATTGAACCTGGGTCCTTAGGCTTTGCAGGCAATGCACTTTAGGTACTGAGCAATCTCTCTAGCCCCATTTCTTTCTTTATTCCTCCCTCCCTCCTACCTCCCTCCCTTTCTTCCTTTCTTTTTTATTTTTATTTTTTTGTTTTTCGAGGTAGGGTTTCATTTGCTCAGTCTGACCTGAAATTCACTCTGTAGTCTCAGGGTGGCCTCAAACTCACAGCAATCCTCCTACCTCTGCCTTCTGAGTGTTGGAATTAAAGGTGTGTGTTACCTGTTTTATTTAACTTTATTATTTATTTATTTGAAAGAGAAAGAAAGAGAATGGCACACCAGGGCCTCCAGCCATTGCGAACGAACTCCAGACGCATGTGCCCCCTTGTGCATCTGGTTTACATGGGTCCTGGGGAATTGAACTGAGGTTCTTTGGCTTTGCAGGCAGACGCCTTAACTGCTAAGACATTTCTACAGCTCCCTTTCCACCCTCTCCCCCACCCCCCGGCTCCTTTTCTTTTGATTTTTATTTTTTATTGACAATTTCCATAATTTAAACTATATCCCATGGTAATTCCCTCCCCCCTCACTTTCCCCTTTGAAACTCCACTCTCCAGCATATCCCCTCTCAATCAGTCTTTTTTTTTAAAGTTTTTTTTTTTTAATTTATTTGAGGAAGAGAGAGAGAGAATGGGCATAGGCATTCCAGAGCCTCTAGTCATTGCAAATGAATTCCAGATGCATATGCCATCATGTGCATATGACTTACATGGGTACTGTGGAATTGGACCTAAATTCTTAGGCTTCACAGGCAAGCAACTTAACCACTAAGCCATCTCTCCAGCCCAGCTTACATTTCTTTTTATTTATTTCTTTTTAATTTTTGTTTATTTATTTGAGAGTGACAAAGAGGGAAAGAGACAGAGACAGAGAGGGAGGGGCGGGCGGGAGGGAGGGAGGGAGAGAATGGGCGCATCAGGGCCTCCAGCCACTGCAAATGAGCTCCAGATGCATGCACCACCTTTTGCATCTGGCTTATGTGGGTACTGGAGAATTAAGTCTTGAACCGGGGTCCTTAGGCTTCACAGGCAAGCGCTTAACTGCTAAGCCATCTCTCCAGCCCCCCAGCTTACATTTCTTTTTTTTTTTTTTTCATATTCTACTGCATCTCTTGCTTTATTTATTTATTTATTTTTGGTTTTTCTTTTTTTTTTTTAATTTAATTTATTAGTTTTCTTTTCAGCAAATACAGGCAGTTTGGTACCATTGTTTAGGCTCATCTATGACCTACCCCCTCCCATTGGGCCCTCCTTGTGGATGTAAATGGGTCATGCATTGTGGAGTTAAAAATATGGAACGCTTCACGAATTTGCATGTCATCCTTGCGCAGGGGCCATGCTAATCTTCTCTGTATTGTTCCAATTTTAGTATATGTGCTGCCGAAGCGAGCACAGCTTACATTTCTTAATTGTTCAATTTATACTAGTACTTTTTCTTACTCTACTCCACTAGAACTCCACCCTCTTTTTTTTCTCCTTTTTTTTTTTTTTTAGTTTTTTTCTTTAATGAGAGAGAGAGAGAGAGAATTGGCATGCCAGGGCCTCCAGCCACTGCAATCAAACTCTGGACACATGCCACCTTGTTGTGTGCATGGGCAAACTTGTGCACGTGTCACTTTGTGCATCTGGCTTATGTAGGATCTGGAGAGTTGAACATGGGTCCTTAGGATTTGCAGGGAGGCACCTTAACTATCTCTCCAGCCCTACCCTCTTATTTGTTTATTTATTTATTTACTTACTTACTAGAGACAGCTAGGGAGGGAGAGAATGGATGCACTAGGCCTCTAGCTATTGCAAGTGAACTCCAGACACATGTGCCACCATGTGCATCTGGCTTATGTGAGACCTGGAGAATTGAACCTGGGTATTTAGGCTTCACAGGCAAGTGTCTTAACTGCTAAGCCATCTCTCTAACCTTCTTAACCTTCTTTTTTTTTTTTTTTTAATGTTTTTATTTGAAAAAGAGAGACAGAGAATGAGTGTGCCAGGGCTTCCTGTTGTTACAAATGAACTCCAGGCACATGGGCCACTTCATACATCTGGATTTATATGGGTGCTGGAAAGTCAAATCTGGGCCATCAGCCTTTGCAAGCAGTGCCTTTCTTTAATCATTGAGAAATTTCTCCAGCCCATACCACCTTATTTTTTTTTCTCATGGCATTAATATGTTGAAGGAACTGGGTCTTGTGTCTTGACAATTGTCCAGGACAATTCTGAATTTGATTGCTTTTTTAAAATCTATATCACATATTTTATCTGTAAACTAGAATTCAAACAAAAAAAAAAAAAAAAAAAAAAAAAAACTTGATTAGGCTGTGCATGGTAGTGCATGCCTTTAATCCTAGCCCTTGGGAGTCAAAGGTAGGAAGATCATTCAAGGCCAGCCTGGGACTACAGAGATAGTTCCAGGACAGCTTGGCCTAGAGTGAAACCCTACCTAAAAAAAAACAAAAACAAAAAAAAAACACCCCCTAAACAAAACTTGATTAGATTCAGATTCAGTTTAGGAGTATCCTTCCTAATTCATGGCTTCAGGAGACACAAAGTGCCTGCTGGTCTTACTTTGAATGATGCTAGCCTTGTCAGTGGGTTTAGGTGGTGAGGCTCAGATTTCTTCATCATGAAGCACTTCACCTTTTCCCTCTGATTTTATTATCTAGTAAGCAGTAGAATCTAGTTTTATTAGGAGTTGCAAAAGTGTGCTTTTGAAGTCTTACTCTTTTTCCTATTAGCTGAAGTTTTATATAAAAATCTTCCCTTTTCTAGGCCTTTTGGCTACTCAAAAAATGTAGTTTATGTTGGAAAATAAGATTGTTTGTTTCCTTTAATGAGCAATCTTCAGAGTAGTGACTTGATGCTCTGACAATCTAGTGGTATTTTTATTTATTTACTTATTATCTATTTTGAAATTTTTGTTTATTTATTTGAGAGCGACAGAGAAAGAGGCAGATAGACAGAGGGAGAGAGAAAAGGCGCGCCAGGGCCTCCAGCCACTGCAAATGAACTCGACATGTGTGTCCACTTGTGCATCTGCTAACGTGGGTCTTGGGGAATTAAGCCTTGAACTGAGGTCCGTAGGCTTCTCAGGCAAGTGCTTAACCACTAAGCCATCTCTCCAGCCCTAGTGGTATTTTTATTTTGGGATACGGTCTCATGTATCCCAGGTTGGACTCAAAATTGATGTTTAGCATAGGATAACCTTGAAGTTCTGATCCTCCTGCCTCCACGTCCTGAGTGCTGGAATTACAGGTGTGTACCACTCTACTCAGATTATCCATCCTGGGGATGGAATCCAAGACTTTGTCCATGGGAGCACTCTACCAACTAAACTATATCACCAGTCCCTAATGGTGGTTTTTTTATTTTATTAAAAAATATTTGGGGGGACGGCTAGAGAGATGGCTTAGTGGTTAAGCGCTTGCCTGTGAAGCCTAAGGAGCTGGGTTTGTGGCTTGATTCCCCAGGACCCATGTTAGTCAGATGCACAAGGGGGCACACGATTCTGGAGTTTGTTTGCAGTGGCTGGAGGCCCTGGCGCACCCATTCCCTTTCTTTCTGTCTGCCTCTTTCTCTCTCTGTCTGTCGCTCTCAAATAAATAAATAAAAATTTAAAAATAAATAATTTTTTTTTTGAGTTAGGGTCTTGCTATAGCCCAGGCTGACCTGGAATTCACTATGTAGTTTCAGGCTGACCTCTAACTGTCAGTGATCTTTTTACCTCTGCTTCACAAGTGCTGGGATTAAAGTTGTGCACCATCATGCCTGGAGCTAATGATGATGCACACACACACACACACAATATCTTTCTATTTATTTGGAGAATAAATGGGCATGCCAGGGTTTCTAGCCACTGCAAATGAACTCAAGATGCATGTGCCACCTTGTGCATCTGGTTTTCTATGGGTACTGGGGAATCGGACCTGGACCAATTGACTTTGCAGGCAAGTGCTTTAACTACTGAGCCATCTCTCCAGCCCCCTTAATGGTGTTTTTAAGAGACTCAGTTTTAATATTTGTTTTTAGACTGGTAGAAAGCATATAACAAAGTTTTTGGTTTTTTATTTTTTATTTTGGTTCATGACAGTAGGATCTCATTCTAGCCCAGGCTGACCTGTAATTCATTATGTAGTCTCTGGCTGGCCTCAAACTGACAGCAATCTTCCAACCTCTGCCTTCTGAGTAGTAGAATTAAAGACATGCACCATCATGACAGCAGGTTTCTATATATATATTTTAACTTTTTTTGTTTATTTTTATTTATTTGAGAGTGACAGAGAGAGAGAAAGAGGCAGAAAGCGAGAGAGAGAATAGGCACACCAGGGCTTCCAGCCACTGCAAATGAACTCCAGATGCGTGCACCCTCTTGTGCATCTGGCTAACGTGGGTCCTTAGGCTTCACAATCAAGCGCTTAACCACTAAGCCATCTCTCTAGCCCATGGTTTCTATATTTTTTTGTGTGTGTTTGTGTATGTGTGTATGTATGTGTGTTTATATGTGGGCAAGTGCACATGTATGTATGAGTGCATGTGGAGACCATAGGACAACCTTGGATGTCATTCCTTAGGAACTGGGGTTCCTTACAGGTTCTGGAGATGAAACTCCAGTCCTGATGCTTGTAAAGTAAGCAGTTTACCAACTGAACTACCTCCCCAGCCCTGGAGTTTCCACTTTTTAAAAATTTTTTTATTTATATATTTGACAGAGAAAGAAGGAGAGAGAGACAGACAGACAGACAGACAGACAGACAGAATGAATGGGCATGCCAGGGCCTCTAGCCACTGCAAATGAACTCCAGATGCGTGAGCCTCCTTGTGCATATGGCTAACATGGGTCCTGGGGAAAGGAACATGGATCCTTTGGCTTTGCTGGCAAACACCTTAACCACTAAGCCATCCCTCCAGCTCCTGGAGTTTCCACTTTTAATTGTTCATTTTAATAGTGATAAGTACATTCACAGTGTTGTGCAGCTAATTTCTAAAACGCATTTCATCTTGTAAAATTAAAACTCTGTGCCCATTTGACTCTATGCCCATCCCCCCTCTTCTCAGCCCCTGAGAACCATCTTTCTCCTTCCTTCCATCCACCCATTCATCCATCCATCCACCCACCTACCTACCTACCTACCTATCATTTCATTGAGTCAGGCTCTTATGTAGTTCAGGCTGGCCAAGGATTATCTTGAACTTTTAATCTTCCTACTTTCACTTCTCAAGTGCTGAGATATAGATTTGTGCCACTACACTCAGTTTAGAAGAAATTTTTTTTTTTAAGATAGAGTCTCCTTCTCACCGTTCTATTTTCTGTCTCTATGAATTAAACTATTCTCGATATATTATGTAAGTAGAGTCTTATAATATCTGTCCATTTGTAACTGACTTATTTAACATGTCCTCAGGGTACTTCTTCAATATAGTATTTGTCACAATTCCTATTTTTTATTAGATTAAACTGGGTATATTGACATATACCTATAATTTCCACATTTGGGAAGCTGAGACAGAGAGATCTAAAAAAACACAAGACTCCTTTGTGTATATATATTCCTTGTATTTTGTTTACTCAATTTATGATGGATACTTGGACTTCTGTTTTGGCCAGTCTGAACAATGCCAATATTATGAACATGTGTGCATTAAGTTTGCAAGGAGACAGAGAATGAGAAAGAGAGGAAATAGGCACATTAGTGCCTTTTGCCACTGCAAGTGAACTCCAGGTGTATGTGCCACCCTGTGAATCTGGCTTTACGTGGGTAGTGGGGATTTGAAACCAGGATACCAGGCTTTGCAAGCAAGCACTTTTAATTGCTGAACCATCTCTCCAGTCCCAGTATATTTAAAAAAAATGTTTTTATTTATTTGAGAGAGAAGGGGGGGGAGAGAGAAAGTATGGGCATGCCAGGGCCTCTTGCAAATGGACTCAGGTGTATGTGCAACCCTGTGCATCTAGCTTTACCTGGGTGCTGAATAATTAAACACAGGCCATCAGGCTTTGCAAGCAAGCACCTTTAACTATTGAGCCATTTCTTCAGTCCCCCTAGTATCTTTTTTTCATAATTAAAAAGTATTTTATTTATTAGAGAAAGAGATAATGGATACACCAGGGCCTCTAGCCACTGCAAATGAACTCCAGATGCATGCACCACTTTGTGTATCTGGCTTTACATAGGTAATGGAAAATAGAACCCTTAGGCTTTGCATGCAAGTGTTTTAACCACTGAGCTATCTCTCCAGCCCCATAGTATCTTTTTTAAAAAATTTGTTTATTATTTATTTATTTATTTATTTGAGAGCGACAGACAGAGAGAGAAAGAGGCAGATAGAGAGAGAGAATGGGCGCGCCAGGGCCTCCAGCCACTGCAAACAAACTCCAGACACGTGCGCCCCCTTGTGCATCTGGCTAATGTGGGTCCTGGGGAATTGAACCTCGAACCAGGGTCCTTAGGCTTCATAGGCAAGCACTTAACCGCTAAGCCATCTCTCCAGCCCCAGTATCTGTTTTTTAAGTCAGTGACTCATGTAGCTAAGACTGGCCATGAACTCTCTATGTCACTGTACCTGGCCTTAAACACCTGATACTTTTGTATCTGCTGGGATTGTAGGCAGTGCCATCCTGCCTAGCAAGTATATAAATGTCTGCTTAGAACTGCTTAGGACTTTTCTTTTTTTGTTTTTCGAGGTAGGGTCTACTCTAGTCCAGGCTGACCTGGAATTCACTATGTAGTCTCAGGATGGTCTCGAGCTCACGGCGATCCTCCTACCTCTGCCTCTAGAGTGCTGGGATTAAAGGTGTGTGCCACTATGCCAGCTAGGACTTTGCTTTTCATTCTTTGGGTTATATGCCCAGGAATGGCATTGCTGGATAACTTGGTAAATCTGTATATAATTTTTGAGGACCTGTCATAGTAACTGCACCATTTTATACTCCTACCAGCAATGTACAACAGTGCTGATTTATGTTTACTGTTTTCTGATGCCTTTTTTTTTTTTTCCGGTTTTTCGAGGTAGTGTTTCACTCTAGTCCAGGCTGACCTGGAATTCACTGTGGAGTCTCAGGCTGACGTCGAGCTCACTGCAATCCTCCTACCTCTGCCTCCCAGAGTGCTGGGATTAAAGATGTCTACCATCATGCTGGGCTTTTTTTTTTTTTTTTTTTGATTTTTCGAGGTAGGGTTTCACTCTAGTCCAGGCTGACCTGGGATTCACTATGGAGCTATGGAGTCTTAGGCTGGTGTCAAGCTCACCATGATCCTCCTACCTCCTCTACCTCCCAGACTTCCAGAGTGCTGGGATTATGCCAGGCTTTTTTTTTTTTTTTTTTTTCTTTTTTGAGGTAGGTTTTCACTCCTGCTCAGGCTGACCTGGACCTCTTTTTGGCTAACCTCAAACTCACAGTGATCCTCCTACCTCTACTTCCTGAGTACTGGGATTAAAGGTGTATGCCACTGCACCCAGCTCTAATTGACTTTTATATCTCCTCCTCCTTCATTTTTTTCTTTGGAATTTTGGGGTAAGGTCTCATGTAGCCCAGGCTGGCTTCTCTCTCTCTGCAGCTGAGATGGACTTCCTTCTCTGACTGCTGAGCACTGTGATCACAGTTGTGTGCTACTGTGTGTGTCACCACGCTCAGCACAGTTACTCTCTTTTGATGCTCAATTTATTCTATTTTTGGTCGAGAGCTTCCTTGAGCTTGTTTTTCTGTCCTTTTAACATAATACTTCTTGAGAAACTTCCTAGTTTTAGTCCCAGTAAGGTGTCCTGGATGCATTTCTTTTGCTAACCATAGAATTGGTATTATTCTAAGAAGCCAGGTTTCTTTTAGCGAGGAATCAATTGTATTTTAGAGGCCACAAGTATCTAGTATCTGGGGACTAGATAAGCTTCTTCCTACTGGATTTATCTTCTTGGGCCTTTTCAATAGTCAGAGCTGGGAAAAACGTACTTTTCACAGAAGGAAGGGAAAACTACAAATTTATATTGATACTCATATTTTAAAAATTTATTTGTGTGAGAGACAAATAAGCAGAGAGAGAGAGAGAATATGAGCATGCCAAGGCCTCTAGCCACTGCAAACAAACTCCAGATGCATGTGCTACCTTGTACATCTGGCTTATGTGGGTATTGGGGAATCAAACCTGGATCTTTAGGCTTTACAGGCAAGTCCCTTAACCAGTAAGCTATCTCTCCAGCTTGATACTCATTTTTTAAATGATGGGATTATTTATTCTTTCTTCCCTCTTACCTCCCCACTTCATCCCTCCTACTTTTCTGCTCCTTTGCCTTAGTTTGGGGGCTATTTTATTTACTTATTTTACTATTTTTTTTTTTTTTTGAGTCAGGGTCTCACTTTAGCCTAGGCTGACTTGCAATTCACTATGTAGTCTTAGGGTGGCCTCAAACTCACAGTGATCCTCCTACTTTTGCCTCCTGAGTGCTGGAATCAAAGCATGCACCTACCATGCCTGGCTTATTTTACTTTTTGAGGGGAAAAAAAAAAAAGTTGAAGCAGGCAAGCTATAAATCTTGGAAGTTTTCTGGAGGAGAGAGATAGCTAAGAAGAAGAGAGATAGTCATGCCTTTTGATTTAGGATCCAAGAAAGCAGGTTAAGTTCAGGACTGGAATTCAGAATGCAGCTGCATGGGATGCTGAGCAGGTCTTAGAGAAACAGCTGGAAAACCCAGGGGGCAAGACAAGCATGCTTAAGATTTTGCCAAAGAATAGAGAGAAGAGGAAGAGTTGTACTTTTTGTATTAGAACCCAGAAAACTGGGCAAGTTTTAACAGTGAAGATCTATAAACAACTGCCTTTGCCCCCAACCCCCAGACAGAATCTTATCTATGTAACTGAGGCTGGCCTGGAATTTGCAGACGTCCACCTTAGTCTCTTTAGTGCTAGGCTTATAGGCCTGAGCCCCCCTGCCCAGCTTCATTCTGTTTTTTTTTTTTCTTGCTGCATATTTTAATTTTTTTAAATTTTTTATTTGAGAGCCACAGAGAAAGAAAGAGGCAGAGAGAGAGAAAGAGAGAGAGAGAGAGAGAGAGGGAGGGAGAATATGGGTGTGCTAGGGCCTCCAGACACTGCAAACGAACTCCAGATGTGTGTGCCCCCTTGTGCATCTGGCTTACGTGGGTCTTGGGGAATCGAGCCTTGAACTGGGGTCCTTAGGCTTCACAGGCAAGTGCTTAACCACTAAGTCATCTATCCAGCCCACCTGTTGTTTATTTATTTTTTTAAATTTATTTATTTGCAAGGAGAGAGAGAAGAATGAGTGCACTAGGGTCCCTTGCCACTACAAATGAACTCTAGATGCATGTGCCACTTTTTGTATCTGGCTTTACATGGGCACTGGGGAATCAAACCAGGCTGTCAGGCTTTGCAAGCAAGTACCTTTAACTGCTGAGTCATCTCTCCAGCCCCTTACTGTGTGTGTAGAGTATATGTGGAGTATGATATGATGCCTGCTGTGTATGTATGTGCAGATTTAATGACCTGTGCACATGCATGCTCATCCACCAGTTTCTTGGAGATAGAGCTGCCATTTTTGCTATTTCTGGTCAGCAAGTCCTGGCAATTCTCTGCCCCCTGCCAACCTAAATGGGGTTATGGATATGCATGGCCATGCCCAGCTGTTGATGTGGGTCCTGGGTAATCCAACTAGGGCAGTCTCCAGCCCTCATACTTGCATAGCAAGCACTCTTGAATTGTTAATCCATCTTCCCAGTTCCCTTTCTGGGCTTTTTCATTAAAACAGAGAGCTTAGAGCCAGGGATATAGTTCAGTGGTAGAACACTTGCATAGAATACTAGCACAAAGCTCTGGTTCAGGTCCCATACCATAGGGAAGTGTGTTTTTTTTTTTTTTTTTAAGAGAGAGAAGTGGCCCACCAGGGCCTCAGCCATTGCAATTGAACTCCAGACACTTGCACCACCTAGTAGACATGTGCAACCTTATGCTTCTCTCACCTTTGTGCGCCTGGCCTACATGGGACCTGGAAAGTCGAACATGGGTCCTTAGGTTTCTCAGGCAAGTGCCTCAACCACTAAGCCATCACTCCATCCCAGGAAGGTTTAATTTTGTGTGTGTAAATGTGTAGGGTGTGTGTGCGTGTGTATATGCATTTTCATTTCATGTATGTGTGTGGGGGTGCCCATGTGTTCATATGTGGAGGCCAAAGATTGACATCAATATCTTCCTCTCTTACTCTCTTTACTGAATGAGGTATGGTCTCACTTGATGCCAGAGCTGATTTAGCTAGTCTAGCTAGCCAGGCTGCTTGGAGGATCCCCATCTCCATTTTTCAAGCACTAGACTTACAGGTTGCTGTCACCCCACAAAAAAATTTTTTTTAAATTGTAATTATATTGATGTGCATACTGTATAGAATAACTCACTTAACAAAGCAGTATTTTGATTTTGCATCATAAAGAGAGAGCTTTTCCTGTTTCCTCTAACAATTTTTCCCTGTGAGCCCCTTCATTGAGCAGTCTATGTGTCCCCTTTTTTACTAAGAAGATAGGAAAGGCCTGCCTGGGATTCAAGCACCAGGTAGTCTAGTGCTGTCTTCCTGTAAACTAGGCTCTGCCCATTAGAGGAAAGAAACCCTTTCAGCCCTAGAGGTATACAGGGAAGATAGGGTCAGGTCTGTCTCTATCTAGTAAGGTGGTAACACTTGCTTGAGTGTCAGTATCATTGGTTGCATAATGTCCAAGGGCATCACAAATGTTGGTTTTTGGGTTTTTTGTTTTGTTTTTTCAAGTTAAGGTCTCATCTAGCCCAGGCTGACCTGGAATTCACTATGTAGTCTCAGGGTGGTCTCTAACTCATGGCAATCCTCCTGCCTCCTGAGTGCTGGGATTAAAGGTGTGCGCCACCACACCTGGTACAAAATGCCCCACACAAATATTTTAGAGAGTTGGAAATGAGGATGGTTGAGGAAGGAGAGGAGAATATTCCAACTTTCACCCTAGGAGAGCCACACAGCTCTAATGGGAAAGCCATGGGTCTGTGGCACGTGCATCATCTGCTTTCTTGGTGTTCTTTCCTAGACTTGCCAGGTATGCCAGATGCTGCTGCCCAACCAGTGCAGTTTCTGTGCGCACCAGCGGATTCATGCACACAAGTCCCCCTACTGCTGTCCGGAATGTGGGGTCCTCTGTCGTTCTGCCTACTTCCAGACCCACGTAAAGGAGAATTGCCTGCACTATGCCCGCAAGGTGGGCTACAGGTGGGTGCTACCTGGCTCATTGTCCTGGTATTGCCCAGTGGCCAATTCTTTTCCTAACCTGGAACTTATTTTATACTCAAATTTAGTTTTAAGAGCTCAATAGGATAAGAATGTTGACTAGTTTATAGACAGACATTTTTTATTTTATCGAGGATAGCAAGGGTAAGAGGAAGAAGATTATAGAGTTTTTAAAAACACTATATTAGTCTGGTCATGGTGGTGCATTCCTGTAATCTCAACATTTGGGAGCTGGAAGCAGAAGGATCAGGAGTTCAAGATCAGCCTGTGTTACATGAGACATGAGACATTATCTTAAATAACCAGGCTAGGGAGAAGGCTCGGTGGTTAAAGTGCTTTCCATGCAAGCATGAGAAACTTTGGACCCCAACACCCACATAAAACCTGGGCATGGCAGCACACACCCCTGTTATTCCATTGCTGGATAGCTAGTCTGGCCAAATAGGCAAGCTCTGTGTTCAGTGTGACACCCTGCTTCAAAAACAGTGGAGAAGGCTGAAGAGATGGCTCAGCAGGTAAGGTGCTTGCCTGCAAAGCCTAACGACCAGGGTTTGATTCTCCAGTACCTGTATAAAGCTAGGTACACAAAGTGGTGCATACATATGTGAAGTTTGTTTGCAGTAGCTTGAGATCCTGGCACACCCATTCTCTTTCTGTCTCTGCTTGCAAATAAATAAAAAAGTTAAAAATAGGGTTAGACAGATGGCTTAGCAGTTAAGGCACTCGCCTACAAAGCCTAAGGACCTAGGTTTGATTTCCCAGGACCCATGTAAGCCAGATGTACAAGGTGGCGCATATGTCTAGAATTTTTTGCAGTGGCTGGAGGCCCTGGCACGCCCATTCTCTCCCTCTCTGCCTCTTTCTCTCTCAAATAAACATGTTAAAAAAGAAAAAAAGTGGGCTGGAGAGATGGCTTAGCGGTTAAGCGCTTGCCTGTGAGGCCTAAGGACCCTGGTTCGAGGCTCGGTTCCCCAGGTCCCACGTTAGCCAGATGCACAAGTGCACAAGGGGGCGCACACATCTGGAGTTCATTTGCAAGGCTGGAAGCCCTGGCGCGCCCATTCTCTCTCTCTTCCTCTATCTGTCTTTCTCTCTGTGTCTGTCGCTCTCAAATAAATAAATAAAAAAATTTTAAAAAAAGAAAAAAAGTTAAAATATATTTAAAAAAATAAAATAAAGTAGGTAGAAATTGCAAAAGATACTCAATGTTAACTTCTAGCCTACACACACGCACACACACACACACACACACACACCCCACATGTTTATGCACCCCCCCACAAGTACTCACACATATAAATATGCATACATGTATGTATGTGTGTGTGTGTGTGTGCACTTGCATGTACGTGCATGCCAAGGTTTCTTGCAGCCACAAATGAATGACTGCCTGTCCACTTCTACATGGGTGGCTGGGGAATTGAGCCCAGTCTTGCAGTCTTTGCAAGCAAAGCCTTTAATAACTGAGCCATTTTCCCAGCCCCTGTTGCTTTTTCTTTCTTTCTTTTAAAAAATATTTTATTATTTATGAATGAGGGGAGGGGAGAAAGAGGGAGAGAATGGGCATGACAGAGCCTCCAGCCACTGCAAACAAACTCCAGACGCATGTGCCACCTTGTACATCTGGCTTAAGTAGGTCCTGGGGAATCGGACCTGGGTCCTTAGGCTTTGCAGGCAAACGGCTCAACTGCTGCACCATCTCTCCAGCCCTTCTTTTCTGAGTATGTGTGCATGTTTACGTGCGTGAGTACAGGCAACATGTATACAGGTTAGCCCTTGTCTTCCATCTTGTTTCAGGCCAGGTTTCTGTGTTCATCTCTGTGCTCACCAGCTAGCTGGCCCACAAGCTTCTAAGGCATTCTTCTTCTTTTTTTTTTTTTTTTTAATTTTATTTATTTGCAAGTAGAGAGAGATGGAAGACAGACAGATAGAATGGGTGTGTGAGGGACTTCAGCCACTGCAAATGGACTCCAGATACATTCACCATTTTGTGCATTTGGCTCTATGTGGATACTGAGGAATCAACGGCGGTCGTTAGGCTCTTCAGGCAAGTACCTTAACCACTGAACAATCTCTTCAGCTCCCCAAGGGATTCTTTTAAGTCTGCCTCCCTTGTTGGTGTTGGCTGGGGTTATAGGTGCTCCTGCTAAAGTGTCTAGCTTTGCATGAGTTCAGAGGAACTGAGCTCAGGTATTTACACTTAAATGGTAAGTGCATTAGCCATGGTTTTTGTGAGGTGGGGTCTCATTCTAGTCCCGGCTGACCTGGAACTTACTGTATAGTCTAGGCTGGCCTTAAATTTTTGGTGATCCATCTGCTTAAGCTTCTAGAGGACTAGGATTATGGGGATGAGCTACCTCTGGGCTGTTTTCCTTTTTTTGTGAGTGTATTTGTAGGAGTGGAAAAGTTTATATGTAACTTCTTGAGGAGCTACCAGATAGTTTTCCAAAGCTGTTCTTGCTATCTTTGCCAATATTTGTTAGTTTGACTAAATTCCTTCTTAGGTACATAATTTGCAGATATTTCTTCCCACTCCAGTCCCAGCTGACCTGGATTTTACTCTGTAATCTCAGGCTGGCCTCAAACTCATAGCAATCTTCCTACCTCAGCCTTCCAAGTGCTGGGATTAAAGGTGTTTGTCACCACACCTAATTTAAAGATACATTTATTTATTTATTTATTTTTTAGGTAGGGTTTCATTCTAACCCAGGCTGACCTGGAATTCACTATGTAGTCTCAGGGTGGCCTCGAATTCACTGTGACCCTCCTAACTCTGCCTCCCCAGTGCTGGGATTAAAGGCGTGCACCACCATGCCTGACCTGCACATGCTACTTAAAAAAAATATTTTTTTATTTATTAGGGGAATGGGGAGAGTATGGGTGCACCAGGGCCTCCTGCTACTGCAAACAGACTCCAAATTCATATGCTACTTTGTGCATCTGGGTTTACGTGGGCACTGGGGAATTGAACCCAGGACAGCAGACTTTGTGTCTTTAAGCGGAGGTTGGAAAGAGAGAGAATGTGAGTATGGGCATCTTAGGGCCTCTTGCCACTGCAGGCAAACTCCATGCATACACCACTTTGTGCCTCTGGCTTTACGTGGGTACTGGGAAATTGAACTTGGACTGTCTGGCTTTGCAAGCAAACGCCTTTAACTGCTGAGCCATCTCTCCAGCCCCATGTTTTTACTTTCAATGAAGTTTTTCAAAGAATATGGACTGGATAATATGAACTTTAATTGGCTTTTGAGAAGAGTATATTTATATTATTTCTGTAGAAATTTAGTCAAACTGCACAAATAAATCTGTGTGAGTGGGCATGTGTGAGAGACTGAAAAGGGAGAAAGACTGCCTATCTCATGTGTAGTTGGCCACTTTAGAAATATGTGGGTGTTTTCCTTTTTGTAACATCTTTTGGTATGGAAACACTTGTGGGCCAGAAGTTGTTTTACATTTTTTAACTTTGTTTCTGACTCTGGAGATTGAAACAAGAGCCTATTTTTTTTTTACTTATTTGAAAGAGAAAGGAGGGAGATAAATAGAGAGAGAAATGGGCATGCCAGGGCCTCCAGATACTGCAAACAAATTCCAGGTTCAGGCACCACTTTGTGCATCAGGTTTTAAGTGGGTACTGGGGAATTGAACCTGGGTTCCTGGGCTTTGCAAGTTAAGCCATCTCTACAGCCCTATTTGTTTTTGAAAAGGGTTTCGCTCTAGTCCAGGCTGACCTGGAATTCACTATGTAGTCTCAGGCTGGCCTCAAACTCACAGCAATCCTCCTACCTCTGCCTCTTGAGTGCTGGAATTACAGGTGTGGATAAATTCAGTAATGAATACTCTTCATTACAAATAGCTTTCTAGTTCTGTGGGCTTACTAATTATTTGCCAACATGATTCTGTTGTCAGCTAAGAAACTGAATTTTTTTGTAAGAGTCTCATGCTATAGCCCAGGCTACCATGTAGCTAAGGCTGGCTTTGAACTCATAGCAATCTTTCTATCTGAGCCTTGCAAGTGCTGGGATTATGGCATCAGCTACCATGCCTGGCTAAGAAACAAACTAATTTATTCATTATTTTGTTTTTTTGAGGTAGGGTCTCACTTTAGCTCAGGCTGACCCGGAATTCAATATGTAGTCTCAGAGTGGCCTCACACTCATAATGATCCTCTTACCTCTGCCTCCTAAGTGCTGGGATTAAAGGTGTGCACCACCAGAACAAACCTTTTGTTTTTGTTTTTTTGAGGTAGTGTCTCAGTCCAGGCAGAATCAAAATTTTAAATTTGTTGTTGTTTATTTTTACTTATGTAAGAGTGACAGAGAGAGAAAGAATGGGCGCACCAGGGCTTCCAGCCACTGCAAACGAACTCCAGACATGTGTGCCCCCTTGTGCATCTGGCTAATGTGGGTCCTGGGGATCGAGCTTCGAACTGGGGTCCTTAGGCTTCACAGGCAAGGGCTTAACCACTAAGCCATCTCTCCAGCCCAGAAACAAAATTTTAATGCTACTTCATTACTTTAAATTTAAACGTACACAGCCACATAGATAGTGCAACTACAGAATGGCTCTGTCCTCACAGCAATTCCCCCTGGATAGTGCTACTCTATGTAACATCCCCTGAGCTCAAAAGAGTTTGTTCGAATGTAGCGGTCATTGCTGGGCACACTGCATTGCTGACTATGTATCGGTTGAGGGCCATCCCTGCTGTCTGCGCGGCAGTGCGTGGGAAGGCAAAGGCTTTCTGCAGCTTCCTTCTGAAAGACTCCCGGGGCTTCTGCAGTTGCAACACATTCTAAATTGATGCCATTGCCACTTGCATCATCACTAAACCATCCTCCTCCCTCTCCATTCCCGCCACCTTCTTCTCTTGAGTAGCCTACAGTTTTTAGTATACAAGAGGATGGCTGTTGCAGAAGGGTTAGGATTTCTTTCCATTGTCTACCAGATATGGACTTGAGCTCATGGGGGCTTGGGGTTCCACATTGTACAGATTGCAGCAAGCATGCTGTCAGGATGTGCACGCAGAGGCTGCAGCCTACATGCTGGAGTGAATGTGGGGCCCCTGACATGGCTTGGCTCCTGCCCTGTCACTCGTCTAGCACTACCCCGGGCCTAACCCTCCCCCACCTCTGTTGTACAGGTGCATCCACTGTGGTGTCGTCCACTTGACCTTGGCCTTGCTGAAAAGCCACATCCAGGAGAGACACTGCCAGATTTTTCACAAATGTGCATTCTGCCCCATGGCCTTCAAGACTGCCAGCAGCACCATGGACCACAGTACCACCCAACATCCCACCCAACCCCACAGACCCTCACAGTGAGTGCAACAGCAGGGCAAGCAGGCCCCTGGGGCAAAGAGGGTGGCATGGATACTATAGAAGTGGTATGAATTTGGGTTAGGCACTGAGGCCATGGCAGAGATGTATGGGATCTCCTGAAGATGTCCCATGTCAGGGAAGGATGCTTGCTGGCTCAGGAAGAGTTGACAGGGTGGAAGGGCTGTGTCTTTCTGCCAGTGGAGCCCTAGGCACCTCACACCCCTGGGGCTTGTCTCAACAGGCTCATTTATAAATGTTCCTGTGAAATGGTCTTCAACAAGAAGAGGCACATTCAACAACATTTTTACCAGAATGTCAGCAAGACACAGGCAGGGGTCTTCAAGTGCCCAGAGTGCCCACTCTTGTTCCTGCAGAAACCGGAGTTGATGCAGCATGTCAAGGTGGGGTGCTTTGGTGGAGGAGGCTGGGGAGAAGGGAACATGCTTCAGGCTGGGGGTCTGACTCTGTGCATCTTTCCCCTTGCCCAATCAGTAATCGCTCTCCCCATCCCCAGAGCACCCACGGTGTTCCCCGGAACGTGGATGAGCTGTCAAGCCTTCAGTCTTCAACAGACACATCCTCTAGTCGCCCTGGCTCAAAAGCTCCCACTGAGCCCCCAGCCACGAATGTGGCTGCTCGAGGTAGTTCCCTGCCTGCTGGTCGTTGGGGCCGGACAGAAGCCCATCGGAGGGCTGAAGCCAGACCCCGAATGAGGACTACTGGTTGGACCTGCCAGGAGTGTCAGGAGTGGGTTCCCGACCGAGAGAGCTATGTGTCTCACATGAAAAAGAGCCATGGTCGAGTAAGTGCAGCTACGTGGCAGCACAACCATGGACGGATTCCCTGGGCCTGCTGTCCTATTACCTTAGGACCCTCTTCTGTAGCTGATCCCTTCAGGTCCCTGATGCTTTGGGCAGGGTGGGTACTACAGACCTTGAGGTCTTTGGGTGTGTCTTCCTTTCTGTCCATATCCTCTGAGAAGAAAGATGTACCCAAAACTATCTTAGGGTTCTGTTGCCTAGGGACCTGTTTTTTGTTTTCTTAGATTCTGAAGCGGTACCCATGTCGGCAGTGTGAACAGTCTTTCCACACCCCTAACAGCCTGCGCAAACATATCCGCAACAACCATGACACAGTAAAGAAGGTCTACACTTGCGGGTGAGTCAGGAGGTGCAAATGAGGAGGCCTTCTGAAGTTTGAAAGGCCATTTCTGTGGCCCTACTGGGGCTTTTCTCTGCTGTGAGATCAAGTGCTTCAGGCAAGAGACAATGAGTTCCTAAGGGGAAGATGCTGTGGCTAAGTCAGAAATCAAACAGGTCAGAAAACAGCTTCCAGGGCCTTCCAGGTAGATCCTTGAACCATTCCTATCCCACTCTCCATCCCTGGACTCACTCAGTGGTGAGAGGTCTGACATTTGAACATAGATTTGGTGATGTGACCACATTCCCCTATGCCGACCATCTGCCTAAGTTCTAGGACATGCCATGGCCCTTTCATACGGACTGCTGGTTTAGTACTAGGGCCTCTGGGTGGAGCTGTCAGGGAGTGAGATAATGGTTGAGGGTCTGGTATTAAGCATGTAAGCCTTTTGATATGCTGTTTGCCCCTGTAGCTGTCTTGCTAGCTGGATCTGGTTGGAAATGCCTACACCAGCACCAGATAGTCCAAGAATATGACAGTCTGCCTGCTTGATCATCTCTCCCTTCTGGTATGTGTAAAGACACTTGGGGAACATGAGGGTGGTACTCACCTCTCTGATTGTGCTGCTACAGGTACTGTACTGAGGACAGCCCCAGTTTTCCTCGGCCCTCCCTCCTGGAGAGCCACATCAGCCTTATGCATGGTATCAGAAACCCTGATGTGAGCCAGACGTCCAAAGTCAGACCTGCAGGCAGACATTCCTCTCAGGTGAGTGTGGACTGGCTGCTTTCTAGAGTTGCCTACTCAGTGAAGCCTGGGGCTGGAAAGGCATTAAGAGGGCTACTGAGAGCTGGGCATGGTGAGTAGAGTGAGACCTTACCTCAAAAAAAAAGAAAACAAAAAAAAAAAACCCCGAAAAACTACTGGATCCCATCAGTACTTATGGCCACAAGACAAGCAGAATGACATCTTTCCTCTGGAACACTGCATACATGTAGAGGACAGGACCCACAGAGCAATTGATTGGCCATTTTATTTCTGTTTTCCCGTCACTGTGATCCTGCTTCTGCCTCCTAGCAGTCCTGTGAGACAGAGGCAGGCAGGACTGTCTTCTTGTTAGGGGAAGATCATCACTTCTTTGCTCCTCTGGTTGTGGGAAGCCAAGAACCTGCTATGCTGGTCTCTTTCCCTATTCCCTTAATCCTGTCACATGACTCCATTCTGTTTCTGGTGAGCTTTTGGAGCACCCTGATTGTACTCAGTGGCTAAAGGCACTTTCCTGTAAGGCCTGCCAGCCTGGGTTTAATTCCCTAGCACCCACACAAAGTCATTCATTTGTTTATGGCAACAAATGACCCTCACATATTAGCCAAGTGTTGTGGTACCCTGGAGTAGCAGGATCACCCTGAGTTTGAGACCAGCCTGGGCTGTGTATAGTAAGTTCCAGGTCATCCTTGGCTAGAGTGAGACCCTAACTCAAAAAACCAAGAGAAAAAAAAAAAATGAGAGAGAAAACAGGAGACCGAGGCACTGGGTGTGGCCTCCGACGTGGCTCATAGAGAGAAAGGGAGACCGTGGCACTGGGTGCGGCCTCTGACTTGGCTGATAGAGAGAAAGGGAGACCATGGCACTGGGTGCGGCCTCCGACGTGGCTCATAGAGAGAAAGGGAGACTGTGGCACTGGATGCGGCCTCTGATGTGGCTGATAGAGAGAAAGGGAGACTGTGGCACTGGGTATAGACTCTGACGTGGCTGACGAAGCTAAAGCCCTCAAAGATGGAGCTGCTCAGGCCAGGTTTCATTCTTTCTTTACTTGCTGGTGGATTTGTATTTTTTAATTAAATATTTTAATTTATGTGTGTGTGTGCACATGCGTGTGCCACATGCAAGCACACATGCACACACACACACACATCCAGGCTCAGTCTGGTCTCTGTTTACATTGTATTTCCTTTCAGGTGAACCATCTGAAAAGACCAATAAGTGAAGCAGAGGATGTTCCAAGCACCAGGAATGGTGCAGCTGTCTCTTCCACCAAAAGGCACAAGTCCCTGTTTCAGTGTGCAAAATGTAGCTTTGCTACAGACTCTGGGCTTGAGTTTCAGAGCCATATACCTCAGCACCAAGTGGACAGCTCCACAGCCCAGTGTCTCCTTTGTGGTTTGTGCTACACCTCTGCCAGTTCCCTCAGCCGCCATCTCTTCATTGTTCACAAAGTAAGAGACCAGGAGGAGGAAGAGGAAGAAGAGATTGTAGAGGTGAAGGTCGAGTCAGCAGATCCTGAGGAGTGTTCTGGGGAGGATGTGGCCATGGAAATGAGAGAGAATGGACTGGAAGAATGTGCCAGTGAACCTTTGGTGGCTGACCTAGAGGCAAGGAGATCACTATGCCTGGACCTGGAGGAAGATGGTGCCCAAGATGCTCAGAATCAACCACAGGCCTCTCGGGACCAGGACAGCCATGCACTATCCCCTCCTCAGGTGTGACCAGAGGCTTTGCAGTGGTGGTGTTGGAACGGCCATGGCGTCCTCCATTTGCCCTGCAGACTGTGGGAAATAAAAGGCTGTGCCCCAGGGTTTGTGTGGCCACTGTGATCTGGAGCAGTGTTTGCTCTGAGCTGTGATTCTAGATGTTTCCTAGCCCCAGGAAATGTAGGGTCACCCAGGACCCTCACAGCTCTGAATTTATTTCTGTTATTTATGGCTTTGTGCTGCTTCTTGGTACCCCAATTCTCATCTGTGTCTTTCTAACTCCAGGCTACTCTGTAGTGCAACCCCAGTGCTGTCACCTCAGCTTGAAATCCCTCAGTGACTGTGTTCTTCTGGGTCCCCCCACTTGCTGCCTTTAGCAGGGGACTCCTCAGAGCTCTATTTCCCAGCAGGCCCCAACTCTCCTTCCAGCCTTCACAGCCTGAGAAGGGGGGAGGGTTGAAGGGTACTGGCACAGTCCCTCGGGGAGAGTTCTTCCCAGCCTGGCTTGGTCTCCTTAACTTTCCTTCCTGTCTTCTTTGGTTCTTTTCCTCAGAAATAGTCCTGGGGACTTAATTGTCACACTGGCTCATGTCTCTGGGTGGGAGAAACTTTAGTACACTTCTGCTTGCAACTGGGATCAGCAGGAGGTGTGGCCAAAGTAGGCAGGTGCTGAGAGCCAGCCCCTTTTCAGAAGAAGCTGCAGATGGCTGTCCTCTCTGCTGCTGGCCTGTATTCTCTGAAGTGGGGCTTGGGGCACCCAGATGTTGGGATATTTGTATTCTTGCTCCTGTGCCATTAGAGAGGCTGCTGCTGTAGGCAGGCCAGCCCCTCTTCCTCTCTGCCACACTCATGTTGCTCAGACTATATTTCAATAATAAAAAAAAAAATCTTCTTACCATGCAGGCAGGCTCTTGTATTCCTCTTCAAGTGAGCTGGCCCTTTCTTGTTCCACCTCAGGCTTTTCCCAGTTTTCCCTTGATTGTCCCATCTCTGAAGAAAAACAGTGTTCTTGATGTCCATGGAAGCTCCAGGCTTGGCCGCTTGTTAGGAAACCAGGAGCCCCTACTTCTTGGTTCTCTAGAGAGCAGAGGGAGCACCTCATTATTGGTTATGAGACACCACAGCCTCCCCTGGCCTACTGGCATTGGCTTAGTCCTATTGAAATTTTGGGTAACTTTTTCTCCATAGGGTTTTCAACCTAAAAGACTCCTTTATTGGTGAGGGGTTGGAAAGGAGGAATTGTGCAACCTTCTGACAGCATTCAGAGATGGAATTGCTGCCACTGGCATAGAGAATCCAGATATGACAGAATTTAAATTACATTTGGGAGGTAGAGTTTTTCAGTCATGGTGGAGTTAAGTGCTTGCCCAAGCACAAGGAATACTCTGTGGGAGGTATATTCCATCTTCTGACCCAACTGGCCTGGGGTTGGCCCTAGCAGGATCTAGTGCAGTACAGGGAAATGAGTGCTGGTTGGGTTGTTAGAGGTGATCCTTCAAGGGAGGCATGAATATCAGTTATGAATTAAGTTGGGTAAATATGCCTGACCTTTTCAGAATGTGTTTCTCTCCCCTCCCCAAATGCCAAATTTTTAGTGAAAGGCTAATGGTGGTGGGAAAGGTTGGTGCTTGCTTCAGCTCCAGAGACTGCTGCCTGTACCATTTTTAATGAGTGTTCTTTCTGGCAAGGCTGTCACCTCCCTTTTCCCCCTGCTGGCAGTGAGGCTGAGCCAGCTCTATTGCAGCTGTCTATAAAGCCTGAGCAAGCCTCAATTGTTCCTCTCCTAGTTCCCATTGCAGTGAACAAATATGTACCCTGGCTTCATTCACAAGAACAGGTTCTTGAGGCTGATAAAGGGCTTTGTGGTAGCTGAATTCCTTCTTGTTCAGAAACCATGATAGCTAGAGCACAGGTGGAGGAGGTGAGGAAACTGAGGGTCTGCCTGACACTAAACATGTCTTCCTGGGGTGGAAGAATGCCAGACTGACTGCTCAGTAGTAAGTCTGGGTCATGGCCTGGGTTCTGCCTGCCTTTAACCGACTCCTAACCTCACAGCCCCTGCTCCCAAAATAGAGCGAGTAGCTCCCACCCACCTCTGTCATGGGCTTTCATGAGACCATGAGTGGGTAAGCACTTTCTAGGTTCTAGAGTACTATGTATTTGTGGGGAGAATGCACTTTCGGGCTTGGAGGGTGGGGCACTCTTCCTCTGCTCTCACTTGGATTCTGGATATCAGTTAAGAAGTGGCCTGGCACACCTACCCCTGATCCAGTAATCATAACGATAATAGTATTTTAAGCCCTGCTTATGTTCCCAGCATTTTGTGGGGACTCATTTAATCCTTACATGGATATCAGTTATTCCCTATTTTACAGAGAAGAAAACTTCCCAGGGAAGTTAAATGACAGACATGTTGGGCCACCTATAATGTTGGTGCTGAATCAAGCTTGTCAACCACTGTTCTGCCTTAGTGACCAAGGCTGCTTTGGCTGCTGTCAACCTGTCAGTGGTATGCAGCCACCCAAAGCCCACTTTTCTACTTTCCAAACAGGTAGGGTGCCCTTGCCCTATAGTGTTAGGTCCTCCCTAGAGTCCATCTGTGCCTTGTCACCCCAAGGAGGGCCCTACACATGCACAGGCAGTGTCCTACAACCATCCATTCTCACTGGGGTTTACTTTGTTGTTTGAAGACCATTTCTTGATGACTATCGAGAAGAGGTTGCCTGACTCTCCCAGGGAACACATGAATCTCTCAGAGCCCAATATCTTCTGATCTCTTTCATGATGTTTTTAATGGTTGTACTATCATTTGTCACCATGAGAGAATGCTTGCTGTAACAGGCACTTAACTGCTGCAGTGAATACTCTACTGATCAAGTTAGATAAGATCCCTACCCTCTAGAAACTACCATTGAATACACTGAGGCTTGACAAATGACTAGTATTTATTCTCTAAATGCTTTATCTCTGTAAAATGATATGCCGAATTACCTTGAGCTAACTATATTGTAGAAAAAAAATCTTTCCCCCTTATGTAAACGGTCTGGGTTTTAAATACTTACCAGTTGTGGCCCAAAGTGTTCCATTCTTCTTTGCCCTTTCACAAACTGAGACACCTCTGTCTTTTTCACCACTGTACATTCAATACCAGGTAGCTCTTATTTTTTGTTTGAAAAATTGATACATATATATGGGAAGACATTCAACAATATGAAATGAAAAGTGAACTTCCCGATGGAGGTCAGTCTCCAATCCCCTCGCCAGAGTTAATCACTGTTATCTATATCTTGTGTATCCCCTCTTGAGCAATTCTATGCATTTGCAAGTTTATAAATATGTATATTTATATATCTATTTTTAATACAAACAGTAGCATTCTATACTCAATGTTCTGAAGCTTGCTCTTTTCATTTACATAGTATTTTGGAGATTGTTCCAAACTCATACACTGGGTCAATGTTAATTCTTTCAAAGCTTCTAGTTCAGTTTTTTTTTTTTTTTTTTTTTTTGCATACAATAGTTGTTCAAAGAATGTATGGATGAGGACTGGAGAGATGGCTCAGCAGTTAAGGCACTTGCCTGCAAAACCTGATGACCAGGTTCAATTCCCCGGTACCCAGGTAAAACCAGTATGCATCTGCAGTTTGTTTGCAGTGGCTGGAGGCCCTGATGTGCCCATTCTCTCTGTCTCTCTTCCCTCTATCTGTCTCTGCTTGCAAATCAATAAATAAAAATATTTTAAGAGAAGAATGTATGGATGAATGAGTGAATGCATGTGTGAATGAATCTGAATCAATTGGCAATTGCAACTGCAGCTACAGGTCAGGATCTGACCTGATCAAGGCAGGACCTTCTAGATTCAACAACATGTCCTCTTGCCTTCTTCAAGGGTTCAGGCTGCCATTCACCTTTTCCAGCAGATGACACAGCAGCCTTAGGGAGTAAGTACAGGATGTCTTGGGCCACAAAGCAAAGAGCAGAGCCTAAAACTCTGTGTACGTGTGAAGGTCAGAGGTTGATGTTCATTTTCCTTACCTCCCTCCCCTTTCTTCTCTTCTATTCTTCCTCTATTGGGGGGACGGGGAGGTACATGCCAGGGCCTCCTGCGCCTGCAAATTTCCAGATGCCTGTGCCATTCTGTGTGTCTGGCTCTACATGGGCACTGGGGACTTAAACCTTGGTCTTTAGGCTTTGCAAGCAAGCCCCATCAACTGAGACATTTCTCCAGCCTCATCATATTTTTAAAAATATTTGTGTATCCAAAAATAAATAAATAAATAAATAAATATATATATATATATATATATATATATATATATATATATTCATTTTAGAGAGAAAGAGAGAAAATGGGCATGGTGAGAGCCTTTTGCCACTTCAAACGAACTCCAGACACATGTGCTACCTTGTGTGTCTGGCTTTATGTGGGTACTGGGGAATCAAACCTGGTTTGGCATGCTTTTTAAGCAAGTGCCGTTAACCATTGAATCATCTCTCCAGTCCTCCACCTTATTTTCTTTTTAAATATATATATATATATTTTTTTTTTTTTTGTTGTTGAGAGAGAGAGAAAGGGGCAGGGGAATGGGCACACTAGGCCTCCAGCCACTGCAAAAAAAAAAAAACAAACAAAAAACTCGAGACACATGTGCTACCTTGTGCATTTGGTTTATGTGGGTTCTGGGGAATTGAACTTGGATCCTTTGGCTTTATCAGCAAACACCTTAACAACAAAGCTATTTCTCCAGCCCTTTAAAAAAATATTTTATTTATTTATGAGAGAGAGATTGGGTGCACTAGGACCTCTAGTACCAAAACAAACTTAAGATGCATTCGCCACCTTGTGCATCTGGCTTACGTGGCTACTGGGAAATCGAATCTGGTTCCTTAGGCTTTGTAGGGAAGTGCCTTAACTGCTAAGACACTTATCCAGCTCCTCCACTCTTACCTTTTTGAGACAAGTTCTCTTTCTGATTTACTCAGAGCTTACTAATAGACTAGCTAGCCAGGAAGCCCTGAGTGTCCTCCTGACTGTCTCCTCACTGCTAGGGTTACAGGCATATGTGGGCTTTTATGTGGGTGCTGGGATTCTGAACTCAGGTCCTCATACTTGTGAGGCAAGCACTTTGCCTGCAGAATCATCTCCCCCTGCACCTGACTGTGCTGTTGACATGTAAAGAGTATTAAACCACTCTTCAGTTTACCATGAATTAAACTAGGAAGCTACATTGTCACCTACTTTCCTCTTGGATTTTATAGTCTGTGGGCAAATTAGTTTGGGATTGTCCCCTAAATCCATTCTGCAGGACTGGGTACTTTTGGTATCTTAGAAGGATGAGTTCCTAAGAAGCTCTTTGCCTGTGGAGGCAGTTTCACATTTCTTTGTTTTGTTTTGTTTTGAGGTAGGGTTTCACTTCAGCCCAGGCTGATTTGGAACTCACTATGTATTCTCAGAATGCCCTTGAACTCACAGAGATCCTCCTACCTCAGCCTCCCGAGTGCTGGGATTAAAGGCGTGCGCCACCAGGTCCAGCTCTTTATTTTATTTAAAGCAAGGTTTCACTAGCCTGGAACTCACTCTGTAGCCCAGGCTGGCACATGAGCCTATTGCTACTAAAAAAATGAACAAACACTAGAAATATCACTCTTTTCTGTCTGGGTTATGTGGAAAGCTTGGAAATTGTTCCTGTGTCACAGGCTCTTCAAATAAGCGCCTATAAAAGCTGAGCCCTTTCTAACCTCAAAATCTCTCTATTAATCTCTCCCTCTGTCTCTCTTTTTGTTTGTTTCTTTCAAGATAGGGTCTTACTTTAGCACAGGCTGACCTGGAACTCACTCTGTAATTTCATGCTGAACTCAAACTCATAGCAATCCCCTTACCACTCCCTCCTGAATGCTGGGAATAAAGTGTGTGCCACGATGCCCAGCTTTTTTTTTTCCCCCCTGAAGTAGCATCTCACTAGCTCAGACTGAACTGAAATTCACTATGTACTCTTAGGGTGACCTCAAACTCAGTGATCCTCCTACCTCAGCCTCCCAAGTGCTGATATTAAAGGTGTACACCACCAGGTCCAGCTCTTTATTTTATTTGAAGCAGGGTCTCACTCTATCCCAGGCTGACCTGGAACTCACTCTGTAGCCCAGGCTGGCCTTGAACTCATGGCATTTCCCTTACCTCAGCCTCCCAAGTGCTGTGATTAAAGGTATACACCACTGTGCCTGACTCTGTCTGTCTTTCTCTATCTCTCTTTTATTATTTTTCAAGGTAAGATCTCACTCTAGCCCAGGCTGACTGGAATTCACTATGGAGTCTCAGGCTGGCTCGAACTCACAGCGCTCCTCCTACCTTTGCCTCCTGAGTGCTGGCATTAAAGGTGTGTGCCACTACGCCTAGCTATATCTTCTTGATGCAACTTCAAGTGTCTTTAACAGCTTCTTGCAGAAAATGGCACCTAAGAGTCTCACATCATACAGTGTCTTCCTCTCTGAGCAGATTCATTTTAAAAGTTTGCCTCAGGGCTGGAGAGAGATGGCTTAGTGGTTAAGGAGTTTGCCTGCGTCCCTAGGACCCAAGTAAGCCAGATGCACAAGGTGGTACATGTGTCTGGATTTCGTGTACAGTGGATGAAGGCCCTGGCATGCCCATTCTCCCTCTCTCTCAAGTAAATGAAAAATTTAAAAATAATAAATAATTAGAGCTGGATGTGGTGGTGCACGCCTTTAATCCCAGCACTCTGGAAGCAGAAATAGGAAGATTGCCATGAGTTAGAGGCCACCCTGAGACTACATAGTGAATTCTAGGTCATCCTGGACTAGAGTGAGACCCTACTTTGAAAACACCAAAACAAGAGTAACAATATATGTTTTTTTAAAAGCTTGCTTCAAGCTATTGTGCCACAATTGGCCATACTTCATATGAGATCTTCTTTTTTTTTTTTGGTGGGGGGGTTTGAGGTAGGGTCTCACTCTAGGCCAGGCTGACCTGGAATTCACTATGGAGTTTCAGGGTGGCTTTGAACTCACGGCAGTCCTCCTACCTCTTGCCTCCCGAGTGCTGGGATTAAAGGCATGCGCCACCACGCCCGGTTTCATATGAGATCTTTGAAGAACAAAGTGTCACAAATATTGACTTCCTTCTGGCCTTTGAACTTCCTAGATCTTATTTTGCTATTTTGGAGTCCATGTGGATTCATGTTGAGGTGGCCTTTCCAAATGCTGTGGCACAGGCTTGAGAGGATTTCTGCAGCATCATTAGCTTCAACTCCAGTCCTCAAAGCTCCCCAGACTAGTGACCCGAGTGAGTCACATGACTAGCTCGACAGCTTAGTCAGATACCTGTGTACTGCTTCAGTTTCCTCTTTCCCTTCCTTCTCTTTATTTCACTAAAGTAAGGTTCTAGCTTTGAGCTTAACACAGCCAAATCTCTGATGACCCTACTGCCCATGAGAACATACTGCCTCACACTACAGGCAGCCCTTACTGCAGGCTTACTGTAGTGGGATTTGGGATGGGGGGTGCACACGTTGTTGCTGGTTTTGTGGTCCTGGAGGTTGAACCTAGGGTCACTACACAAATGCAAACCAAGCACACTATCACTGAGCTATATTCCCAGCCATTTTATTTATTTGTTTATTGTTGGTTTTCCAGGAATTCACTATGTAGTCTGTGGCTGGCCTCAAATTCACAATGGTTCTCCTGCTTCTGCCTCCAGAATGCCAGAATGCATGTGCCACCATGCCAGGCTCCTAGCCCTTAAAATATTTTTCTTTAACTTATTTTATTTGTGTTTGTGTATGTATGTGGGGGGTGGGAGATGGGTGTGGTGCACTGGGATCACGGATGCATACACCACTTTGCATCGCCTTTAGGCCTGGGGAATTGAACTCAGGCTGGCAAGCTTTATAAGCAAGCCCCTTTACATCTCCCCAGCCTGTTTTTATTTTTATTTATTTATTTGACAGAGAGAGGGAAAGAAAGAATAGGCGTACCAGGGCCTCCAGCCACTGCAAACAAACGCCAGATGTGTGCACTCCCTTGTGCATCTGGCTAACTTAAGTCCTGGGTAATCAAACCTGAGTCCTTTGGCTTTGCAAGTCAAGTGCCTTAACCACTAAGCCATCCCTCCAGTCCCTCCTCGGCCTCTTTTTATTTTGAAGCAAGCTGGCCTTGAACTCACTCTGTAGCCTAGGCAGGCCTCTACTTTCTATCCTCCTGCCTCAGCCTCTAAGTGGCACAGGCCTGCCCCACTAGGACTGGCTACAATACTTTTGATTGCTTGTCTGACCTCTGTCCTGGAGTTGCTGCAGCCCCCAAACTGAGCCTCAGCTCCAAAAGGGTGGAGCCTCCAAGTCCTGACATTCTATCTGGGGACTGAAGCTGTGGCCACAGCTGTGTTTTGGTCAGTAGATACCAATTAAAGGGTTCCTGGCAACAAGAAGCCACTCCTGACGCTATCCAGTTTGATTGGAAGGGAAATTCGAGGCCAACAGTGGTGCCCAACCAAGTATCTTCCCCGGTCTACTTGCTCCCATTCCATGCCAGCCTGCCACAAATCCAGGCACTTTGCAGAAGACAGGGTTATTCTGTTCATGGGACAAAAATTAGTCAGTAGAGCCCAGAAAACCAACTATCTTCAACTGGGCCTCAGCCCAGGCCTCTCTGCAGAGCAAAGTAGCCTCCGCCTTCTTTCTTCCCTTTCTCTCTCTCCCTACTAGGGTAACCTAGGGGCCCAAGAAATCTAGGCAAGTGCTACACTACTAACCTGTATTCCTAGCCCTTTATTTCATTTCATTTCATTTTGAAACAGGGTCACACTAAATTGCCCAAGCTAGCCTTGAACTTGGAGATCTGCCTGCCTCAGCCTTCCAAGTAGTTGGGACTATAGGCCTGTGCTTCCAAGGCTTCTTTTTTTCTTTAATTTTTTAAAAAAAAATTGTTTGCAAGCAAAGAGAGAGGAAGGGAAAGAGACAAACTCCAGATGCCATTTTGTGCACCTGGCTTTATGTGGGGACTGGGGAATTGAACCTAGGCTGCCAGGCTTTGCAAGCAAGCGACTTTAACCACTGAGCCATCTCCTCAGCCCCAATTTTTTTAAAATATTTTATTTATTTGAGAGAGGGAAAGAGTCAGAGGGAGAGAGAGAATGGGCGCGCCAGAGCTTCTAGCCACTCTGCAAATGAATTCCAGATGCATGTACCACCTTGTACATCTGGCTTATATGGGTCCTGGGGGAATCAAACTGAGGTCCGTTGGCTTAGCACCTTAACCACTAAGCAATCTCTCCAATTTTTGTTTTTTTTGAGGCAGTCTTACTTTAGTCTAGGCTAACCTGAAACTTACTCTGTAGCCTCAGGCTGTCCTTGAACTTACAGTGATCCTCCTTACCTCAGCCTCCCAAGTGCTAGGATTATAGGCATGAGCACTGCACCCAGAATTTTTTTTTTTACCCAGAATTTTTTTAACTTTTAAAATATATTTTCAGTTTTATCTTCAAGGAGAGAGAGAATGGGTGCAGCAGGGCCTCCAGCTACTGCAAAAGAGCTCTGGACACATGTGCCACCTTGTACATCTGGCATTACATGGGTACTGGGGAATCAAACCTGAAGACTAAAGAGATTTGCTTAGTAGTTAAGGTGCTTGCCTGCAAAGCTTAAGGATTCAGGTTTGATTCCTCAGTACCCACATAAACCAGCTACACAAGGTGAAACATGCGTCTGGAGTTTGTTTGCAGCATCTAGACACTCTACCATGCCCATTTTATCTCAAATAAATAAATTAAATTAATGAAAAAAAAGTTTTTTTTTCTGTGTAAGGCATGGTGGCACACACCTTTAATCCCAGCACTCGGGAGGCAGATGTATTATTGGACTGCAGTGAGTTTGAGGCCATACTGAGACTACATAGTGAATTCCAGGTCAGCCTGGACTAGAGTGAAACCCTACCTCTAAAAAACCAAAAACAGCCGGGCGTGGTGGCGCACGCCTTTAATCCCAGCACTTGGGAGGCAGAGGTAGGAGGATCGCCGTGAGTTTGAGGCCACCCTGAGACTACATAGTGAATTCCAGGTCAGCCTGAGCCAGAGTGAGACCCTACCTCAACCCCCCCCCCAAAAAAAAACAAACCAAAAACCCAAAAGCAAAACTTTTTTTTATTTCCAGGTCTTAAATAAAAACAAACTTGAATACCTTCCAGCAATAGCTGCTACAATTATTGCTCACCCATGGACCCTTGGGACACTACTGACAAATCAATCCCCCACCTCCATCACTGCTCTAAAAGTCAAGCTCACTGTTGAGATATTAACTTGATAGGACCTAGAATCACCTAGGAAACCAGCCTCTGCACATGCCTCTGAGATTATTTTAACTGAGGTGGGAAGGCCCACTTTAACTGTGGGCAGCACCATTCCATGGACTGGCGTCCTGGACATGTGAAAAGGAAAGAGCTGGCTGAGCATTAGTATTCATCACTGTCTGTTTCCCCTTCCTCTCCAGATCTGGTCTCATTCTAGCCCAGGCTGACCTGGAATTCTCTATGTAGTCTCAGGATGGCCTCAAACTCATGACAGTCCTCCTACCTGTGCTGGGATTAAAGGTGTGCACCACCAAGCCTACTCTGCTTCTTGATTGCACATGCAGTGTGACCAGCTGCCTGCAACCATGCCTTCCCTACCATGGACTGTAACCTTGAACTGTAAACTGAAATAAACCCTTCTTAAATTGCTTTAGCTAGGTATTTTACTGCCGCAACAAGAAAAGTAACTAATGTAAATGTTCCTAGGTTTTAAATTATTTTTTTAATTCTTCAGCCTAATCCTCCTACTTCAAAAAAAATATTTATTCAGGAGAGAGAAAGAGAGAATGGGCACGCCAGGACTAATAGCCACTGCATACGAACTTCAGACACATGTGCCCCCTTGTGCATCTGGCTTATGTGGGCCCTAGGGAGTCGAACCCAGGACCTTATGCTTCACAGGCAAATGCCATAACTGCTAAGCCATTTCACCAGTCCTCCCCCCCCCACTTTATTTTCCTGTGCTTAAAGGTTCAGCTCAAGACCTTGAGCATGATAGTCAAAATGTTCTACCACTGGGCTATAGCCCCAACCAACCCTTCCATGACTTCTATACCTTGACTTTGCAACCCTCCTACTTTAGCCTCCCAACCTCTACCCAACCTCCTATCTCTATCTTCTTTTCCAATCTTACGTTTTTAAAAAAATGTTTTTATTTATCAGCAAGCAGAAAGAGAGAGAGAGAATGAGCACGCCAGGACCTCCAGCCACTGTAAAGGAACTGAGATGCATGTGCCACCTTGTACCTCTGGCTTTATGTGGGTACTGGAGGAATCGAACCCAGGTCATTAAGCTTTGAAGGCAAATGCCTTATCACTGAGCCATCTCTCTAGCCCTTCTTTTAATTTTTTTCTTATTTGAGAGAAATTGAAAGAAAGAGGCATACAGAGAGACAACAGCTTCTTTTAATGTTTAAGACAAAGTATAGCATAGCCCAAGCTAGCCATTCACTCACTACTTATCCAGCTATAACTCTCAACTCCTGATCCTCCTGCCTTGACCCCATCCCTCACCCCCGTGCTGGGGTTACTTACAGATTTTGCCACCGTGCCCAGCTTTGGGGCCACTTAGTAAATCCTATCCAAAAACCTCTTCAGAAGTAGCCTAGTAAAGAAATGTGAAGCCGGGTGTGGTGGCACTGGCCTTTAATCCCAGCATTTGGGAGGCAGAGGTAGGAAGATCACCATGAGTTTGAGGCCACCCTGAGACTATATAGTGAATTCCAGGTCAGCCTGAGCTAGAGTGAGATCCTACCTTGAAAAACAAAACAAAAATAAATAAATAAATGTGAGGGTTGGAGTGATTGCTCCGTGGTTAAGGGGCTTGCCTGCAAAGGCTAACAACCTGAGTTTGATTCCCCAGTACTCACATAAAGCCAGATGCACAAAGTAGCACATGCATCTGGAATTCATTTGCAGCATTTGGGGGCCCTGGCACCTCCCACTCTCTCTGACCCTCTTCTATCTCTCTACTAGCAAATAAATAAATATTTTTTAAAAAGAAGAAGAAGAAGCTGGGCGTGGTGGCACATACCTTTTATCCCAGCACTCAGGAAGCAGAAGTAGGAGGAGCACTGTGAGTTCGAGCCAGCGTGAGACTCCATAGTGAATTCCAGGTCAGCCTGGGCTAGAGTGAGATCCTACCTCGAAAAATAATAAAAGAGAGAGAGAGAGAGAGACAGAGTCAGGCATAGTGGTATATACCTTTAATTGCAGTACTTGGGAGGCTGAGGTCAGAGAAATGCCATGAGTTCAAGGCCAGCCTGGGCTAGAGTGAGTTCCAGGTCATCCTGGGCTAGAGTGAGACCCTGCTTCAAATAAAATAAAGAGCTGGACCTGGTGGTGTACACCTTTAATATCAGCACTCGGGAGGCTGAGGTAGGAGGATCACTGGTGAGTTTGAGGTCATCCTAAGAGTACATAGTGAATTTCAGTTCAGTCTAAGCTAGTGAGACCCTACCTCGGGGGGAAAAAAAAAGCTGGGCATTGTGGCACACACTTTATTCCCAGCATTCAGGAGGGAGTGGTAAGGGGATTGCTATGAGTTTGAGTTCAGCATGAAATTACAGAGTGAGTTCCAGGTCAGCCTGTGCTAAAGTAAGACCCTATCTTGAAAGAAACAAACAAAAAAAGAGAGAGAGGGCTGGAGAGATGGCTTAGTGGTTAAGCGCTTGCCTGTGAAGCCTAAGGACCCTGGTTCAAGGCTCGGTTCCCCAGGTCCCACGTTAGCCAGATGCACAAGGGGGCGCACGCGTCTGGAGTTCGTAAGCGAGGCTGGAAGCCCTGGCGCGCCCATTCTCTCTCTCTCCTTCTATCTGTCTTTCTCTCTGTGTCTGTCGCTCTCAAATAAATAATTAAAAATATTTAAAAAAAAAAGAGAGAGAGGGAGAGAGTAATAGAGAGAGAGAGAGAGATTTTGAGGTTAGAAAGGGTTCAGCCTTTATAGGTGCTTACTTGAAGGGCCTATGACACAGGTGCAATTTCCAAGCTTTCCACATAACCCAGACAGAAAACAGTGATGTGTCTACTGTTTGTTCATTGTAGCAAAAGGCTCATGTGCACATGGGTATGCACACATACAAATAAATACAAATTTAAGAGCAAAAGCAAAGAGATGCTTTATGGTCAGTGTTTCCATACCACTGCAGGGCTGTGACACCAAAAAGGAGCTGGACCTCTGTGGCTTCAGAACAGAGTTCACATTGGAATAATAGACAAATCTACTTGAAATGAAGTGGGTTACCTATAGAAAGAGCATATTTCATTTCCTGGTGCTATCATGCACGGACTGGGGCACTATCCTAGACAGGGCTGAGGCCTGGCAAAAGCAGGGTGAGGATGGAGTTGGAGGGGGGTTTGATAATGACAAGCTCCCTTTCCTAACCAACCCTGGTTAATCCTGACCCTGTTTCTTCCCTTAGCACTGTGACCACATGTCCTGTTCTGCTCCTCACTTTTCCCCACCCCCAGGCCAGGGGACTAACTCAGCTTTTTAGGAGCTCATGTTAACCCTCAGGCACTGGCATCTGGCCATTCTTGTTGGACATGCCTGGTCTGATCTGTTTCAACTCTAGCCATGGGATTGCTTCTGCCTTGCTCAGGAGGCCAATGTCTGCATTTTATAACCCAGTCCTGATAAACCATTACTGCTTGATAAGGACACTGGGCTCCCGTTGGGCTCCTCTAAGAAGTTTGGTAGGGAAAGGCAGGGTAATATCTCAGGGAAAAGCAAACATTTGATAATCTTCATAGGCTCAGGGGAGGGAGGCCAGGCAGAGAAACACAGAAAGCTATGAGAGCAAGCTGCTGAGAAGGCCAGAAGCTTGCGGGCCTTGGACGGGAACAACACACTTTTAAGCAGAGGTTGGTATGACACAGGGATGATAAAGCTAGCCTTTTCTCCTTCAAAGCTGATGTTCTTGCCCAATAGTCACGTTTTCCTTGTATTTTGCTTGTTTGTTTTGTTTTCTGAGATTGGGCCTTGCTATATAGTCCATGATGGCCTCAAACTTACAGAGATCCTTCTACTTAACCTCTCAAGTGCTAGCATTATAGGCATAAGCCACCATGCCCAGATTCTTGTGGTTTCTTTTCATTTTTTTTAATTAATTTCCATGATTATAAAAAATATTCCACAATGTCCTCCCTCCCCCCTTTCCCTTTGAAACTACATTCTCCATCATATCCCCTCCCCCTCTCAATCAGTCTCTCTTTTATTTTGATGTCATGACCTTTTCCTCCTCTTATGATGGTCTTGTGTAGGTAGTCTCAGACACTGTGAGGTCCATTTTGTGTCTGGGGGGAGCACATTGTAAGGCGTCCTACCCGTCCTTCAGCTCTTAAATTCTTTCTGCCACCTCTTCCACAATAGACCCTGAGCCTTGGAAGGTGTGATAGAGATATTGCAGTGCTGAGCACTCCTGTCACTTCTTTCTGGCACCATGATGCCTTCTGCAGATTCTTGTGTTTTGAAGAAACAGTTGATCATTGGAAATGAAGGTTAAAGGGAAGTTGGTACAAAGGATTCTAAGACAACACTTCATTCTAGTTATAGGTGGCAAAAGATGCTATGAGAGGAAATCCAGATGTCTAAGTAGGAACAGAATCAAGTGTTACTGTCATCTCAGCCACACACAACAGTTTACTTGTAATCTATATACATATATATTATTTATTTATTTATTTTTGGCTTTTGAGGTAGGGTCCTGCTCTAGCCCAGGATGACATAGAATTCACCATGTAGTCTCAGGCTGTCCTTGAATTCACAGTGATCCTTCTACTTCCACTGGGATTAAAGGTGTGAGCCACCATCCCTGGCTAACATTAACTTTTTGACAGATTTGTTCATTTATTTTATTTATTTATTTTTCTTTTCACAATTTTTATTAACATTTCCATGATTATAAAATGTATCCCATGGTAATACCCTTCCTCCCCCCTCCCGCACTTTGCCCTTTGAAATTCCATTCTCCATCATATTACCTCCCCATCTCAATCATTGTAGTTGCATATATACAATACCAACCTATTAAGTACCCTCCTCCCTTCCTTTCTCTTCCCTTTATATCTCCTTTTTAACTTACTGGCCTCTGCTACTAAGTATTTTTCTTCTCACACAGAAGCCCAATCATCTGTAGCTAGGATCCACATATGAGGGAGAACATGTGGCGCTTGGCTTTCTGGGCCTGAGTTGCCTCACTTAGTATAATCCTTTCCAGATCCATCCATTTTTCTGCAAATTTTATAACTTCATTTTTCTTTACCGCTGGGTAGAGCTCCATTGTATAAATGTGCCACATCTTCATTATCCACTCATCAGTTGAGGGACATCTAGGCTGGTTCCATTTCCATTTATTTTATTTTGAGGCAGGGTCTTACTAAGACTTTGAGGCCAGCATGGGCTACAGAGTGAGTTCCATGCCAGCCTGGGCTAGAGTGAGACCCTGCCTCAAAACAAATAACAAACACAGAAAAATCAAGGGGCAAATGCAATGCCATCCCTGAGGAAAGTATAGATGCAGTTACAGTTCATTGTACTTTGTGTCCCTGGGGATCTGGAGCTGGGGTGGGAAGGAACAGGATAGCACAGAGAGGGGAAGCAGGTGGTCTGGAGTTGCCCTAGAGCCAAGTGCAGGCTTGGGAGGTAGAAGGATGATAAAGGCTGGGATTTTAGAAGTGGAAGAATTCCTAGTGACCAAGCTTGAGTGGTAGACATTTGACTGGGTGGTTAGAGGGGAGAGTGAAGGTCTTGGAGAGGACAAGGTCAGTGTGCCTGCTGCCAGGGTGTTGTCTGAGTCGTCAGGGAAACTAGGTGGATGTCTGGGCCAGTCTGCCACACAGCTACACTCAATGAGTAAAACAGTGTTTTGTGTAGACCAGGTGGGCTTTGAACTCACTATGTAGCCAAGGATTACCTTGAAGTTCTGATTCTCCTGCCTCCACCTCCTGAGTGCTGCTAGAATTACAGGTTTTGTGGTTAGAGGTCAAACCCAGGGCTTTGTGCATGGCTAGGCAAGCACTGTACTGTATTTTTGTTTGTTTGTTTTCAAGGTAGGGTCTTGCTCTAACCCAGGCTGACCCGGAATAGTCTCAGGGTGGTCTCAAACTCAGAGAGATCCTCCTACCTTTGCCTCCCGAGTGCTGAGATTAAAGGCGTGCACCACCAAGCCTGGCCTTTGTATTAAAAAAAATTTTTTTGTTTTTATTTTTATTTATTTTTTTGGGAGTGACAGACAGAGAGAAGGAGAGAGAGAGAGAGAGAGAGAGAGAGAGAGAGAATGGGTGTGCCAGGGCTTCCAGCCACTGCAAATGAACTCCGGATGAGTGCACCCCCTTGTGCATCTGGCTAACGTGGGTCCTGGGGAATCGACCCTCAAACTGGGGTCCTTAGGCTTCACAGACAAGCGCTTAACCACTAAGCCATCTCTCCAGCCCTGGATTTTGTATTTTTATTTATTTATTTTTCAGGTAGAGTCTTGCTCTAGCCCAGGCTGACCTGCAATTCACTATGTAGTCTCAGTCAGGCAATCCTCCTACCTCAGCCTCCCATGATCTTTGTTTTTAATAATTTCATGTAGAGGGCTGGAGAGATGACTTAGTGGTTAAGGCACTTGGCTGTGAAGCCTAGGAACCCAGGTTTGATTCTCCAGGTCCCATGTAAGCCAGATGCACATGGTGACACATGCATATGGAGTTTGTTTGCAGTGGCTAGAGGCCCTGGCGTGCCCATTCTCACTTTCTCTCTTCCTCTCTCTGTCTCTAGTAAATATATAAATAAATATTAAAAACAATTTCATGTAGAGGATGGTGAGGAATATGGAGTGGTATGCTGATAGCTCATACATTTTGGACCAAGTATTAGGTCATACAGGTCATAGTTGATGCATGCATCAGAGGGTTGCCCCTTTGAACTTTGTTAGTGTTGGAAGAGAGAGCTGAGTAGGAAGAGGAAATGCTGAACTAAGTAAAAATATAAACTACATTCAAATTCACCTGAACCTTGGTGAGAAGGCACTTAGATAGCTGGGCCACAGAGTCCTGGGTGACTTTACAGTCCTCTCATAGAGAGCTGTATGCCCCATTAACATTAAAGACATCAATAGTCCTATAATTATATGTTGTACTCTGAATTGTATTAAGAGCTTGTTGGAGACAGACATCCAGAGATCATGTGACCCTGGTTTCTAGCATGTATACCTTAGCCTAACACATGGGTAGTTTACAAGATACAAAAGAAGCAAAATTTCAGGTAGGTTTGCAATATTAGAAGGATGGCCCTCTAGATAAGAGATTTTAGTATGTGCACTTCAGGAGACCAAAGAACAAAGATGAATGGCGACATGTGATCAGGAGATGAACTTGGACTCATCAGGAGAAAATGCTTTCATATTGGCCAAAATTCTTTTTATTTTTTAAACTATTCTTATTTATTTTGAAGCAGAGAGAGACAGACAGACAGAGAGAGAGAGACAAAGACAGACAGAATGGGCACATCAGGGCCTCCAGCTGCTGCAAACAAACTCCAGGCACATGTGCTATTTTATGTATCTGGCTATATATGGGTACTGGGGAATAGAAACTGAGTCATTAGGTCTTACAGGTAGGAGTCTTAACCACTGAGTCATTCCTCCAGCCCTTGGCCAGAACTCTTGTATTCCATGGACAGAGCAAAGGAGAAACATTTTTTGGCATACAAGTTTGAGGAAAGTTTAAAAATGGTAAAGCTATTCAAATCAACACATAGCCTGCCATGACATGGAAGGTGGGATTAGCACTTCCAGTGCAGGCTGATGTACCTGGTTTTGTGTAGGTAGCTCCTATTTGGATGGCTCCCAATCTCACCAATCCTGAGTGGCCACCCCCATCCCTCTCTGTTGTGCCGTGGACTCGGTTAGCCTGCTTGGATTGCTGGATCTGGTGTTTTGATCAGTGGTGCTGGATGGCCGGGGGTGGAAGAGTTCTCTGGTGGTTCGCAGCATTCAAATTTGAGGAAAGTTTGAACTGCCCATCTGTAGGAAGGCCAGAGACTAAGCTAGACCTCAGGAACATCTGCAACCAGGAACCTGAAAGCTGTGATAAAGTTGCAGGCCTCACCTCTGTTTCTCTCTGTCATCTCCCTTTTTCCTCACCATACACTGGCCTCCTCCACACAGCAGGAAACATGGCTGCTGAAAGCTCCAAACTTACACCTTACAGCTTTCTGCCATGAGGAACAGGCTTGGGCTGGGGAGATGGCTCAACAGTTAAAAAGCTTGCAAAGCTTGACAGCCTGGGTTCAATTCCCCAGTAAAAAAAATAAAATAAAATAAAGCCAGATGCATAAAAGGATGCATGCATCTGGAATACCTTTGCAGTGGCAAGAGGCCCTAATGTGTCCATACCTTTCCCTCACTCTCTCTCTTTCTAATACGTTAAAAGAAGGAAGAGGAGGAGAAGGAGGAGGAGGGGAAGGGCATGGTGGTGCCCATGGGGTTATGGGTTATGAGATGTGAGAGCAGTAGTCAGTTATTGTAAGGGTGGGATAATAATGCCTCTGGACATTCTCTTCTACTCCGTGGTTCTTTCTGACCCCTCTCACACAAAAGTCCCTGAGCTGTGGTGGGTATTCTTGAAGTCTACTTTAGTGTTGAGCTCTCAGCAGCTTCTGGATTTCTGCTTTGGTATGTCTTGAATATCCTCAGTGTCTGTCTCCATCACCCTGGCACTGGTTGTCAGGATCACCATTGAAGCAGCATGCTTGCTCATCTTGTCAGTTCCTCTGTGATTTCACCTGGGCCCTGGCAGATGTGGGAGGTGTGGTTTATTGCATCGGTTATTGCTGCCTTCTGAAAAAGAAAAAATTCTCCAACAAAGAATGAGGTTGCATATTTATTTATGAGACAGAGAGGAGAAAAAGAGGCAGATAGAATAGACAGAGTGGGTGTGCCAGGGCCTCCAACCACTACAAACGAACCCCAGATACATGTATCACTTTATGCATCTGGCTTTACATGGGTACTGGGGAACTGAACCTGGGTCCTTTGGCTTCACCGGCAAGTGCCTTAATGGCTTAAGCCATCTCTCCAGCCCCTTGTCAAGAACTTAATTGGCACAGCTTGGGTCTGTGGTCAGGAGATGAGATACCATGAATAGGCTGGCTTGAATCAGATGCCAATGCGCAGAAGCCATATATGGGATCATATAGGAAGATAGTTGGCACACAACTGGGGGAAAGCCATCTCCACAAAGAGTAAGCATGTGGATACAACTTAAAGAGCAGAAAAGTTGTACTCCATTGCTCCCAACTTTCTGGCAATTACAGCTATGCAGCTGCAGACACTTTTTGGAGGAGCAGGGATTACAAGGGACATATAATTGGTATTTGGCCAATCCCAATAGCAAGTGCCAGGATTAGGCAGTGTTTTAACATCTTTCTCTGAAAAACTAGAAAAATAATTTTTCTAGTCATCTCACGTGATCCATAGTCCCTCTTCTGCCCCAGGAAAATGAAGCCTGAAGGAGTTGAGGAGGTTCCTCAACTGTGGATCCCATTAAGTATATATACTGGATGCAGGAACTGATGTGTCTTCTGGACACAAGATTATGTATCCGGTAGTTTGGGGCTGGTCGGGACGCAGATCGCTGGTGGAGGCGATTGCGTTTGTCTAAGCTCTGGACCAACAGCCGCTGGCCAGGTGAGGCTGAGCGGCGCGCTCTGGCCAGGAGGGCGGCCTATTTCTGGAACTATCCTGAACTCCCAAGCCAACTCAGAGAACTGCAGGTTTCCCTTCTCTGGGGCCTCTTCCCAGACCCTGCTTCTAGAAGCTTCTCTTGTGAAAAGCAAGCAAACAATAAAACGGGGAGTCAGAAGAAGGTGACGGGAGGCTGGGGAGTCTCGGTCTGTGTGTGTGTGTGGTGGCGGTGGTGGGGTTCCTAGGAATCACAAAGGGGCACCTTCCCGGTTCTACGTAAGGACGGGCCAAGGCCGGTTCCTCTTCGAGGCCTCCGGAGGGTGTCAGCGGGGAAACCACGCGGCCCGAGGCCGGCGCAGCTGCCAGAGCCGCGCGTCGCGGGCCGGCTGAGGAGACGGACGGAGGACGGAGGCTCGGGCATGGCGGGGGCGGGAGAGGCCCCGCGCTCCCGGGAAGCCGCGCTAGCTCGCCCGCCCGCCCGCCCGAGCCGGAGCCGGAGCCCGCCGGGGGAGGGACAGCAGCAGGTGACGGCGGCTCGCCCCTGACGCCGCGGGGCTATAAATAGGGGCGCTCGTCAGGCCGGGGCGGGAGCGAGGGCCGGCGGGCCGGGGCTGGAGGCCGGGCGGCGGCGGCGGCGGCGGCGGCGGCGGCGGCGGGAGGGTCTGTGGCGCCATGGGGTCGCGGAGGGCCGCGAGTCGCGCCTGGGGTTGGGGAGGAAGGTCGGGGGCGGGGGGCGACGACGGCGAGGACGACGGGCCCGTGTGGACCCCCAGCCCGGCCAGCCGCAACTACCTGCTCAGCGTGCGCCCCGAAACCAGGTGAGTCCGCGCCCTTCCCGGCTCCACGCCCGGCCGGGGACCCCCCACCCCCACCCCCACCCGTCGCGCCTAGGCCCGGCCTGGTCTCCCGGGTGGCGGCTGGACCCGCAGATGGACGCCCGCCCCCATCCCCTCACGTGCCCCCGGGGCGGACGGGGCCTCGGAGGCCTGGGTGCCGACCGCGCCCTCGAACTGCCTCAAGCCCGAGGCCCCAAAGGCAGAGGACGTAGGAGCAGGCCAGCATGGCCGCTCACCCTGGCTCCTCCTCGAGGCGGCCTCGGGCCCGAGGCAGTGTGAGAGGCCCGCCGGGGGTGATTTCATCGAGGCTCTCCTTATCTCCCTCACCCCCATACCAGGCTACTCCCTGCGCTGGATTCCACCGTTAAAGATAAGGAGCGGCTGAAATTCCTCTCGCTGCCAGGGCGGGGGTGGGGAGGGAAGCGGCCAAGGGTGCGCTGCTTAAGTCAGGGTAGGAACAAAACCTTGTCGTTCACTAAGGCCTCTCCTCTGGGCCTAGGGATGTGTGTTGTGTCTGGTAAAATGAAGGGGTGTGATGAGGTGCTGCTTGGCCCCTATTCTGGGATGGCATGGGTCTAGGGCTTTAAAGGGCCGAGGGAGTCAGTTACCCTGCTCAGTTTTCAAGAGGATGGGGAGGGAGGGGTAAGATAACCAAGGGCCGAGTGGAACTGATGAGCCCCTTCGTTGGCCTAACAGGAGTTCAAGAAGTGGTGAAGGTTTTGTTTTAGAAGCTAGCCTACCCGTAGATATGAGGACATGCTGACACACAATAGATAAGCATACACACAGACAGACACTCAAAGGCGCAGGCACTCAAGGACATGTGCACTGCCGTGGAGACAGACATTGCCTGCCCCTCTGGGCAGATCAGGTTTGCAGCTCAGTTTACCTCTCCTCTTGAGGGAAATGTGACCGTTTGGCTATTGGGATAGGTGGTGTCTTCTTAACTCCAGAAGTTGGCTTATTGTGTGTTATGCAGAAAACACCTGTTCCTCTGAGGTGCTACTTACACACCAGTGTTCGGTGCTCACAAAAGAACCCCAAAAGACAGGCATCAAGGACATTCAGGAAAAGTCCTGGACACTTCCTCGTGGATTGGCTGAGGCCTATTGACCTTGGAGTTGGAAAAGTTCAAATGTAACCGGAACCTGTTTCTGCATAAACTCGTCAAATGGTGTCACATGTCTGGGGCAGGGCTAAGAACTGGTGTTAGTGACTGAGTCAGACTCAACCAGGTCCCTGGGCTGCCAGGAAAAAAAAAAATGCCCCCTTTCTCAAGTACTGGTTCTATCGAAACATTGCAATGGAATGTGGACATTTATTCTAGTCCTCGGTGAAGCTGACTCCCTCGTGTGAACCTCACATGTGTCTCCTTTGACACAGTGACTTGTCTGGGCTTTGCTTCTATGTCTAGCCTTTGCCAGTACTGGTGGAACAAGTAGAAAAGAAGCAGCCAGATCCTTCTTGGAGACATAGAAATGGAGAAAGGGAAGGAAAGTGGCTTGAAAACAAGGTGAACTGAGGAAGGCATAGATCTGTGTGTTAGGAACCAGGCTGGAGAATAGGCATAGGGCTGCGGCCTGGCTGAGCAGCTGTATAGGACATTTTCATAGTTTGCCAGCCAGAGAGCTGGAGGTGGGAGAGACATGCCTGGCTTGAGTCCTTGGCTCTCAATGAGGATGCTATTAAAAGGAGGCCCTTATTATTTGGAAGCTCAGGACAGGAGAGAGGGTTTTCTTAGTCTTGGGACTGCTTTGCCCTGTAGCTTTTCACTTCCTGCCAGCTGGCTACAGAACCCCCCAACAGGTCCTGACAAGAAGAGCCAGATTTTCTTGGTTTCTGGAAGTGCTTTTGGTCAAAAAGAATTGTGAATAGGGTTGCATTGGGGATTTGAGGTGTGGGGGTGGGGGCGAAATTCCCACTTCTCTGGCAAGATCGTATGTGTGTTGGATGAGGCAGCAGCACTGTGGGTGAGGGGAGAGGGTGAAAGAGACAAGTGGGGGGGATTTCTTGAGGATTTTGTCAGCTGTGTGCAGCTCCAGCCCACAGAGGAAAAAGCTTATACTACCCCAAGGGTTCTGACTGAGAGAGGAAACGTTCTTACTCATTTTGGCTCCAACATTTTCTAGGTCTGCCTTAAACAGATGTGTTGTGAAGCTCTTAGGGCATTGTTTTCATGAACCCTGAGGATGGCCCACCCCTGAGAGCTGTGGAAGTTGGATGGGGCTCCAGAACTGTTGGTCTAGGATGTAGAACTTATTTCTTTATGTATTCCTTATCACCCTCTACCCAGTAGCTCTTCCAGGGGTTTATGGTTCAATATCAGTCTAAGGATATTTCCAGTGCTTACTCAGGTCAGAGGCATGACGATAGTTCCACTTAACTGTCTGCTCAGATAGGCAATTCTTAGCCTTGAGAAGATGTGGTGTGGATAGGCTAGAATGTTCTTATCCAGTGTTCACAGAAACAGTGGAACTGTGATATTACTACAGATGGCTTTGAAATAATCCCTACTTTTCATCTTGGGTTAGGCAAGATGTCTAGGGTGCTTAGGGAAACTGAGGCATCAAGTCAGAACTTTCTAAAGGCCTTTTATGTCCCAAAATAGTTGAAAAGCATGAAGAATGGGAGGTCCCCAGCTTACATGCCTATCCTGGTTCCACTAGGCCTTCTTGCTGTCTTATAAGGAGATCTTTCCTTCCTGAGCCCTGCGTTCCTGTTCTGTAAAGTGAGAGTGGCATAAAAACCTGTAAAACTTTCTAATCCAACATTTAATGCCCCTGATTCTGAACCCCACAGAAGCAGTAGATGGGAAGGTGTCCTGCCTGAGCGAAAGCCCTGAGCCTAGCTCTGGATCAGTCCGCAGTGCTCCAGGAGGTCTTCTGCTCTCTGAAGACCAAGTGCCTCTATAGGCCTGGATTCTTGCTGGCCTAACATATAAGGTGAGGCCTAGAGAAAGCTGTGCAATGGGGCCAGGGCATAAAACAGCCTGAGGAACTGGGGGAAAACTCTATCCCAACTCAATCTCTTGCCTAGGAATTTATCTTTTTCCTCTATAAATTAATAAGTGGACTCTCCCTACTTACCTTCCCAGGGAATAAATTCAAACCCAAAGAAGGAGACATCTCTCAATACTAAGGAGAGAGACAAAGGAAATGTGTGGCCAGGAAAGGATGGAATTGGCCAGTGCCTTGGAATCAAGGGAGGTTTTGCCCATTCAGTCTCCAGAGGTTCCCCTCTGCCCTCCCCCCCAGGCAGGCTCTCACTATATCCCAGGCTGACCTGGAGCTCACTCTGTAGCCCCAGGCTGGCCTTGAACTCACAGCTGGAACTAAAGGCATGTGTTACCATGCCCAGCTCCAGAGAATTAAAAGAAATAATTTATTTATTTGGGAGAGCGAAAGACAGAGGGAAATAGGCAGAGAGAACAGGCATGTCAGGGCCTTCAGCCACCACAAATGAACTCCAGACACATGTGCCAACTTGTACATTTGGCTTACTTGAGTACTGGTGAATCAAACCTGGGGACGTAGGCTTTGCAGTCAAGTGCCCTAACCACTAAGCAATCTCTCCAGGCCTCTCCAGAGATTTTTATTTATTTATTTTTTTTATAAAATTTTTTTTTGTTCATTTTTTTTTATTTTATCTATTTGAGAGCGACAGACAGAGAGAGAAAGACAGATAGAGGGAGAGAGAGAGAATGGGCGCGCCAGGGCTTCCAGCCACTGCAAACGAACTCCAGACGCATGCGCCCCCTTGTGCATCTGGCTAACGTGGGACCTGGGGAACTGAGCCTCGAACCGGGGTCCTTAGGCTTCACAGGCAAGCGCTTAACCACTAAGCCATCTCTCCAGCCCCAGAGATTTTTATTTTGTTGTTGTTTTCAAGGTAGGGTCTCACTCTAGCCCAGGCTGACCTGGAATTCACTATGTAGTCTCAGGGTGGCCTTGAACTCACAGCGATTCTCCTACCTCTTCTTCCTGAGTGCTGGGATTAAAGGCATGTGCCACCATGCCTGGCTCTCCAGAGAATTTTTAAGGCTGTAAGCAAAAGGCTGCTGTGTTCGTGTGTCCTCTTTCCCTCCTTTCCTGGAACAACAGCTCCCTTGGAGGGTGGGGCAGGACCATTCCTGTTTGAAAAAATATTTACCCCTTTTTCATTCTATAGTCCTCCTCTTCCTTTTCTCACAGAACAGTAGTAAATATCTGTTGTATGTCTGGTACTATGTTAGGAGCATAAGAAACTACAAAAACAACCTAGATTTAAAGGTTGAGTGGGCGGGGTTATGTGAGCAGAAGGAGAGAAGTGATAGTCATGGATGTGTACATACCAGTTAAGAACAGGTTTGGCTTCAGTGGAACTTGAGTGTTGGGAAGGAGCGAGCAGTTCAGGGCGGACTTTATGAGCTGAGAAAAGGAGTTTGTTCTGAAATTTTGTACTGTGGGGATTACTGCAGCATTTTTGTCCACAGGAATTTTAAGGCTGATCATGGTGGTGCATGCTTGTCATCCTAGCACTTGGGAGGCTGAGGCAAGAAGGTCACTGTGAGTTTGAGGTCAGCCTGGGCTACATAAGGAGACTCAATCTCAGAAAGCTAAAAAATGCCACGTTACAAACCTGTTAGGCAACTTCTGCTATTGGTGCAATAGAGGCATGGCTTTCATGGGGGTAACCAACTGCTTTCTGATTGAATTTGAAGCCTATTCCACAGGAAGGACTCCATGCCCAGTACTGTGAACCTGGCCAAAAGCTACTATTTATTAAATGTACATGTTGAGCATGTCAAACTGTTTGCTAGATATTCCTATGCTCATAGATAAGTGCTGCTCTCAGCTTTGGTCAGAGAAGCTTCTTTTTGTAGTAGGTGGTGGTTATTGCAGACTCAAAGTGGCAGAGTGCTGAGAATAAGTAATTGTTGAGTGAGTGCTCAGCCCTAAATAGGACATCTGTATCACCCCTCCAAGTCTCAGGGAACATCTTGGAAGAGGGAATGGAAAGACTTTAAGAGCCAGAGGGAGGGGAGGAGTGTTGTAGAATGCTGTTTCCCAGACATGGACATGACATAGCCATTATACTCAGGAGCTCACAACAGCTGTGGTTGCCTGCATGAGACTGGGCCTGTCAACATTCTGTCATGAATGTGTAAGCAGCTCACGAGGCCACACCCCTCCCTGTGGAGCTGTTGGCAGTTAATGGTTGCTGGGGGCAGGGGAGACATTTTCTTCAGTGGTTGTTGTAGTTACCTTTGTGTTGCTGGGACTAAACACTCAATCCAAAGCAGCTGATGGCAGGAAAGCTGTTTACTTTGGCTTATAGTCTCAAGGGGAAGTTCCATGATGGCGAGGGGGCGGGGTGCATGGCATTAGCAAAGGCTGGACATCACCTCTACCACAGCAGGTGGAAACAGCATTAGGAGAGTGAGCCTAACACTGGCAAGGGGAAATTGGCTGTAATACCCACTAGCTCACCCCCAACAACACACATCTTCCAGCAAGGCTACCAGCTGGGGACCTATCATTCAGAATACGGGAGTCTATAAGGGATACCTAATTCAAACCACCATAATGGTATAGCCATTGGTAAGTTGTCCATGCTCCTGTAAACAACCTTAATTAAACTTATTGAGTCACTGAGAAAACTGAAGGGAAAAGGAAAGGAGGAAAGACCTGCAGGTAGAAGGGATGACTCATTGGAAAGAGGAAGGAATTCAGTTTGAGGGGGAGAGGTACAAGAGAGGGTAATGGGGTAAATATGATCAAAATACATTATAATAAATGTATTAAATTGTCAAAAATATATGCAGAAACTCAAAACAAACAACCCAAGCTGGGTGTGATGGTACACACCTGTTGTCCCAGCACTTGGGAGGTAGAGGCAGGAGGATTAAGGGTTCAATTCCAGTCTTGGCTGTATATCAACTTGGAGGCCAGCCTGGAACTATAGAGTGAGTTACAGGTCAGCCTGGGCTAGAGTAAGACCTTGCCTGGCAGGGAGCACCCAAAAAGCTGAAAACAAAAGCAACCCCTCCAAACAACAACAGAAAAACCCAAACCCACAGAGAAGAGTGTATCATATGAGGGGTTCAGGAGGAAGGAGGTTGAGGTCTTCAAATGTGGAGTTACCAGGATATAGATCAGAGCATGCTAATAGGGGTAGAATTTCAGAAAAAAATAAAGGCTAAGAACTGTCGGTTGGATTTGGGAGACAGAGGAAAGGGAGGAATTCAAGATAGCAGGTTTTGAGCTTGATTTTGGGAGAATGCTGGAAGTATCCTGAAACCCTAGAGCACTAGAAGTGTTGGGGAAGGGGATGAGTTCAGCTTTGTGGTCATAAAGAGATGGAACATTAAGCTTTCTGTGGTTAGAAGTACAGATCCTGAGTGCTATTGAATGCCTGGGCTGCCAGTAAAGAAGGGAGAATCGAAGGGAGTGAGTAGGATGGTATCATGACTGTTACCATCTCCCAAAGAGTTGGGGTCTAAAGCCCCACTGGAGATACTTGTGTTATAACACATAGAGGGAGAGGTAAAAGTTGCTCATTCAAAGGTCTGGAGCTCAACTAAGGGACACCCTGAGTGGGCCTTTACCCCCAGTGGAGAATTAAGGCTCTGGTTAGCACCCCAGGGCCGATGAAGAGCCTTCAAGCAGGATGGGTCCTGTGCTGGTTTGCAGGACCTGGGTGCCTCGGCTCCCTGCTGAATTAACTGCTTTGTTTTCCTCATCTTCACTCTTCCAGCTGGTTTGCCTTGCTCTTTAACCATACTTTAACATATTAATGGTAGGTGTTCTCCAAGCCATCAGTCTCCTACTCTGCCTCTGGTGATTTCCAGGAATGTTGTGCTCTCTTCCAAAAGGAAAGGGTTGAAACAGATGCTGTCCCCAAGCTGCTGTGCTGTTGGGTGGGAACAGGTATAGGCCCCCACTTGGGAGCAGTGACTCAAATACTTGAGGTACACCCTTCTCAAAGCACAGCCCTCAGGGGCCTCCTTCCTGTCTAACCAATCTCCTGGATTCTGCTACACTTAACAAGCTCTTGGTTTCAGATATATTGGTGTCTAATGGAGAGGCCACTTGCTAACTGGAGCAGGCCAGCTAAGACAGCTGGTCCCTTTTAATAGAAAGGTCTCTGGGTTCCAGATGGTGGCTGGTTAATACTTCATAACTATTGTTGATTTCGCCTCCTCCTCTCCTTGCTTTTTGGCCTAATGATTCCATTTACTGTTTTTGCTTAGCTTATCAAGCAACCGGTTGTCTCACCCCAGCTCTGGAAGGTAAAAGCATATTGCATTACATTTCTCCAACTGCTTTTTCTTGGATCTGGGTCTTGAGGGGCCATCAGGTGACTGCTTGTACACTAACCAGGCTGCATGGGGGGAGGGGAAGCTGAATGACAATGGGAGGGTATGAGAGGGTACTCACCACGTGAGCATGGGTCTCAGGGACCAGAATTGATGCTTGCATGGGCCATTTGAAAAGGGTACAGGAATTCAGGAATAAAAATGTGGGCAGGAGTCTCACATCTCATCCCTTTGGAACAAACATCATGGAATAAAACAGGGAGTCACCAGTCACATAACCCACTTTTCCCCCTTCTTATATTTTCATGTTTTTTGCCTATGCAACTGCATATCTAGGTTTGATACCTTATCCATCTTCTAATTATGGCCTCTGCCATCACATTGTTTTTTCTGCAGTCCTGTAAGTTTCTTTGTTTTTTGTTTTGTTTTTTAAAGTGGGGTCTCACTGTAGTCCAAGCTGACCTGGAATTCACTCTGTAGTCTCAGGCTGGCCTTGAACTCAGTGATCCTCCTACCTCTGCTTCCTGAGTGCTGGGATTAAAGGCGTGTACTATCACAACTGACTTTTTTTTTTTAAAAGCCACCTCCTCTTCTAAATTTTCCTTTGTTTTGATTCTTTTCTACCCCTACAAACATGACACTCTGTGAAATCAGAGAATACCATATTACTGTATTCTTGCTTGATTCTCTGAATCTGCTGTGGAGCCAGAGTGGGGCTTGTGCAAGCTCATGGTCAACGTTTGCTGGCTGAAAAGCTGCCCTCTTACCTCCTAGGCTGGGGACAGCTCTCCAGCTCTGGCTGAACTTACTGTTACCACCAGAGTGGGAACATTTCCTGGCTATTTTCCATCACTTGGACCCCATCCTAGATGAGTAGATTCAGGAAGAATTGACTACAGTTTCATTGCACAGAAGAAGGTTTCTGACTACCTGTTTTTTAATTTATTTATTTTGCATAGTCTAGGCTGATCTGGAACTTACTCAGTAGCCCTAAGCTGGCCTTGAACTCACAGTGATCTTCCTACCTCTGCTTCCCAATTACTGGGATTAAAGGTGTATGCCACCACACCTGGCTCATTTTTTAAAAAAATATTTTATTTGGGGAAGGGAGGGAATTACCATGGGATTTTTTTTTTATAATCATGGAAAATGCTAATAAAAATTTAAAAAATATTTTATTTGACAGAGAAAGAGGGAGGGAGAAAGAGAGAGAAAGGGCAGGCTAGGGCCTCCAGCCACTGCAAATGAACTCTAGATGCATGTGCCCCCTTGTGTATCTGGCTAACATGGATCCTAGAGAATCGAATCTGGGTCCTTTGGCTTTGCAGGCAAACGCTTTAACCGTTAAGCCATCCCTCTATCCCCCCCATTTTTTGAGGTAGGGTTTCACTCTAGCCCAGGCTGACCTGGAATTCACTATGTAGTCTTAGGGTGGCCATGAACTCACGGCAATCCTCCTACCTCTGCCTCCTTCCCGAGTGCTGGGATTAAAGGCATGTGCCACCACACCCAGCCTGGCTCATTTGTTTGTTTTTTCTTTTTGTTTTTTTTTTCGAGGTAGGGTTTCACTCTAGTCCAGGCTGACCTAGAATTCACTCTGTAGTCTCAGGGTGGCCTTAAACACATGGAGATTCTCCTACCTCTGCCTCCTGAGTGCTAGGATTAAAGGCGTGCGCCACTACGCCCAGTTGCCAATGCTTTCTGTCCCCATTTTCTAAACCACTCAGATATGGGATAAACTCTGGGTATGCTCCATTCAGTCATCTAGAAAGGCTGGAAGTCCACACACATCTGGAAATGGTCTTCCCAACCCTGGCACCTCCAAGTCCTTTTAACTTGGTGATTTCATAATCATATCATGAACTAATAAACACAATGAGAACTGTCTCAAAAAAAATTCTGTGAGTTGTTGAATATGTAGCATGAACATTCACTCTGGAGACAGGGTATCTTTGTGTAGCTGAGGCTGGTCTTGAACTCATGATCCTTCTATGTCTGCCTCCTGAGTTCTGAAGTCTTAGACATGTGCCCCCATGTCAGGCTTTTCCAGAAGGACTTTCTTTGTTTTCTTACTTAATCAGTAGCTGAAGTGGTATTTTTAGACATGTCCATACAACTTTCTACCTTAGAGCCTAAGCTGAATCCTGGATCCAAGCTTACAATCATGAATGAGGTAGGATTCAAATTTTGTATTCAAATTAAGTTGGGCTATTTGGCCTAGAAATTTTCTAGAAAGCGTTGATTGAAATTTAATATTCCTCAAAGTCAGAAGTTGCTATTACTAGGATAGCAACAAGAATTTTTTTGTTTTGTTTTTTGTTTTTCGAGGTAGGGTCTCACTGTAGCCCAAGCTGACCTGGAATTCACTATGTAGTCTCAGACTGACCTCGAGCTCATGGACATCCTTCCATCTCTGCTTTCCTGAGTGCTGGGATTAAAGGTCAAGGCCCCTAGCATTGGCTAGCTCATTTTACTCTAGGCTACACCCAAACTCTAGGAGAGGCTCCTGTGTGCTGAGGACCTCTGAATCCACGGGGGTTTGGCTGTCTTTTACATCTGGCATGTACGGAGCTCTACTATGTCAGGGCTTCTCCTCTGAGGCCTGACCTATCTGTGTGTGTATGTCCTCCTCCTCCATGCACCAGCTTCTCTGGAGATGAAAGTGGAGGGTGAAGCCAGGCTTCTCAGTAAGGGTGGGATGGGGACACTTGGGCTTATAGTCTGGCATGTTCAGGGAAGTCCTTGACACCCCCCCCTTCATCTGATGTCACTATGCCCAGCTATAAGAAACATTTAATTTGTTTTGTTTTGTTTTCCAGGTAGGGTCTCACTCTAGCTCAGGCTGACCTGGAATTAGTCTCCGGGTGGCGTCAAACTCATGGCGATCCTCCTACCTCTGCCTCCTGAGTGCTGAGATTAAAGGCGTGCGCCCAGCATAAATTTTACATATATATAATTTACTAGAGAGAGAGAGTGAGAGAGACATGGAGAAAGAATGGTGTGCCAGGGCCTCCCATCACTGCCACCATGTACATCTGGCTTATGCGAAGCCATCTCTCCAGCCCAAACAACATTTTTAAGCCTGTAAATCCCAGTTACATGGAGGGTTGAGGTAGGAGGATCACAAGTTCTAGGCTAGTCTAGGTAATGCAGCAAGACCCTGTATCAAGGGGGGGTAAAGGGGAGGGAGAGAAAGAGAAAAACATTTTAATTGTTACACTTCCTGAATGTTGGGGCACTGATAGCCTAGACCCTAAAGGTAACTCTATTTCTGAGTGACTTTAAAGGGAAGGAAAAGAATCTTATTACACTGTACAGGATGCAAGGATGCTTGCAGAAAGTGCTGCAGAATGCATCCAACTGCAGGTCTGACCTGATGTCAGGTGCTGTCGGGAGTAATTCCCCAACCTCGGTTAACTTTGGAAGGAGGACTGGTAACTCCCTGAATGCATGGAGGTTTGCATTCTTGTACAGAAGTCACAGCTGTACACCATTAGTCCAGAAGCCTTGATTCTAAATGTTCTTCCTGGGATGCAAACTTCTTTTCTAAAACTCAGGTTCAGACTAATATTCATAGAGAAAACACACTGAGCATGGAGCCCCTCTCCACAAAATGTGAACTGTTATACATGCCTGTTTGCTTGCTCTCCCGTGAATTTTTATCTGCTCCTGGAGGAGAGTCATGGACAGGTAAACATGGCTCCTGGGGCAGACCCTTTCCTCTGAGACCCAGAGACAGACAACTTGGAATGATTTGTTTGTCTACACAGTTCTTTTTGCTTTTGTTCACTGCTGCCCGCTCCTACTTTCCTTCCTGCTGCTCATACAGGGTGTGTGCCCACAGAGGGGAGGAGGGTTGGGCACAGCTTGTGCACCACACAACCTGGCTATGTGGTTGAGCTTCACGCCTGGGAACGCTGTCTTTGCTGGCCCATGAAAGGGTTTGGCATGGTGGTTTGCTTCCTGTGCCCAGGAAGGAGTGGACTGTAATCCCTGAGGATTGTTGGTGAGTTTGGGGTAGACTCAGTAAAGGCCACAGATGCTCCTGAGTTCTGGAAGAAGATGGACTGTTACATGGGAACTAAGAGTTCTGGCTTTCACAGGAGTCAATCTGTTTGTGGCTTGGCAGTCCTGATAGTTGGTTGTGGAGCTGCCAGCCCTGTTTTCGCTTCATGATGCATCCATGGATGGAGCAAGGAAGTCACAGCTGACTGTCTAGTACTGGCCCATATCCCTGTTTGGGATCAAAATTCATTTGAGTTTCTCTTTTCTGACACCCTGCAAATTAGAGTTCCCTTTTGGGTCAAGGCCCCTAGCATTGGCTAGCTCATTTTACTCTAGGCTACACCCAAACTCTAGGAGAGGCTCCTTTGTGCTGAGGACCTCTGAATCCATGGGGGTTTGGCTGTCTTTTACATCTGGCATGCACGGAGCTCTACTATGTCAGGGCTTCTCCTCTGAGGCCTGACCTATCTGTGTGTATGTCCTCCTCCTCCATGCACCAGCTTCTCTGGAGATGAAAGTGGAGGGTGAAGCCAGGCTCCTCAGTAAGGGTGGGATGGGGACACTTGGGTTTATAGTCTGGCATGTTCAGGGAAGTCCTTGACACCACCCTCCCCTTCATCTGATCTGGCTACAAGGCTCAGGTTCTCTTGAAGAAAGACTGTTCAGGTATTGGACCTTTGGCCATGGATGACAGATACATATGGTAAGACTTAAATGCCCTGGACAAGGCCTGGTTGGTGTATATTTTGTAGGGAGGGCTGCTCTGAATAATTCTTTGCCTTTCCTAGGAGCACCTTCTGCTCCATCATTGCTCAGCTCACAGAGGAGAGCCAGCCACTGTTTGAGACTACACTCAAGTCCCGGGCTGTGTCTGAGGATAGCGACGTCAGGTTCACCTGCATCGTCACAGGTAACGAGACTGTTGGTGTGGTCCCCACTAGGGGCACTGCACAGAGCAGGGCCTAAGATAGCTGGAGGACAAACATGGAAGAGTTGGGGGGAAGGGTTTGTGTACTAACCTGTGTAAGGTGACATTTGCTTTCTTAGCTTTCCAGTTTATTTTCCTGTGTGGACTAGTGTCCCTTTATTTTCTTCTGGACCCACATATATGCCTTGCTTTTCTTCAAAAACCTGTACCCCTCCTCAGGCACATTCTCATAACTGATGAGTGAGCTTTGAGGCCATCCTCTAGGACTTCCATTTTATCGTTGAGTCCTTTGTGATTTAGGAGTATTAAGGCTGAAAGACCTGTAATGATTCCAGCTGCAAGCCCTGGAGGCAAATTGTCTGGCTTGGAATTCTGGCTCCTCTTATTCTCAGTATATGGTATAATCAAGTTGTATAACCTATTTGCTGCCTGATCCATAGATGGAGGTAATAATAGTATGAGATTGCATTAGTACCTGCATAACAGGTAGAATAGCACCTGTCATACAGACCATACAAGTGTTAGGAATCAAGATTGCAGTTGCTTACATTTCAGTGAGCATGGTGGATGCTGAAGCAGCAGTTTGGCTGAACAGGAAGCAGAGTGATACACTTAGAAGGGGAGGATAGAGGGCTGGAGAGAGAGGGGGCTCAGTGGTTAGAGGCACTTGCTTGAACAGTCTAACTGCCCAGGTTTGATTCCTCCAGTACCTACATAAAGCAAAAAAAAAAAAAAAAAGTGGTGCATGCCTCTGGAGTAGGTTTGCAATGGCAAGAGGTCCTGGAGTGCCCATTTACTCTCTTCTTCCCTTCCTCTCTCTCTCCCTCTCTCTCTCCTTGAAAATAAATAATAAATAAAAGACTTAAGCCAAGTATGGTGGCACCCAGCACTCAGGAGGCTGAGGTAGGAGGATCGCTGTGAGTTTGAGGCCAGCCTGAGACTACATAGTGAATTTCAGGTTAGCCTGGGCTAGAGTGAGACCCTACTTTGAACCTGCCACCCCCCCAAAAAAAAAAAATAAGAAAAGAAAAGGGAGGATAGAAGCTGAAAGTGGTAGAAAGCTGGCTATAGGCATTATTCCAGCACGGCCTCCCTCGGCACCATCCTGACCTGCCTCAGGGTCTGCAGAATATTCACTCTCATAGGTGCCCACCACTGTTGTAGTCAAGTTCGCATTGCTGGCAGAAATCATGCAACTAAGAGCAGCTTGTGAGGAGAAAAGGTTTATTTTGGCTTACAGACTTGAGGGGAACCTCCATGATGTCAATGAAAATGATGACATGAGCAGAGGGTGGACACAACCCCCTTGCCAACATCAGGTGGACAACAGCAATAGGAGAGTGTGCCAAGCACTAGCAAGGGAAAGCTGCCCATTATACCCATAAGCTTACCCCCAACAATACTCTGCCTCCAGGAGGCATTAATTCCCAAATCTCCATCAGCTGGGAACCTAGCAGTCAGACCATTCAAGTTTATGGGAGACACCTGAATCAAACCACCACCCACTCCTCTAGCTTCACAGCTGCCAGTTCAAAGCTTCCCAGGCTTCCTTCTAGAACCTCCTCCTGCCCCCCCCCCCCTTTTTTATTAATCCATGGCATGGGTGGTTTCTAGCTGTGACATTCCCTTATTCTGGGGGCTTGTTTACTTTAGCCAGCTAAAGAGCTTCTCTGGGTTTGAGTTTCCGTGAGCAGTTGTTTCTCTTAGCCAGACCCTACAGGGCCAGGCTGAGAACCCTCTGCTGGAGGAACACAGACTCCCCTATATACCTTTGATGGCATGGTACAGTTTGCAACTGATTTCTTACCAAACCCTGTGAAGTAAGTGCTATTATTAGTCAGTTTTGCATAGGAAGAAGTTGGAGAGGCTAGGTGATCCAGACCCACATGACTAGGGAGGAAGAGATAGTGAGAGATAGTGCTTTTGTCCTCTGCAATGTCTGTGCCTGGTTTCCTGTGGCTTGGTGGCACCAACAATATCCTAGGGTAAAAAGATTACTTCCCCACTCCATTCCTTCTAAGATGCTACTTTCTCTATTTAGAATGTCCTTAATCTTTGTTTTTAAAGAAAATTAGGGAGTGGATATGCTACTCAGCTGGTAGAATGTTTGCCTGGCATTCACAAAGCCCTGAGTTCCATTCCCAGCACCACCTAACACCATAAACTGGGTGTGGTGGTGCATGCTTATAATCGCAGCACTAGGGAGTTCCAGGCAGGAGGATCAGAAGTTCAAGATCATCCTTAACTATTTAGTGAATTGGAGGCCAGCTTTTTTTTTCTTGAGACCCTGACTCAAAATATAAATAAATCAACCTGAGCTATAGACCCTACCTCAAAAAAAAAAAAAAAAAAACCAACAAAAAAATAAACAAAAAGGAAAGGAAAAAAGATAACATTTTAGTTTATCAAATTAATTCATGTACTGGTTTTTTTTTTTTTTTTTTGCTTGTGCGTGTAATGTGGTGTGTGTGTGTGTGTATTGCTCTTACTATGCTCCATGTACTTGTTTGTGGTGGCCAGAGTGGAAAGCTGGTGCCCAGCTCCATTGCTGTTCCATCTCTTCTTTGCTGGAGTCATTGATCCCAGAGCTTGCTCCTTTTGCACGAGCTCTGGTGCTTCCCAGGTTTCTGCTTCCCTGTAGGACTGGAATTACAAGCATATATGACCAAGCCCAGCTGTTTAACATGAGTTCTAGAGATTTAAATTCGGGTGGTCTAAGGCCCCATTAGGTCCTTATGCTTGTACAGGAAGCTCACTTAACTGCTGAGCCATTTCTCTAGTCCTCATATGCATAGTTTATACTTCAAATTATACTAAAAGGTGTTTATCAAAATATGGTTCATTCTTTCTACCAATTTGCTGTCTGAATGCAACCTTTTTCAACTTTTAGCTGTCTCTTCTGTCATGAATATCTTTCCATAATGTTGAGTACTATGTAAGTACTTTAACTTTCAAGTGTGCAGTTTTAGATGCCCTCTATTGTCTGTTATGGTAGATAAGGATATACCGTAATTTTCTCAGTTTCCTCTTACTTGGCTTCTCCATTATAGTTTTCTTCCTAATTTTTGCTTAAATCAACATTTACTGCACTGGGATATAGCTCATTGGCAGAGTACTTGACTAACAGAGCATGGCCCTGAGTTCCATTCCAAAAACCACAAAAACATTTAATTTCTTTATCACATTTGCCTTTTTATACCTATGTGATATGTGTGTGTGTGTGTGTGTGTGCGTGCGCATGTTCATGCGCTCGTGTGTTTGAAGTAGGGTTTCACTGTAGCCCAGGCTGACCTGGAACTCACTCTGTAGTCCCAGGCTGACCTTGAATTCATAGCAATCCTCCTACCTTGACCTCCCAAGTGCTGGAATTGCAGGCATGCACCACCATGCCCAGCATCTATGTGATATTTATGCTGAAACATAACATACAATTAAAAATATTTTATTTTTATCTGTTTATTTGAGAGAGAGAGAATGGGCGTGCCAGCTCCAACTGCTGCAAATGAACTCTAGACACATGCACCACCTTGTGCATCTGGATTACATGGGTCCTAGGGAATTGAACCTGGGTCCTTTGGCTTTGCAAGCAAGTGCTTAACCACTAAGCCATCCTGCCAGACCATAATATACAATTCTATACTACAATAGTACACTATACTCATGCCATCTATGAGTATTTCTACTGTACATACTTTACTATAATTATGCTGTTAGCATGTTATATAATAACTATGCTGAATGATTATATTTCTTTTGCTTTTTCTTAAAACTAGTTATTTTCTTTAGTATTTTGGATTTATGTATTCACTGAGATGGGAATCTCACTATGTTGCCCAAAATTGGTCTGGAACTCCTGGGCGCAAATGATCCTCCTGTGTCAGTCTCCCAAGTGTTTGGGACTGCTGGCATGTACCACCCACCCAGCTGCTAAGTTTTCCTTTTCCTATATACATACATACATGCATACATACATATATTGAGGTGGGGTCTCACTTTAGCCCAGGCTGACCTGGAACTCATTCTGTAGATCAGGCTGGCCTTACACTCATGGTGATCCTTTTACCTCAGCCTCTCAAGTGCTGGGATGAAAGGCGTAAGCCACCATACGTGGCGGCGGCGGCTTCTCCTTCTCGTTCTTCTTCTCCTCCTTTTTTAATATTTGTTTGAGAGAGAGAGAGAGAGAGAGAGAGAGAGCGCGCGCGCGCGCGCGCACACACACCAGGGCTAACCACTAAGCTACCTCCCCAGCCTCCAGCTTCTTTTCCTATAGTTTCTAATAGCCTCTGAACTGTACCATCAGGTGAGGTCAGTTTCCATTTTCTTTGGCGCTATCCTTCTTGGAGGTCTCCATTCTTCCTTTATTCTAACTGCTAAAAGACCAGCCCTGGGTCATTTTCTTGCCTTCTCCTAGGTTTGATTTAGCTTCCTGACTATCATGTCATCTTCTTGGTTTACTTTGTTGCTTTACTGCAATACTGCCTCCAGTAGTTTCATCAAGTCCTGAGGAGATGCAACACGTGGAAGCATTGTAAAGGCAGCCTCTAGACCTATTTCTCCTTTGAGGCACTCTAGTGTGAGTTAGTTTCATTCTGTGTCTTCTCATGCATACTTATCTGCCTAGTATCTCTCTTCATCTTTAGATATATAATTGATTTTTTGAGTCTTTTAGTATTCTACTTTTTTTTTTTCAGTGCTGGAGATGGAACCTAGGGCTTTACATAGATTACACAAGTACTCTATTATTGATTTATATCCCCAACCCAACATTTTCCTGTCTCTCTCTTTCTTTTTTTTGTCAAAGTAGCATCTCACTGTAGCCCAGGCTGACCTGAAATTCACTCTATAGCCCCAGATTGGCCTCATACTCATACCTCTGCCTCCTGAGTGGTGAGATTAAAGGTGTGTGCCATCATGCCCAGCTATTTTTTTGGGGGGTGGGAGGAAGGTTTCAAGGCAGGGTTTCATGCTAGCTCAGGCTGACCTGGAATTCACTATGTAGTCGCAGGGTGGCGTCAAACTCATGGTGATCCACCTACCTCTGCCTCCCGAGTGCTGGGATTAAGGCGTGCTCTACCACACCCGGCCCAAAAATATTTTTTTAAGAAAAGAGAGCCAGGCATGGTGGCGCACGCCTTAATCCCAGCACTCGGGAGGCAGAGGTAGGAGGATCACCATGAGTACAAGGCCACCCTGCGACTACATAATTCCAGGTCAGCCTGAGCTAGAGTGAAACCCTACTTTGGAAAAAAAAATTTTTTTTTTAATTTATTTGAGAGAGACAGAAAGAGGCAAACAGAGTGGGGGTGGGGAGAATATGAGTGTGCCAGCGTCTCCTGCCACTGCAAATGAACTCCAGACATATGCCTATAGCTTTATGTGGGCATTGGGGAATTGAATCTGGGCTGTTAGGCTTTGCAGGCAAGCTCCTTTAACCACTAAACCATCTCTCCAGCCCTCTTTTTTAAAAATCTTAATTATTTATTTGTGTGTGCATGTGAGTATATTTGTGTGTGTTGGGGGGGGGTGAGGAAGAGAGAGAATGGTACACCACGGCCTCTTTCCACTACAAACTCTAGACAACTGTGTCACTTTGTGTATCTGATTTACATGGGTACTGGGAACTGAGCTCAGGTGGGATTGCTTCCAAGCAAGTTCCTTTAACCACTGAATTATCTCCCCTGCTCCTTCTCTCCTTTCCTTCTTCCCTTTCTCTCTTCCCTTTCTCCCTCCCTCTTTCTTTCTCTCTTTTTTCTCTCTTTTGAGACAGAGTTTCATGTATCTCAGGCTAACCTTAAACTTGCTGTGTAGCTGAGGATAGCCTTGAACTTCTGATCCTCCTGCCTCTACTTCCTGAATTTACAGAAGTTACAGTTGTGTGCCATCATGCTCAGTTTCATGGGGTACTGGAGATAGAACCCAAGGCCCCATGCACAAGTACCTTTACTCATGGGACCATAGCCATAGCTCCATGGTATTTATTATTTATTTCCAGGTAGGGTCTCACTGTAGCCCAGACTGACCTGGAACTCACTCTGTAGTCCCAGGTTGGCCTTGAACTCACAGAAATTATCCTATCTTTGCCTCCCAAGTGTTGGGATTAAAGGTGTGCACCACCATGCCCAGTCGTCTTTTACTTTTATGTCCTCTGGCTCTAGCCTCCTGCTGGAATTATAGGTGTGCACCATCAGGCCCAGCAGCCTGTGGTTTTTTTTTTGTTTGTTTTTAATATTTTATTACTTATTTATTTGAGAGAGAGACACACAGAAAGAAAGAGAGGCATAAAAATATATAGAGAGAATAGGCATGCCAGGGTCTCTGGCCACTGCAAATGAACTCCAGACAAATATGCCACCTGTGCATCTGGCTTTACATGGGTCTGGGGAATCGAACCTGAGTCCTTTGTCTTTGGAGACAAGTGCCTTAACTGCTAAGCCATCTCTCCAGCCCTGTTTTTTGTTTTAAGTGTCTGATATTTTAGTGCTTAACTGTTTTGAGTGTAAGTTACTTTTCCATCCGTTTTTTTATTTACAAAATTTTGTTGCTCCTATTTCTTTTCTTGCCTGTTTCTCCTAGTCTCCTGGCTTTATTTGTTTATTTATTTATTTTTTGTTAAAAGAAACCAATTGGGGCAGGAGAGATGGCTTAATGGTTAAGGCACTTGCCTGCAAAGCCAAGGACCTAGTTTTGATTCCCCAGGACACATGTAAGCTTGATGCCTCTGAAGTTTGTTTGCAGCAGCTGGGGGCCACTCATTCTCTCTCTCTCTGTCTTTTCCACTCTCTCACATAAATAAAAATTTTAAAAAAGAAACTCATTTAGTATAGTCTTTGTAGGTTTTCAGAATGGTGTGAAAGTAGATGGCATTTTTTAAAAATTTTTTGAGGTAGGGTTTCACTGTGGTCTAGGCTGACCTGGAATTCTCTATGTAGTCTCAGGGTAGTCTTGAATTCATGGCAGTCCTCCTACCTCTGTCTCCTTAGTGCTGGGATTAAAGGCATGTGCCACCATGCCCAGCTAGATGGCTTTTTAAAGTTTTTTTTTTTTTTTTCCCCAAGAAATTCACTGCTCCTTTGCTCAACAAGTTCTTTTTCATCTTTCATGACATAGCTAAAAGGCTGACTTCTGGAAAATTGTTTCCAGCACTTCTGGGAACACACTAGTTCTATCCTCCATTAGCACAGCTTCTTTTCCCTGACATCTCTCTCTCCAACAAGATCATGAGCTTTTCAAGGACAGGGTTCATACTAGACATGTAGATGCCTCTTTGGAGCTGCCACGGTGTGTATTTACCAGATGTCCTCAGTGATCCCTGATCCTGTTGATGATAAAATTAGTCTCTCCACTTTGTTCACTTCCCATTGTTCATGTCAGCTGCAGCTTGGGAGCAACAATAGCAGCGAAAGCATCTGCTGTGGGGACTTGAGTGAGGTTCCTCAAGAGAAGAAGGCATCAGGGATGTTGTCATGAACTGTCAGAACAATGTGGAGATGCCAGACATGAGCCAGGTATACATAATTTTGGGATGTTAGGGCCATCATGGTAATAAGCTTTTCTTTGTTTCAAGCCTAACCCAGTGGGGTTAAACTTTTACTCCCATATCTCATGATGACCAGTCAGGGCCGTGGTCTTTTGCTGAGGAGCACCTACCATATGTAAGCCATACAGTTTCTGGGACCCTGACTATCTCTAACATCTACTCCTTCATCCACTATTGTTCTTTACTCTCTGGCCCCTACTCTTCCACACATACACCCTAGATCTCAGGTGACTTTAGTTTTATGTAGCAGGATTAGAAAGGTAACTGACTACCACAGTATACCATAAACAAGCAAGGAGGTAATGTAGACTGCAAGAAAGGGAGAAGGGAAGGCAGAGAGGGGAATCAAACCTGAGTCCTTAGGCTTCACAGGCAAGCACCTTAATCGCTAAGCCATCACTCCAGCCCTGTTCCTATTGTTTTATAACAGAGGGATTTGAGTCCTTGCTCTTTTGCTTACTAGTAGATGACTTTAGAAGAGTCTTATTTCAGAGAGGGGATGCAGAGGGATTCCAAGAACAAAGGAAATTGGATGAGACATTGAATTCCCCCAGCCTGGAGGTGGTCTGTACCCAGATCTGTGGTTGACACTGACTGCTATGTGAGGCTGCTGTGCTGTCCCTGGCTTGTATCCATGGAGACAGAGTGACCACACATGCCTCACTCCTTGCCCTCCCTCAGTAGCTCACCCTGAACAGAGTTGAGCTGAGTTGGCCCTGACACCAGGCACAGGTGATGCTTTTCTGCTGGTTGAAACCTAGTTCAGGTAAGGGAGCATCATCGAGCAGTGAAGAGTGGGCTGTTCTGAGAGGGAAGCTTTCTCAGTCTTGCAGAAGGAACACAAGACCCTGGAGTTCTTTACACTCAGAGTGGGTGCATGGGAAGATAATAGTCTTGGCTGGGCTGTATGACTTCTGGCTCCCTCAGTACCCCTCTGGCTGGGGTGCTACTGTCCTTGAGATAACCTATCTGTGCAGAGCAGGATGGTCTCCCTCCTGTGTTCTCCTTAGCTCTGGGGTGCATTCTTTGTTGGTGTGTGTGTGTATGTACATGAGCACACACACATGCATGTGAGCTGGAAGAAATAAATATCAACAGCAAGTAGGTTGGACCAAGAGATTGAGTCTTTAGAAAGAACTAAGTTCTGGCAAAACAAACAAACAAAAAAAAAAAACTTGCTTAATGAAGTAAATAAAACATGATGACTTCTGGGAGCAAAAATTCATATATTGAAGCTATGCATGGTGGTGCACATCTTTCTCTTTTTTTAAAATTTTTATTTATTCATTTATTTATTTGAGAGCGACAGACACAGAGAGAAAGACAGATGGAGAGAGAGAATGGG